>NC_034415.1:0-362491 GCF_002078875.1 Numida meleagris | reverse complement strand
GAAGTGTTTTGAAGCTCTGAGTAAGTATGTGGACTCTAATTATCAATACATCATTTTGAGTTTAGTCTTGGAAGAGACAGCATGTAAGAACATTAGAAAAAAACAGTTAAGATGTTATTATCAGCATCCTTGAGCATATCGTATTGTATGTATTAGTCAAAGAGGTAAAAAAAAAAAAATTCCCCTTCCTGCCACTCTCCTTCCCTTTATTAGTGAGGCAAAAACATGAAAACAACAGGATAGACTGTGATCAACTATTAAAAGAAACAAACAAACAAACAAAAAAAAACAACCCAAACCTGAGATACAGTAAGAGATTTTTTTATGAGGATCGTTTTTTAAATTATTTGTTTTATAAGGTCACTTTCCTTTGATATTGTTGAGAATGTTTTACACACTGAACAAAAATGTCTTTTTATTGTGTGGATGGGACTGTGAGGTTTTACAGGCCGTCCAATTTGGTAATTACATAATTGTAGTTCAGTTGTCAAGCTAATTGAATTTTCACTTGGTCTGTGACAGGGTAGAATTTGTTCTTATTTATATTACTAAAAGACAACCAGCAGTTATATCAGAAGGTACCATATTATTCTTAATGTTCTTTGTAAACGCAGCTGTTTTAGGTCATTGTAATACTTGTGTGATACATAAATAACTTATCACTGTAAATTGGGCTAATGTCAGCTGTTTTGAATTGGAACAATGACTTATAAGTCAGTAGTTCACATACTTCCATATTTCTGCACAGTTTTAATGCTCCCTTTTAATGTCACCGTTAACTATCAAAGGAAGATCTTCTTCATCATGTGATACATAAATTCGTACATGACACGAAGGGCAGTCATACTCTTGTTAAGAAGACATGAAAACTGTTTGGGTTCTATTGGGACGTGTTCAAAAGGAAAGTTGTGATTGAAATGAGGTTTTTCATTTTCCCATCATGGTCTCTTAGTAGGCTGTTTCATCTGAAATTGTAACTGCACCAATGCAGAATTTGAGAACTTTTCCGACCCTTTATGGAGTTCAGAAAAAGGAAATATGGGTTCATAACTTTTTGTTGCTACGGTGAATTAATTTTCTTTCTTAAGAATTTTTAAAGGTGACAGCCACGTGACGTATACCCTAGAAGTTGATGCTGTATCTACTTGGTGGCCAAAATCAAAGATAAAAGAGCAATCCAAGATTTTTTTTTATCTAGTGGATATGCATTAAGCCCATAAGGGTAGTAGTTTCTTACTTTTGTATGATTTAGCATTTTTTTTAATTGTCAGATGTGTTAGATAACCTACAAATTTATAATCTCAAGAGGACAAAAAGGTAAAATGTGGAAGTGAAATGATTGTGCCTTAATTGTGCATACTGAACAAGGTCCTACATAGTGCTATCCTTATTCTATTCACACAAAGGATCTCTTTTCTAAAATATGCAAGTGTTTTCTTTCAGTATAGTTGGTTCTGATCTTTGCGAAAAATTGCTACAAACCATAAGCTGCTATTATTTTCTGTAAAGTTAGTGAATGGTTTTCTTTGAAAGAGCATTGACTGATTGTATATCAGTAGAGCTCTCTTAGTCTATTATTCTCTTGATGATTTAGTGTTTGTTTAATCCTTACCAAAATACTGATATTATTAGGAAGATAAGTGTGCTTGTGAGTGGACAGAGTACCATGGAAGTATTGAGAAAGTATAATGTATAGGCATATTGTAGTTATCTCTGCCCGTAATGAAATGTAACAGAAGAATTGGTACAGTGCCATTGATGAGATAGTGCCTCGTGCTGGATGCACACAGCTTGATTTGCTGTATAGCTAATCCTAGTAGATAGGTAGCTGTGGGCTTGTAGCAGGTGTCCCACTGGCAGTGCTGTACACATCCAAGGCTGAAAACCACAGCTTCTGCACTTTAATTTGTTTGAAATACAAAGCTACTTGAAAGTCTTCTCTAAAATCTGCCTTTACAAAATATTGTTTATGATATAATTTATATAACGTATTTCCCAGTGTCACTGTTTCAAAGACAATTTAGAAGTCTAAGATGACAGAAGTGGGAAAGCTGATGCTGAGAAAAGAATGAGTGAAGTCTGTTTTGTTTGTATATGCATGGTGCTTATGTTCAGCTGGAGTATTTGCCAATTCATAATCAATTATAGTCCTTTAAAAATGCATTTCAAAAGGCTGCTTCAGGTGAAGCAGAAACAAACCAAACCAGACATAAACTTCAGATCCTTTCTGACAGCCCTGCAAACATCAGTGCATTGGAGGCAATTCTGCTTTATGTTAGAGTTTCTTTACTTGTAAAGAACGGTGTAGATCTTTACAGTGTAGATCATAAGCTTTTTGTTGTGCAGGAAAATGATGTGGAAATTCCACATACATTTTTGCTGGTTTACGGCTGAGCTTCTGTAAGTGCTCTCAGCAGTGGAAAGGAGCGTGCAGGTGGAAGGCCTTGTCTTCTTTTACTCTTCTAATGTTTGTTTTAGGTTGCTGTAGTATTTTGCTGTTTATGAAGTGATGGAAATATGCATACTTCTAGCCAGCAGACAGTGTGATGATTCAGTTTGTTGAATTGTTCACCTTTGGAGATATACCTTCATTAAAGATAAACCTTACGATGGGAGTGTCACAATGCCATGCCTTTCTTTTTCAGATAGGAATAAGGCAATGACCACCACCAACGCATGCACACACAGCACACATTATGATAAAGTAATATATGTATTGTTGTTTGAAAAACCTTTCTAGTATGAAGATTAATGAATGTAGTATTTTTTATGAGATTCAGGCTGCACAGTGTTTTATTCTGGAAGTTCACAGCTGTGAGTATTGAAACGTACAGAGCCTTATTGTTCACAAATACTTTGCTTACCTTTGGTTGGCTTTGCTTTTTGCGTGCTTCTGATATATTGATATTATTAAGATAACAAGCATTCTACCTATATGTGCAGGCTGCATTTGAAAATGGCAGAAAAAAGGTGGGCTTTCTACAATTCATCTATCCGTGTCTCTATTTAGAAAATGAATAGATGATGAGTGCCTGATTTTGCAGAAATAACCCTACCTTGTGATTTGAGATGTACTGTTGGTGCCAGAGCTGTATGTCTGGCTCTTACTCTGCCTACTGTTTTGCTCAACATAAGTTGAAAGAGTGCAGCCAGGAGGTAGTTACGATCTACGCATGTCACCTGGAGGTGGGAGAGCCCATGCTGCCTCTTTCTTTCTGTTAGGGTCCCCCTGAATGCGGAAAAGGTGCAATCATTTTTTGAATGTGTGTAGTGCAGTGTCAGTCTGTTCCAGGTCACAGTAGACCTGAGTGTATATGTGCTGTTTTTGAGGTATGTTCCAGAGCACGGTCTGTCATGGTAGGAAAATAGACCATAAAGTGATCCTTCTGATTAAGCTTGTGGCAAAACAGGGCATAATATTGAACTCTTTGTCCAATTTTCCATGAAGCTGAAGTTATGAGCTCTGCTCAGGTTTTGGAAAGGACTACACTTCATTTGATAACAGATAACTGTGGCCTGTTTGCTTAGCCTGTGTCCCCCAGCACAGTAAGTTCATCTCATCTGCTCATTCATTCCTTATTACTCTCATTATACCCTTTTACATGCAGCTCCTCTCTTCGTTCATTCATCTCAAAACCCTCTAGGTGCATGCTCCATTTACCTGAAGTCAGTAGCTCTCTATGCCAGCCTCCAGCACAGCTCTCACAGGCCTGTTCCACACTCTCTGTAGCTGACTAGACATCTGCTGTTTTCCCACTGCAGCACTTAGCAGACCTCTCCTTGCACCTCATGTACAGAATGATCTGTTGTCTTAATGTGTTTTTGTCCAAGATGTAAGGTGAAGAATTACACTGCACGGAACCTGCAAGAGTTAGTCATAGAGTGATATAAGTTCAGCTTTCATGTGGCAATCATTCCTCAGCATTTTCATAACTAGCTCCCACTAAATTTAAGTATTCACTTTCCAACTTCATATATATATATGCGAAGTAGGGCTCGCTTGTGCTTTACTTAGAACTGCCGTTGTGCTCCATGGGATTGGGAAGGACAAGATCTAAATGCAATTTGTGGTCCCTTTGGGGTAATGAACAGATTCTTTTTAGTTAACTCCACCTGTTTTCACTTCTGTACCCTTGTGATTATGTTGAAGAAAAGGAGAGTCTAATGTGTGAGATAAAATGTCTCCGTGGTAAAACTATGAGAACTTTAGTGCCTGAAGGCTTTTTCTGTAGTTTTGTTTTCTGCTTGTTATATTTTCATGTAAATAGCTACGAAAAGCTGTATTAGTTTCTTTAGCAGGGTCAGAGTGTTACCAAAGCCAGCAAACTGGAAGTTGGATTGGCAACCAGATGCTTGGAAGAAATGAGCAACATTTGGCTGTGAACTACCTTTAACCAAGTTTTAATTACAATATTCATTACTTCAGAGACTGATTCAATATGATGATCTTAAGGGACCAATAGTAATAAAATGATGAATGAAAAATTCTAAAAAGTCAGCCAAGTGAGAGAGAATATCTACGTTGGTAAAACAAACCGTTATAATTAAAACAGTCATTTAATTTCAAATGTGATTGTTTTGCGTTGCCTTTAGAGAAAAAGAATAAAAAGAGAAACCACTGAAAAACTACTGAAATGTTTCTGCTTGTGCTCCTGCTGGATGCTGAAGAGTATTACTCTGGTGACTATAACTGCTTTCTGCTAATTTGGGTCAACTGCACGTATATCTTGCTGTAATCACTCCAACCTTTTATTCCTTGGTGGTCCATCTCCAGTACTATTGCATCAGTGTTGAACCCCAGCCCATCTGGTGAGTGACAGAAGAACCCAAAGGTCAGGGGCTGCCCTTGTGAAGCGTACCTGATGGACTGATTTCTGTGTTTTGATTAGACTGTTAGAATATATTTTTTTTCTGTATGTATGTGGATACCAAAAAAACAGACAGTATTTAGGGTGTGTGATGTGTTTCTTTTGCTGGTTTTGAAATTTTCAACAAAACGAGTCTCTCATTTCACCTGTTTCTTTGTCATATTATCTTTTTTATGCCACTGCTTTCTATTGGTTCTTGCAGTGAGTCCACTCCAGTGGGTAAGGGCTGCTCCCAATGTACTGCCTCCCATTTATCATGTTGGCCCACAATGTCAGAGGTGGATGTTGTTGGTATGACAGTAGAGCTTGGACCTTCCCACCAATATAAATATAAAATAACACTACATTTTGTTACTGTGTGACAGATGGCAGCAGTGGAACAGTCTGACAAAATGGTGTCTGACGTGTGAGTGCCTATGAGCAAAGGTCTGTCACTGAATTCCTTCATGCAGAAAAAAATGGCACCCATTTGCCTTCATTGATGTTTGCTGAATATTGGTGGAGACCAAGCAGTGGATGCGAGCACAGTGAGGAGGTGGTGGTCCATTTCAGCAGTGGTGACAGCAACAGTGGGTCACCTGCTCTGGTGCAGATAGATACTTGCCCGGCATGCAGGCTCTTGTTCATTGCTGGTGAAAATGCACAGCTTATGGTGGTGTCTGTGCTAAAAATTAGTGTTTTTTTGTAGGTGAGAATTTGCTCTGTCAAATAGTGTTATTGTATGCTTTGTATCTGTTGTAGTTTCCATGGAAATCCATCTGTGGCATTGCTCTTGGAGCAGCCGACATACTTTACCCCTTAATCTGTTTCATATCCTTTAGCAATCCTACTACCAAGCTGCTTCCACCTCATAATTGCCATAATTAAGGACAGAATCCTTAATTTTTCTATCTGCCTCCACATACAGGAAGGTATATGAGAAGATATGCAGAGAGCGTGGGGTTTTTTTTGTTGATTTCTGAGAAACTCTAATAGTGAGATCTATGTATCGTGAAAAAAGTAAATGTTCTGCTTGCTAAAATGGATGCAACTTCTAACCACATTTTAAACATATTCAGGATATTTAACTGTCCCAATTTTAAGTTTTCTAAGCTTTTTAATGTAAATCTAATGATCCAGATAAATAAAATCTGACACATTGGATAAAATAGTTTTTTCCACTAGAAATTTGCCCAAAAGCTGAAATTTACGCAGTAATGTTTGAATTACTTTCACATGGAAAATGTGGTTTCAGCCTTTGCTTTGTTTCTAGAGGTTGCTGTTTCTTACTTTTCAGTTGCATGTTGCAATGGATAATGTTTTGATATCTGTGGCAAACAACATCATAAGCATTTCACAGTGAAGTTACAGAGCGGTATTTGTCTACACAGAATATTTAACAGCTATTTCTTAATTTCTTCCAAATTATTATTGTTTAGTATTCTGAAGGTGGTGATCATTTGGGAAGTTTACATTTACCTTCTCACTTGAAAAAGCAAGAACATATTTATATCATCGGAAATACCCACGTACCAAACATCTGTTATGTGCATCCTATATTTTCCACGAAACATCTGGCAGCCCCGGAAGCCTGTGTCTTTGTCCTCTAGTTTCTGTAGGAGCATGGAGCAGAACAGGTCTGAGGCCTGGGGCGTTTGTCATAAGAAATATCCGACAATAAGGTTAATTGGTTTTCCCCTCAGTGCTTCACTATCAGAAGACAGTGTATATGATATTACTGTTCTAGTATTGAAGCATTATTGAGAGCTGGATAGAAAGTTGAATTTGCTGTCTAATTTGTGGATTATTTGAATTCTCCTAGGTTTTCTCAAATAATTCCAGTACAGAACAACTGAAACAACTCCAGCAATGCACACCAGAAAGCTGCATCCTGTGGTTTGGCACAGAAAAATATTTGCTATGCTTTATTGACTAAAGGAACTGGGGCTGTATAGTCTGTGGAAGAGGAGACTGAGGGGAGACCTCATTGCTCTCTTCAAATACCTGAAAGGTGATTGCTGTGAGAGCGGGGCTGGTCTCTTCTCACAGGTGACAGATGACAGGATAAGGGGAAATGGCCTCAAGTTGCACCGGGGAGGTTTAGGTTGGATATCAGGAAAAACTTGGTTACAGAAAGGGTTGTTAAGCACTGGAACAGGCTCCCCAGGGAGGTGGTTGAGTCACCATCCCTGAATGTGTTTAAAAACTGTTTGGATGTGGTGCTCAGGGACATGATTTAGCAGTGGGTTGTTAGAGCAGTATGGTTAGGTTGTGGTTGGACTTGATGATCTTGAAGGTCTTTTCCAACCTGAGCAATTCTATGGTTCTGTGATTCTATGATTGTTACTCTGTTTTACAGCTTGCGTTGGTTTTGTGGTTAAGCCGCAATACAGCTGTGATAATCTTGAGATAAAACCTAAAGAGCTCTGTCTGTTTTGTGAATGGAAGGAGCGCGTATATTTTGTGATATATTTTAAGTTGCTTGGGCAGATCGCTCTGGTCTTGTGCATACACTTTAAATATTTCTTTTCATATACTGTTCACTCAGCACACAGTGCTGCTCACAGACATCATGCCTTTTTTTTCTGAAGCACTTTGTACTGTCACTTTTTTTTCCAGTTGAGAGTTGAACAGTACATTGGAGCAATCATTTGTTATACATGAGTATCAGTGAATATCTCAGTTCTACTCATTTAGTATTGCTTCTTGCTAAGTGTATCTGAGGTAGTAACAGTGCTGTTTCTTCAGATATCACTATGACAGCAGTTCCAAAGGTACCTCAACTATATGCTGATATGCTTTGACTACCCATAATAAATATTTAGGGGAAACCCAAGTGAAGAGAGAATACAAAACGTAACATAATATAAAGTTTATGCAGATGTGAGTTTGAGATGGATATATTGTGAATGCCGATAAAGCTTTCATATGCTTAATTCTCTTTTATTTCAGAATTGTTTTAGACTATATTTTGTTTTTCTGAGAAATAATAATGAAAAATACCTCTTTATTATTTCCTGCATTGAAAATAGGTGCCACATTCTGTAACCACATATACAGGGCTTTCCTAAGATCATATACAACCGAAGAACATGTGTTATGATTTCATTCTTAAAAAACAAATGGTGTGGTGTAACATTCTAAGCTTTGAAAAGAAATTGATGTCCCATTGGAACCTACTTTAAACCCATATTATGGTTAAAGATTTCAGAAGATTCTCATTAAAAACAAGATTAAAAAAATGTGAGAAAGGAAATGACTTTGTATTTGCTGACTCAGAGTACTCTGTGCCATCTTCTTATTTGTTTGTATTGCTTGCTAGTGTGAAGAATTCAAAGCTTTGCATTTGTGAAAGCATTTCTTATTACTTGCGTTTACCCACAGATGAAGAATTCTTTGTACAAATTACCCTGCAAGCCTGAATCTACGGTAGTGATCACATAGCCCTGATTCTCTGTAACAAACGTGGAGCTCAGCAAGTCATACTATAATAACATGTTACAATTAAAAGTCTCAAACTGGACTATATGAAACCAAGACTAATCAATAATCTAGAATCGTTCTTATCATTGATATGATAAAATGATCTTTGGAAAAACAGTCACATATGCCAACATCCATTAAAGCAGAAATATTTTTAATAGATTTGAGTAGAACTCCATGTACACTATAGATTTCTCTGAAAAGACAAGGAACAATTTATCTTTCCTGTTGCCAAGAGTATAAGTTCTGTGTAATATCAACGGTTAAGCTGCTCTCAACCATAGCTGATGCCTTTCATACGGGTTACTACCAGGCCAGCTTGGTTGCCAGTGATTTTTCAGGAGTGTGATAGCATTTTCCTTTCTTTGCAGACTGTGCAGAGTGTCCTCAGTTTCATGCTTTAGGAAAATTCATGAGGTAACCAGCTGTAATTCCTTTAGCTCAAGTTGAATCTCTATCAGTTGTTAGTTTAGGTATGGTATCAATTTTTTTTTTTTTATATTACTGTAAACTGCTTTATTTGGAATGTGTGGTGCTGTGGGTTTTTTTTGTTTGTCTGTTTTCCCAAGTAAAGAGATATTCCAAATCATAATTCTAATGACTAGCAACTGCTAGGAGCCAGAAGAATTTAATTTGAGATCAGAGAAGGTTCTTTTTATTCAATATGCTTAGGACGTGGTCCCTCTATATTCTGAAAGGTTTCCACGTGCTACTTAACATTTAGATCTTGCTCACCATTTTTCAGAGTTATATCACTTACCAGTATTACTCTTTTATTTATGGCTTGCAATTGACATAACGATACACCTTCAGTTCTATCCGTTTGCCTGGCTGCGAGAGATGAGCTGTGCATTCTGTGACTGATTTGTCTTCCATGCCATGGTAGTTCCACAAAGCCTCATCCACTGAGAAGGAAAGGTGGTTGTGTTTGATTGCTCAGGAGGAAAAAAAAATTAAAATACGAACTTGCGCTTGTCATATGAGCATTTTCAGTAAAGTGGAGGATATATTTATTTATGCAAGGACTTTGAGATCTTTACAAGGATATTCTGTACAGTCTGATTATCTGTGTTCAAAAACTCATTCCAATTGGAATAAATGGGTGGATGAAGCAAGCCGAAGTTTAGTTGCAAGACCATTTAAGGGCAGAGAGAGCTAATTTCATGAGAAAAGGGGAAAGCCTGACTTACTTAGGCTGGAGGAAATGGCTATGTTAATATTGTTGCTTTCTAGAAATAGGCTAGTACTAAGAGGCAGGAAGGAAGAAAGGAGTTTGGGAAGGGACGATTTAAAAAAAAAAAAAAAGAAAAAAAACAACAACGAACAAATGAAAAGATTTGATAGCATAGCTGTCAGCAAGAAAGATTCCTCCTCCCATTTGTGTATAATGGCTTTTTAGTTCTGCTGATTAGTGGTAAGGGACAGTGGGTTTTTTTGTTTGCTTGTTTTGAACCATTAGATTGTTTTGTTGCATTTTGATAATGTAGAATAGAAATTATTGACCAGGCCTTGATTTTTTTCTGTCCTACTTAATTCTTTAAGATCTACTTAATTGAGTAATCTCTTATAGTACAGAATTCTAAAGACTTCTTTAAAAGCGCATTGTTTTTTAAATTGCTGTCATTCACTTCCAAGAAGTATTTTCATGTTGTTGTGATCTGCACAAAGAATATAAGCAATGACTTTGCCTTCAGAATTTTTGTGGAAGTTACATTCCTGAGAGCATTTCAGAAATCTCTCGACTGTTGTATAAAAGCTGCGTGTACGGCACTTCTCTGGTATTGCAGATTCTTCATCCGACAATGAAGCGGTTTCATTTGGTAAATTATAATCGTTTGAGGGTTTTACAGATTAGCTGAATCCTATTCACTCTAAGATATTGGAGAATATAAAATACGTCGTTTGAAGTGACTGTTTCCTTGTTTTCTTGAAATGAAAATCTCTTCTTGCTTTCTGGGTCAATGGGTATTTTGGCCTGCTTGATATCACTTACTGAAAATACTTTCTGAGAGTGATTTGTTTGCCATTGAGATAGAAGGTTTGAAAAGCTGCATGAAAGCAAGCACTATTCAGAGAGTCTGTATTAAATTTTTCAAGTGGTTTCCCAGTAAAGAAAGTAGTGTATCTAAGTACAAGATGGGCAGTTGGAAACCTGTGGCTCTTAATTCAATACACTTCATACTTGAGGTCACCATTTTCCATTGAATTCAGTATGTGTGGACATGTGCTCTTAGAGAAACGAATTGGGAAAGGCACTTAACCTTCCTGAATATTTAGAGCTTAGTTACAGCATCTACTGATGTGCTCGGTAACCCTTATAAAAATATACAGACCAATCAAAGTGATAAAAGTAGTCATTACAATATTGTGTTTTGATGAGCTGTTGAATATGTTGTACCTGTATAAATACAAAACATTTTGTTAATGGCACTGATCACATTTCTGTTTTTTTTTTTTTTGAATGAAATAATGTGATTTGAAAATGATTGGGTATTTTTTCTGTGTGTTTGTTTTTGTTAAATCTTTGAAAGAGTCTTCATTTTGCAAGGCCTGAAGTTTTTTCACACAAGTTTCCCAACTGTGTGATCCCAGCTAGATCACTCTTCATCACTTCATGGGATCTAACTACTGGACTTTTTCAGGATGGATTGCTGAATAGCAGAGAAATTTTCTTGTAGTAACGGCTGCTATTGTATGATCCATCGTGAAAGCAGAATAAATCTCCTACTGCACGGATGATGAGTTGCCATTTTCAGGATTTTAGAATTCCCCTAATGGTGCAGGCTCAGAGACAAAATAATAAAAGCAAACAAACAAGAATGTTATGTGAAAGATAATTCTCCTCGTCTTCAGGATCTTTGTGGTATATGCTTATTAGGAATCAAAATAAATACTTCGCAGATATTTTCCACTGTAATGTGCAGAATTAACTCCAGATTACTCCAAACAACAGCAAGAATATTGAGATTTCGCACAACAGAATGATTCTACAAAAGTTATACCTGTGCTTTAAGGAAGTTTAGAGTGTTTTGATTTAATATTCTGTCTGAAGTATTCTGCTTGTATCTGCAGATTTTTTTTCATTGAAGGATTATAATAACTGACCAAAACCTCATTTATATTCCCAGGTCAGCCAGATGACTGGTTCTGAGCCTTCACCAGGGTGAGTTTTGTGCAAGTTTTAACCTTGCATTTTTTATACGTTTGGAAATGGACTTTCATTTCCTGCATGCCTAAAATAATTCCATGTCTTGTTAGATTAATGCCATACATCATATTTACCTTAATAAGTTAAGAAAATGTCTTCAGAAATGTCTCCCTTAGAGCTCAAACCAGAATTGGATCTTAAAGATTAATCAGATAGCAGATAACTTGCTTTACATAAAGTAGAAATACCAGCTAGAAATTATCATGTTTGAAAAAGCATAGCTATCTGTCGATATGACGTATTTTCATATGTTAATATTCTTTGATTTCAAGTTTGGATAATTGCCACTAAGACTAGCAGATGAAGTCTATTTTTGGCTTCGTAGGAAAATATTATTGAATTTAAAACCAATTTAAATACTCTTAATCTGTCACCTTCTGTGATTTCCTGCTCTGTCTCACAATTCTGTTAATAAAACACATGCCAGTGGCAGAGATCAGGCTACTGTTTTTCCCCAAACACTTTGTGCAGCAGGTGTTTTTTTGTTTACTTTCTCTAGCTGAAATATGAATGTGTAACCAAATGATACTCTCGCAAGCTGTTTCATGGTCCTGAAAGAGAACAGTAGAGGAAATGAGTGATAATTTTTCAGTGAAAGTCGAGGTGGAGGCATGATGGGAGGCACTGTGGAACTGAATGTAAATGCAAGTTTAAACATCAAATGTATATTGTTTTATCAAAATCAAAAGGCTTGACGCTGTGCTCATATGAAATGCACAATAAGAGTTGTGCAGAAGACTTAATTGTCAGTGAGTTTCCTCCTGTAATGGGATAGCAAAGTTTAGGAACAATAATTCTCTCCCTGTAAGCTCAAATTTAAGTACAACCAAACTCCCAGTTGAAAAGAGTAAAAGGAATAGAAATTTGTGGTTTAAACTTAAACCAGTGTAAGGTCCACAGACTTGAAATATCTTACTGAACACATGTCTTAGTTCCAGTTTAGATGCACAGTGGACCACAGAAAGGAGTTCCATGTGATTTTTGGATACAGGGTTTAATATTTTCTATGCCTTTCTGAATGGTTAGCCGTGCACTTGAGTTTAGCCTGCAAGACATGCACTGCCTCACCAGAAGGAACTCAAATGAATAAACTTTTTCAATACATCTTGTAGTACTGCGCTGTCAAAGACTGTAATCAGGATTTTGCAAGTGCAGACTGGCTCATAGAATACAGTGTCCGATGTGCTTAGCTGTAAGTGCTCTTGTATTGTCACATGTATTTAAATGCAAGGAGTTTGTTACTCTATCTTCACATCTAAGAAGTTTGCAAAACTTAATGGCAGTATTCAGAGAAATTCAGGACACAGTGAAAAGTTCTCTACTTAAAAGGAAACTGGTTGACTTAGGTTAGAGGTGAAAGCTTACAGATACTAACTGAAGAAAATATCCTTATTTTATATTATATGAAGTATTGGATGTTATATAGAGAATGTTTAATCATATTGACCTTATAAGCATATGCACAAGATATTTTTTTGTGTGCAAGAATCTTGCGCGACTTCTGTACTATGGAACTAATTTGTGTTAATGATCTTCCCTAAAGTACGTTTCTGTCTGATGCTGTTCTCATTCTGCTGACTGTTTTACTGGGATGAGATCCCGTCCATTGCTTACTTATGGTGTTATCAGCAAGATAAATTTATCTTAAGTTCCCTTCCAAAACTAGTGCATGCGGGGGATGTTCTCCATATAACCTGGATTTTATCTACAAGTTGAAAAGAATAAAAATATGGCACTTAAAAGCACTGTTAGCCTTCCCAAAGGGCTGCAGGAAGCCTCTTTGTAGAAACTGTAAAGCTTTTCAAAGAGGTTTTTACAGGGTACGAGTGTGTGTGTATGTGTGAAGACTTTGTCCTCCTGGTTCCTTTATGTAAAAAGCAGACTGTTTGAAAGAGGGAAAAAATGCTTTAAAAGTTTTAGTGCAATACATTTCTTTCCCTAGGAGCACGGAGGAGTTCGTTATGTACTTTCTATTTTGCTCCTTTATCTTTTTCAGTACATTCCCTATTTCCTGGGCTCTGTTAGAGCAGTGACATTCCTGAGATGCATCCTACCAATACTAGGTCAGATGGTTAATAGCGTTAGATTGGGGAAACCGTGCTGCCTGTTTTTCATACCTGCTTTGCATTTATATGAGCTGCTGTTGAGTATGGTTGAAAGTACCCCAGCTGGTGGATACCTTAGTTCCAAAGCATTCATGAAGTTTTAACCAGGCATTTAGCTGATTTTCAGACTGTATCCTGCTGTAATTTCTGTATAATTGTAGCTGCAATCTGCACAGGGATTACCATAGGGTGTGTGAAATCCTTTCTATGGAATATATGTGAATAAATAAAAGTAATCTTGAAATAGATACTTGTAGATGCTCTCTTCTGAATTCTCTGTAGAAACTGCATCATAATTTGGAAAAATATATATGAAATAAGATTAATGTGATCTGTGAAGTTGTTGCCTGCCAAGTTATGCAATTAGATTTATTCATTCCAGGATAAAACTTAAAAATTGTTAATCTAATTACCTCACATTAGGAACTGGGAATACGTTTTCTTTATGATTACATATTTCAAATTATGACAAACACTTTGCAAGGGTAACGGATCTTACCCCACTTATTTTTAGCTACAAATGTTGGAGGAAAAACCTTTCAGTAGTAGCAGTGGGTAGTATTTACGTCTTCCATTTGGAGTCCTTACATATCTATGGTCAGTGGAGAAGCAAGAGGGCTTCCCTTTAAGGAGTGGTTCAGAATGCTTAGAATTATGTTCAAAACATTCTTTTGAGAAGACCTTGTCTTTAAGAATTGCAGAAGCATATCAGGGTTACTCATCCATTATGGGGCAGCAAAAGCGCCCTCTGATAGCTTACAGAAATCATTACCAAAGCAGAGAAAATTTAAGAGGGTGAAAAGAATATGGCAGAAGTCAGCCTTGCAGTCTAAGTGTCAGGAGCAACTCAGTCTTTGTTTTGGAATTTTGAATTTGTGTGTGATTGAATTTCGGATTTTCTCGAACTCATCATGTTGCTTTGAATAGATGTGCTTTAATATACGCAGTAGGCATCTCTTCATTAGTCTTTAGCATGTAGTTAAATGTCTTTAGCATACGTTAAATGTACTAGAAAACAGAATAATTGTGTGTGATTTGACATGTGTGGGCAGTGAAGATGAACAAGGGGAGTTAATGGGTATAGCAGTAGGAATGTGAACTTTAGCTGGACAATTTTCTATAATTACAATTTTTAAATGGTGAAAGATTCAGTGTAAAACAAAGCATGAATGGGTAATTGTCTAGTGGGTACTTCCAGAACCAAAACTATAATCTTCACATACAAATCCATTGGCACACAGAATAAAAATGAACATCCTGCCAGACGTCCATCCAAGATGTGTCACATCAAGAATAGTTTATGTAGCTTTATATTCAGTCTGTACATAAGTTCGGAAGCGCTTGGTCCATACAGTTCAATATAATGGCTACTGTGTACCCCTACGGGGGCAGCTGAAGAACAAATATCTGCTTTTTAATTAATGGGATTGGGGTGTTTTTCCTTAATGTAATTAACTGCTACAAAATAGATGCTAAAATATTCACTGAGAAGCTGTTTTGCATTATATAAAAATGAGTATTTTTACATAATACAATTGAAAAACATATTAAAGAAATTATTCTTAATTCCATGCAAGCTTTCACGAAGAAGTAGTAGAGAAGCTTCAAACAATTTTTACATGTATCTAAAAGCTGTGTCTTTACGTATTTTAAGCTTTATTTGATCCTTTCCTGCGTGATCTTCCCTTTTTGTCATCTTCCTCTGCTTCCTATGAAGCTGTTAAATTCAGAACAGAAGTGTTAATTGGAGGCAACCTAGAGGTGGAGCTGGTATGCTAATAGCATAATTCTAATTGATCTTGAAAGGAATTGCGCTATATTCTCAGGCCCTGGGAGGTCAGGTTTTCCAAACTCCGAACTCCTCAAATATGGTTTGGAGAAACAATGTTGTGAAGAGTGATAGGATGCTGATAATAATCCTGATATTTTTTGATATTCTATCAAACATGTTTTTTCATCTTAAGGTTTTCTACCTAGGAGGAAACAATTTATTTTAAAGTTCATTATAGGAGTATGGGGAAACAAGAGATCTTAACTTTCTGGAGCACAGTTAATAAAAAAAAATTGAGAGAATCTTTTCCTAAAGTGCTTAAAGGTAATGTGAAATGCCAGCTCAGTACTAGCTTTGGGAGAGGAAACTGGTGGCAATCCCGGTTCCTCAGGGATCCATTTCAGGATCAGTGTGTTAGAGAAGCACTTAGTATCTTTACCAGAAGTATCAGTCTCCTTGTTAAAGGCCTCTGTGAGATGTAATTTGGACTGCTGTGAGCTATTCTAGTCAATCATGTTGAAGAAAGATTAATTGAAAACAGAGCAGCTGCAGACTATCTGGGGGGAATGGACAGGGAGTAAGTGAGCTTGGCTTCTTTAGTCCTAGAAGGCAAAGGTTAAGAAGGTATGTGATTACTTTATGTACTCATATTATGTAGGGAAATACCAAGGAGAAAAAAAGAACTGTTTAAGCTGAAGAATAATGCTGGCACAAGACGAAACAGCTCTGAATTCTCAAGGCATAAAGTTAGTTTGGAATTACAAAGATTCTTAATAAGAGGAACAATCAGGTCATAAAACAGGTTTTGAATGGGAATAACTGCGAGCAATGCATGGCTCTTGAAGCAGAACTTCTCCAGTTCATAAATTCTTTCTCTTGGTTTCAGAATCCCATTATTAGTCCTATGACTTTTATGTTCTGGTATGAAATAACTGCTATTTTGATAATCAAGTTGAAGATAGGATCAGGGATATTGCTGCTTGTTTTGAGTCTGCAGATTAATTCTACTAAGTACTGATACCTCATTAGCACCATTGTTTGATATTGATGTTTCATCTGCACATGTGTGAGGGCTGCTCCAAAAGTAATGCCCCTGTGTCAGCCCGTGATGCCAGAGGCAAATGTTGGTGGTATTGCAGTTGAGGTTCCTACCAGTATTCTGTTGCATTTTGTTGCCATGTGACAGACGGCAGCAGACGGGTGGTCTGACAAAATGGTGTCTGACATGCGAGTGCCTATGAAGCAAAGGTGTGTCACTGAATTCCTCCACGTGGAAAAAAATGGCACCCGTTTGCATTCATTGATGTTTCCTGAATATTGGTGGAGACCAAGCAGTGGATGCGAGCACAGTGAGGTGGTGGTGGTCCATTTCAGCAGTGATGACAGCAACAATGGGTCACCTGCTCTGGTGCAGATAGATACTTGCCCGGCATGCAGGCTCTTGTTCATTGCTGGTGAAAACGCACAGCTTATGGTGGTGTCTGTGCTAAAAATTAGTGTTTTTTTGTAGGTGAGAATTTGCTCTGTCAAATAGTGTTATTGTACGCTTTGTATCTGTTGCAGTTTCCATGGAAATCAATCTGTGGCATTGGTTTTGGAGACACATGCATATTTTTGAAATTCAAATCTTGTTTCTCTTTGTCATTTTCTGCATGTCCTTAAAGTGAAGACAGGAGATTTTCTCAGACAGATCCAGCTAATTTCCTCTGATATACATTTAACAAACACTTCTGATATTTTGCCTCTGATTTCTTGTCGCATGTCATCCTCAATGCCCAAAAAGATTGCATACTAACTTCAAGTAATGATAAAAAAAAAAAAAAGTGGATTTCTACCTCTGTAACACAAGGTAGATAAAGAACTACCTTTTTGCAGTGATGGAGTATCAATCTCAACCCATCATGATGAGTTAAATATGATTTATTGTTACATGAACTCTGTGATTTTTATCATTGGGGGCTGGGAACTCCTGTCCTAGGAGATTTTTGTAATCTACACAAACGTCTGTGAGGAATTATTTTAAGCATAATGTATCTTGTCCCATTTAGAGAGACAGGCTTTCCCAGCTCAGCCCTACTTTTTTTTCTTACCATGGAGAAAAACATGCAGGACCAAAGAAGTGTCCCATTAAAAATCATATATAACACACAAAATTTGAATAACATGCATTTCTTGTGGCTGCTTCTCAGTTGCTCTTCTCTGTCTCATCAAGTGAACTGTTTGATTTGCCAGAGATTTCTGTTTTCCTTTGCACATTGCTGGTGTCCAAACATGAAGTGAGAACTAGGACTCATTCCCACTGGAAGGGAAAAAAAAAAAAAAAAAAAAATTAACGTGTTCTAGAGAAATGTTTTAAAAAGGATTAAATTGAACTCTGAATGCAGGAGATCAGTTAAAATGGAGTGAAATAGATCTTGCGTGAAAGAAATATGTAGCATATATACATGAAATTAGAAGACAGAAGGAAATATTAGGAAGAAATACTAATACAGATTCCTGTAAGTTTTTAAGAGACTAAGAAACAGCGGGGGCAATCCTGTTTGGGTGATCCTATATTATTAACTCTTTTCAGAGTTCCAGATATGAGATCAGTGCCACAGTGCACGATTCCAGACCAAAGCCCCTTTTATCATCTTATCCAAATACAGTGATGTCTGAATAGATATACTACATTTGTCATAATGATTTTAAGTGGATTATCTCTAAAATTTAACCAGATTTTTATGCTTTGTTATTACCTAAGTCAGTCTGAAACCAAATTTCAATCAAATTATAGAGGTTTATACCAAAGGATATTTTTCCTTATACTTTTTCAGTGTGTTAAGAGATTAAGTTATGCTGATATATGTTGCAGATATTTGAATCCACCCATGCTGAATTTTCAACTAGAGGAAATCGATGAATTTTGTTAATTTCAAAAGAGCTAAGAATATTTCCATCAGATAATGTTTATATGACAGCTTCTGGATGTTTAGCCTGCACTAAAGAAAAAACTTTCAGATTTATTCTGTGTTTATTGTCATGGTTTTGTGATTTTCGGTTATTGGTATTCCACATCATAACATCATGTAGTGGATATACCTGGTTCTCAGAAGAGAAGGACTACTACAGTCCCCACGGCACTTTGCTCCTTTGTTACCATTTTCCAGCCGGAGGGAAAAGATAAAAGCTCACAGTATAAAAACTTGCAGATCATGAGACCTCGTCCCTTTTTCCGCTGTCTCTCATCTTGGCAGCACCTCGCTCTTCAGCTGTCTTATCGTCGGTAGTAGAGTAACAGTTGACAGTTTATAAAGAGTTTCCATATTATAAATGATCGACCAGTATGTAAATTCAGTAATTGTTTTATACAAAATGTCTAATGCAGTAATTTGGAACAATAAATGGGCAAATATGTAAACAATGGACTATCAGGGAAGAATGGAAGGTCCTGATATATCCTGGAAATAATGGCCTTTTTAAAGCCAGAGAAGCAACCCCTCTGCCCTAAGCTTTTATGACCGTTTGAAACATGTCAATTCTGAGATAGGTTATCTGAAGTTTTTATTGATGTAAAGGAACTGTTTTTTTACTCTCCTTTTTCTTTTCCTTTCATTTGCATTCTGTGTGGAAGGAAAGTAAAAGAACCATAATGCTTAAGGCAATTAAGTAAACCACCTACAGCTAATATAGATGATGTTCAGAAGTTGATTACGAAATGAGAGGGAACTTGCACAGAAAATGGAAAGTAATCTCTGTACCAGAGAAGGGTTGGTTGAAGTCACAGATCAGAGATACGTAGGGCAAAACAGTGCGTTCAATTCAGAAAGAAAGAGTGGTTGAAAGAAATCTATTTGAGTCCAAATCTGGAAAACTATTTTTACCGTTTATCTTTCAGAGTATTTCTCCTCTGTGCCCTTCCCCTTGTACCATATTAATCTGGCAGCCCAGAATGTACTTGAAATGCCTTCTCTCACTGTCTAAAATGATAGCTTTTATTTCAGGGCTTGGCTTATTATTTTTTGATCTTATAACCCCTTAAGGCCAGCATTAGCAGTTGGTGTCAGGAAATCCCAATTCCCAGTGCCAGGGGGTTAATTGCTTTTTACTGTTTGATCTTTTTTATACCCGCTTTGTATGCTACCTGACCCTTTTACCAGCTATAGAAGGTGCACATACTTCTCTGTGCTGGCCTACTTCCTGAATGTCCCCATAGCTTTCCCCACGGCTGCCTTGCCAATGTTACAGTATGTACTTTTCAACCAAAAAAATTGCAGTTGACCTGGTGTTTTTTTTCACTCTTTCCAATTTTCTTGGCAGAGAAGGTACTTTCATTGTATTTCTGAAACAGTTTTTTTCAAAACTGTTTTTTTTTTCAAATCTTTGCAATAGATGTAGTCAATTTAAAAATGTTGGTATGTACTTGGTTTTCCTTTGAAAAATGGAAAATTATCTGAAAAAAAGTAAGAACTTAGAAAATCTAGGGTATAACATTTTAAGAAGTACTAACCTCCTGGATTTTTAATGTCTTCCTTTAAATTTAATGTTTCCCTCCTTTGTAGAATTTCTAAAATAGCTATATCATCTATTAAAGTAAAATAACATAAGTTGGGAGAAACTTGAACAGTACACCTGTGAATTTATGGCTGGTCTTTAGTATAAAGAAAAAATAGTTTAGATGAAAAGGAAAAATCTTATATACCAGCATTAGGAATTATCCTAAATTCCAGTGCATTAATGTCTCACAGTACATTGATCTGTTTACAACTTTTACTCGCATTGGTGAATCTATAAAGTTTCTTCCATGTGAGTTATCTGTTCTGACAGCATTGTACTTGCACATCAGGATTTTTCCTGCAGAAGGTTCTTGGCTTGTCACTAGTCTTTCAAGCTACTTGCTTTTCACAATACTAGTTGTCATTTGATTCTCTTGAAAACTTTGGTCATGTTCAGGTTTTATAAAAATGTATTGCTTAGTTGGAACTGTATTTGTTATGAAGAACTGACAGACGAAAAGGAGCATGTAGAAACCTGACACATTCATATTAGATTTACTGACTTAAGAAATCAGATGAAAAATAAGAGTGAAGTTTAAGCTTTTGAAGATCGTGATGCATTTAAAAGCTTAGTAGTATTGTGTTAGTCCTTTGAAATACGGTCAGTAAGACTGCGGGCCTATTTCTCAAAATGAAGCTTTAAAACATGAATCAAAATTTACACAGTCTTGAATTTTATTATGAAGATTTAAAGAAAAAAAAAGACAAAGATTGTTTGAAAATCCACATGGGAGTTATGAACTTCATAGACTCTTATATTGGTGAATTTTGTCTGTGTTAATTCATCTTCTGCTTAGCTGTAGTTTGCTTCCTCTGCAGGGAAAGGAAGTAATGCTTTATCGCCTTAGAGAAGGTGACTGTTTTCATCCTGGCACTTTCCTTTAAGAAGCCACCATGATATGGCCTCTTTTCAGTGATGCTATTACCTGTCCTCTCTTCAGTGTTGACCCTCCCTACAGCTCTTGTTTTGTGGTCTGAATACATGGATTCTTGTTCAGATGCTGCACCCCTGATACAACACATAGCATTCTGTATCCTGCATAGATAAAACATCCTTCTAACTGTGGAACTGAATTGTGCCTTAAAGATCACACAGCCTTTATGGGGAGCTGGGACTTTCATTAAGCTTACATGCTGCCTACAGCACTTTTTAAAAGATGAAAGATTCTTTAATAGGGTTAATTCAATTTTTGGCTGTTCCACAGTGTGAGTCTGCAAGAAGAAGTGATATCTTAACATATGTGGGATGGTCCTGCCTCACAGACCATTGTTTTTTCTTACCTCTCAGGATGTTAGATGAGTAAGGTCACAACTTGCTCTTCTAAGATGAAAGTTAGACTGCTGGAGGTTAAAAATAGCTTTTTATTATTGCTGTTAGTTTTGTTTTACTAAGAAAATAAGGAATCATAAAGCAAAAACCAGGTATTTTGTTAGCAGGTACCCTGAGGAGATGGTAGATAAGTTCAGTGTTTTCTGTAGATTTTAATAGTGTCTGGAAATAAACTCCTCCACACTGAAGGCAAAGATAGCCATTTCTGACAGCCAGTAGAAAATAGCACACAATTTCTTTATAAATAAAAATATACAATTTTAACAATATAATTCCAATCTCAGAAATGTTTCCTTCGTGACTGCCTTAACAATGGGTTAGGAATCAAGCTTCCAGTACATTTCTCATTCATTATCCAGACTTTTATCTCACTACACAATAATAACTAGCTTAATTTCCCCTAGGCACTCATAAGCTTTTATGTTAGAAAAGTTCAATTGTTGCATCTTCAGATCCTTTCTGAATGCCATTGTATTTTTCTCCTCAAACTGCAACTGAGAAGCATAGTTTGTAGAAAAAATGTGGGAAAGATAGGAACGTTTCATTTCAACTTCTTGATGCAGTATTTCATATCTCTCATGTTGATGTAGCTCAACAAAATTGTTTATTAAATTTCGTTTCCGAAGGGCAAACTTAGGACTTCATTTCCAAGAAATAATTATAAACTGCTCCGAAATGCTGCAACAGAAGTTACACTAGAAAGCTTTTCTGTTTGTCCTACGACTGAAGTCAGAACATAGAACAATGTTGAGTTAGCTGTTTATCTGAAATGTCTTGCTGGGTCCCTAAGTTGTTTTAGCAGGGACACTGAACTATACTCTTCCAGAAAGGTTAATGTGAGGTGAGATTTATAAGGTAGTCAGGTTTTACTGTGAGTTCAAAAGGTTTTCAGAGGTGATTACCTATCCCACTGGGTTTCTGGCTTTTAGTTAATCCAGAGCAGCAAATAGGTAAATGATGAAGTATCCTTTAAATAAATGACAATGCTTCTTAGCCTCTTAAAAGCCTATTTTTTACTCTAGCATTCATATGAGGAAACACTATGAAAAACAATGCTTTATTGAGGAAAAGGGTAGGTGATGTGTAGTGTTCATCCCCTGCACGTTTAATTTGCTCTTCTGACTACTTCCTTACACCTTGATGAGAACACTTATTTATTAATTTATTTGCCGAAGTAGCAGTCTGCAAGTTGTTAGGTCAAGGTACTTACCAAAACCTCTGCTTTTCTGAGTGCTTGAAAGCCAAGAGCAAACCCTAAAGGTTTTCTATGGACTTCTCTATTGTGTGCCACATCTATACTATCAAGCTGTTACCCCAAGTGTCTTGTAGCTACGTCGCTTTAGAAGTTGACTGTGACTTTTTATTATTTTCATTCCCATGACCTCTTTGCCCTTGTTGGCCAATTTGAAGGACAGCGTATCTCTCTGTCACCAAACTGTTTCAAGATTCAAGAGCTTGATTAAATTTTAGAAAGTAAGAGCGGGCAATTAAAAATCTTTAGTACTGACGTCTGTTTAATATATGTAGTATTTCTAGAACTTGTTAGACCACCTTAAAGTAGCAAGGATCTAAGTTGGACTGTTTAAATAAAGTAATAATGAAGTATAGTGATATGGTTGTAAACTTGGAGCTGTTCCAAATGAAGTCATAAAGTGTGCTAATTGGTTCTGAGAATTGGAATGCAGTAAAAGTCAAGTTATACAGCAGTGACTATTATACAGTGGAATTAACTTGGCTACTCTGGAGGTTTTAAATGTACCTAGCCATTAAGAGGCAAAGTCACAAGATTACAGGGATTTTACTTGAACAACTGGGAGATTGACGTATCCGTTTTCACTGCTGAAGATTAAGATCCTAAGAACAACTTAATTAACATATTAAGTTAAATGAGGGGAACGTACAATGCTATTTGTTTGAATATGTCGGAACATTACCAAAAATTAATGTAATAATTTAAGTCACTTGTTAATAGATCAAAATATATTTAATTAGTTGTACTACCGTTATTTAATCAAAGTTATGAAGCGCCTTAATTTCATTAACTTCTATGTAATTTAATAAGTATAGCATTACTGCTTTGATAATGTTGAAACATCTATAATTTTTAAAACTATGAAATACAAGCAATATCATTTTGCACCGAAGTAGTAATCTGAAAGAAATGCATCGCAAATGAGACATGTATTTAATACATTTCAGTAAATTTTAAATTAGAACAAACTGTTACAGTGTTTCTACTTTGATCGCTGCTTTTACTTGAGAAAGTCATTTATGTAATCCTTTGTGTATGGATGAAATAATGATCATTGGAATCTGAAAATGAACAGAAGAATCAACGTCATGGTTATGGCAACCCTCCGTATTAGTCTTACTAGCGTAAATCACTACCTCCCCTATTCTGTATTCTTACTCATAGTGAAAAGTATGGACTTGAAAGGGAAGCAAGATGCCATTTACTGGTCAGTTACACATACAAGCAGTAGATGGTGAGCATTTGGTTGATCTCTTCTGCTATTCTCTGTGTCTGTTCTAATCTGAGCTAATTCTTGTAACATGGATTTCAGTATTTGTAGCTTTAGTTAAAACCGTCTATGTTTTGTCCAGTCTGTCTTGGTGCATAGTTCTGTAGTATGCATTGGAACAAAACTCTTCTGGGCTTCATCAGAATCTGTTATCTGTAGAGTTGTCTGATAATAATAATGTATTTCTGAATGCAGAGAGTCTCTCAGGTATTGAGAAAACATACTGGAGAAAGAAGGCAAATAGTAGACAAAAGCAAGAAGGCCTTTTTCTGTAATTCTCTGAATTCTTTATATTTGAGCTAAAATAATTTAGAAGAATACAATTGAAAAGATGAATCATAAGTTAAAAGTAAAAGATAAAAAGACAAAGCCACTGAATGCAGTTTCCTCCTTAATTTACACAGAAATGAAAAGATATAACACGAATGAAAAGATAACTGCAATAGACACTTCCACTAATAATTCAATTAGAAACAGGTGCAGCACTTCTGCAGTATTTAAGCTGCACAAAGACAGTGTTAATTTAGTACCAATCAACAGATGTGGAGTAGTTGCTCTTTTAAAATGGGGTTATAACATTTTTTGCAACAGCAACATTAAACCAAATCTATGACATGTTGCTAATTTGACACTTAGATCACCAAAAGATGCTCAAAAAAGCAGATCTTCTATTGATAGCTGAACCTGAATAGAAATGATGCGCAGTAGCAAACCAGCCTCACATTGTCCTCTTGTTAGGAGCTGAAATGTATGCTTATTTTTGGTTGTCTGGCATTGAAATGGAAGAACAATGGTTAATTCCAATTAAAATGCAAGTAAAGTCTTTACTTATTTGGAAAAACAGCCTTCAGCTGTCTCATGAATGTGTCTTTCCTAAATTATCATTTTTATACCTCTTGTCTGAATATATATATATAGTAGCTAAATAGCACATACAGATTTCTTTTTTTTAACTCTTTTAAGAGGAGCTTTTATTACCGTACTCCTATTTGGTTTAATGTATTAATGTGACTAAAAGAATATAGAGGAATTCTATAATATATTATCTGTTTTTTTGCCCACTTAAAATAAAACATTGTTCTTAGTTTTTCATTGTTCATAAAATGTCAGTAGAACACATGGTATGAAAGTATGCATGCATGAACTTAGTCTCTGCAAATACATTCACAGATTCTCCCAGTTTACGTATTTGAATCATCAGGTGAAGATAGCTCTAGGAAAAAAAGAAAGTTCAGGTAGTGTTTGGGTAAATATCAATGAAATGCAAGTACAGAAGGAATCAGATCTTAATTTTAAATATGAATGTTCTGTTTCTTTTGAATCTAATTTTACAGGAAGTTAGGTCCAAAGTGTAACGATATACAAACAATAGAATCATAGACTGGTTTGGGTTGGAAGGGTCATTTAAGATCATCTAGTTCCAAACCCCTGCTATAGGCAGGGACACCTCCCTCTAGACCAGGTTGCTCAAAGCCCCATCCAGCCTGGCCTTGACTGCTTCTGGGGAGGGAGCATTCACAACCTCTCTGGGCAACCTGTTCCAGTGTCTCACCACCCTCCCAGTAAAGAATTTGTTCCTCATATCTACTCTAAATCTACCGTGTTGCAGTTTAAAACCATTTTCCCTTGTCCTGTCGCTACATGCCCTTATTAAAAAGTCCTTCCTCAGCTTTCCTGTAGGCCCCCTTTGGGTACTGGAAGGCCACTGTAATATCTCCTCAGAGCCTTTTCTCATCCAGGCTGAAGAGCCCCAGCTCACTCTGCCCGTCCTCATAGTGGAGATGTTCTAGCCCTCTGGTCATCTTTGTGGTCCTCCTCTGGACCTGTTTCAGCAACTCCATGTCCGTCTTGTGTTGGGGGCTCCAGAACTGGATGCAGTACTGCAGGTGGGGTCTCAAAAGAGCAGAGTAGAGGGGCAATCTCCTCCCTCTTCTGCTGGTCACACTTCTCCTGATGCAACCAAGGATACAGTTGGCCTTCTGGGCTGCAAGCACACGTTGCTGGCTCACGTTGTATCTTTTATCAACCAACACTCCCAAATCCTTCTCCTCAGGGCTGTTCTCAAGCCATTCTCTGCCCAACCTGTATCTGTGCTTAGGATTGCCCCAGCCCAGGTGCAGGACCTTGCACTTGGCCTTGTTGAACTTCATGAGGTTGGCATGGGCCCACCTCTCAAGCCTGCCCAGGTCCCTCTGGATAGCATCCCTTCCCTCAAGCATGTCAGCTGCACCACTCAGCTTGGTGTTATCTGCAAACTTGCTATGGGTGCACCCCACTGTCTATGCCACCTACAAAGATGTTAAATAACACCGGTCCCAGCACTGGTCTCCATTTGGACATTGAGCCATTGACCACAACTCTCTAAATGCGACTGTCTGACCAATTCCTTATCCAGCAAGTGGTCCATTCATCAAATCCATTTTTCTGTAATTTGGTGACCATGATGTCATGTGGGACAGTGTCAAATGCTTTGCACAAGTCCAGGTAGATGACGTCAGTTGTTCGTCCTTTATCCGCTGATGGTGTAACTCCATCATGAAAGGCCACCAAGTTTGTCAGGCATGACTTGCCTTTGGTGAAGCCATGTTGATTACCACCAATCACCTTGTCTTTATTTTCTGTGTGCCACAATGGGGCCTTTAGGACGATCTGCTCCATGATCTTGCCAGACACAGAGGTGAGACTGACTGGCCTGTAGTTCCCTCGATCTTTTTTTCCCTTCTTGAAAATGGGGGCGATGTTTCCCCTTTTCCAGTCAGTGGGAACTTCACCAGGCTGCCATGACCTTTCAAATATGATGGATAGCAGCTTGGAAAGAGTAAGACTTGTTTCTGGGTTCTGAGGGAACGCAAATTGAACAGAAATTTTTTTTTTACTTATTGCCTGAATGAAAATGGCTGGTTATTGTAGAGAATCTTCAAGCTTTTAACCAAATAAATTCTCTTATTTCAGGAGCTTGTTTTCCAGCTAATTCTGCTGCAAAATAAATATTATAGTTTTGAAGAATAGTCTGAGGAAAAGCATCTCTATTGCAGAGACTTGACACTGTTTTTCTTCTTTTTGATCTCTTTTTGTCTTCTATTCCCTACTTTTGTTTTCTTTTTCCTCCCAGGCTATGGGTACAGCACAGAATAGTGATGAGATAAAATTCAGCATAAATTAAGGTAGTCATTTGCAGATAACTGCTTTGGTCTCTAATCAGCTAAATAATATTTATTTTCAGTAGATGAAATTGATTACACTGCATTTTTGGTAGATTTTGTGTAAGCGAATATCTGTTAATTTAAAACAAAAAAAACCTACATCTTGCTGTGATGTTCTTTCATCGCTAGAGAGTACATCTTTGTTTCTCTCTTTTCTAGCTTTCTCACTTCTCTTGAAGATATTTAATGGAAGCTTAAGGATTCAGGGCAGCAGTTAAAACTGGGAAGATCATGCATAAGCCTTGCATTTGCCTTAAATGTGTATTTCTGAAATGTAAGGTAGTTCAGCTTGTGAAGAGGTATGAGTTGTAGAGCTCTGCTCTTATCTGTTACGTAAGCAATTCAAGCCATTTTGGAAAAAAATGGTTTTATTGTAAAACTGTTACAGTCGAGGTAACTCCAAAAAATATTATTTATGGTGATGAATTTCATTGTTTAAGTAGTATACTCTGATATGCTGTGAAAGCCAGTTATTTTCTAAAAGACATTGCTTCTGTCCTGTAGAGCCTCCAGTGTGCCGTGACAGTGGGTCAGTCGGGCCAGAGTAGTGGTGGGGGGTATTAAGAGGCCCATTTCTCAGGTCCTCTGAAGCATGCATTACTGTGTAGGAAAACGATGCTAGTCTTCCTCTATGCTAGTGTAGTGACCTTTTCTGTCTCCTGATGTTTCCTTAATTTTTTAATGTATACAAAATTAAAATAGAAGATAATTTCTTCCCCGTACGCGGCTGATCATTTATATGATTTCTACAGTGGCAAGCATAGTAGATCTTCTGTCTCAGTTAAGAACTTTGTGTGTCATTATTGTCTCTCAGTTTTAAGTCAACCTCTGAATGACTCATTTCCGAGTAAAACCTCTCTGACCCCTAGTGGAGTTAAAAATAGTGGTAATATTTGATACTTTTGCATAATATTTTTCATCCTCAGGATACCTGTTTTCAATCAAATACTGTAAGAAGGCATACACTTGCAAATTTAAGATTAAGTCCTGAATTACATTGAAATAAAAAAAAAAGCTGACTCTTTTTCATGAATCAGTTCAAACTGTCACTAAAATGAAAACCATATAAGCCGTAATCTAGTGGCCCAGATGTATTTGTAATTAATGGAGGGACAGTCACAGTAACTACAGTTGACAGATACTAAGTTATTTAAGTAGTTTGAACGTTTTTGTGGTGGACATTAATAGGTTTGCAGTTATCTTGTGTAATAAATAAAAATAACAATTTTAGCTGTCAAGACTTCATTCTACAGTCTTTAGATGTTCTACAGGTAATTACTACCTCTGTCTTTCAGTGCTGGTATGATGTTAACAGGTCTAATTTGTAGAAGGGGACTTCTGTATTTTTGAACAAATACATTTTGCTGTGTTCCTTCTAAGGAAGCAGAGCTATAAATGGCAATGTTTGATGTCTCCTATTCTGAGCAAATGCTCACTTTTTTTTTAATACCTCACAATCCAATTTTAGTATTATGCATTATATTAATTCATGCATATTATCGTTGAATCACTTTGCCAGATTTTTTAATGGTTAGTTAAAACTATGAAATAAAAGAAGGAAAGGTCATAATTGGGAAAAAGAAGAAAATTTACATTGTGCTGCCCAAGGGTGATATTATGTTTCTCTTCTTACTCTTTGTAAACTTACTTGTGAAGCACAAAAAGAAAACTGCTATTGTTACACAAATTTTTTACTTAACTCTCCCTTCCTGGCCTTATGTTTATATATCATAGAATGGCCTGAGAAAAGGACCATAATGATCATCTAGTTTCAACCCCCCTGCTGAGTGCAGGGTCGCCAACCACTGGACCAGGCTGCCCAGAGCCACATCCAGCCTGGCCTTGAATGCCTCCAGGGACAGGGCATCCACAACCTCCTTGGGCAACCTGTTCCAGTGCGTCACCACCCTCTGCATGGAAAAACTTCCTCCTAATATCTAACCTAAACCTCCCGTCTTAGTTTAAAACCATTCCCCCTTGTCCTATCACTATCCACCCATGTAATCAGTCGTACCCCCTCCCGTTTATACGCTCCCTTCAAGTACGGGAAGGCCACAGTGAGGTCTCCCCAGAACCTTCTCTTCTCCAAGCTAAACAAGCCCAGTTCCCTCAACCTTTCCTCATAGGAGAGGTGCTCCAGCCCTCTGATCATCTTGGTGGTGCTCCTCTGGACCCGCTCCAAGAGCTCCACATCCTTCTTGTGCTGGGGCCCCCAGGCCTGGACGCAGTACTCCAGATGGGGCCTCACAAGAGCTGAGCAGAGGGGAACTATTTACAGACATTTATATCATAAACATCTGTAACCTTCATTCCTTCATGTAAAACAGTTCTCTCCTTCCTAAACTACCCCAGGTGTTTCCCTCCTTGCCCACTTTTTTTCTCAGATTCTTTGTCTACTATCAGGTGCATTCGTATGCAATTTAATTAATATTCTTAGCAAAATTTTCTAAATTTGTGTTTACACTGGGAGGATGGCAAAGTCATTTTTGTTTTTTTGTGTGTGTATTTTATTGTTAACTTCAAACTTGCTGGAATGTTGTTTCCAGCTGTTGGCTTTTCTTATGATGTATAGCTATCTACTGTTGTCACTTGCAAAGATGTGTATACCTCACCGTTTTATGTGTAGCTTTTAACAGGGAATCAACCATACTAACTCTAGTCAATTCCTGAAACAATCTCCTCAGATAAGGATCATCATCATATATTTTAAGTTGTCTGTTTTGCTCTGTACTACTCCTCTGAAGAGAGGTGCAGGAGATTTTGGATAGCAATCAAAGAAATGAGCATTAGTTAAGCTCATGTTAATGAAGCTTAAATTTGTAATGGCTCGATGGATGTTGTATGGATACATCTCTGACTAGTAGTTTCTAGTGAACAAAACTCTTAAGAAAATCTGTTTGCTGGAAGCTCTAGGGGCACTGGGACAAACATGGACGAAGGCAAGTTTCTTCAAAATCTCCCTCTCTTCCAGCATGTTTTAGAGTCTACTGATGATCCCATATCCCAAATGTACTGAAGTGCTGATCAGCTGGTTATGTTGTAGTTGGCTTTCTGCTGTAGTAGATTGTGGTGCAGTGTTTCTATAGTGAGAGGTAAGTGAAAAATGAGCTTATAATTACCTGTTATGGGAAAAAAGTTTATAACCTTAGTTCTCTAACGTCAGTCTCTCTAACTTGGTTTCCAGAACTAGGACTATATTCTGTTCTGAAGTATGTGCTAATTTTGCACAGTAACTGGGTCGGTATGTGTGGGGAAAAAAAAATAATGTGATAAGTATAAAAATAAATGTATAGCACCTAGATTGCGTGGTGACTGCTGCTCCGTAAATATCTTAAATAAAAATGGACATATTTCAGGTATGAGTGAAGTTAAATCAAAAATGAAGGGAAGTATCCAAAAGTAAAAGTGGAAAAGCTTGTCTAACAATAGAATAATGCAGAGGATAGAAACTGCATGGTCTTACGGTTCCACACCTGAACACAAAAATGTAAATAATATAGGAGAGAAGTTACAATGATTGACATTAATCTTTGTTACAAGATCAGTTTTGTATTCCGGTAGCACTCAGGCAATTGCCGGCATAACTGGCAATCTCTCTTGACGAAGTCTGTTTGCAGCAAGAGGAGCAAATGTTTAATACGCTTTCTTTTACAGTAAAAGTCATAGTTTATTTCTGAATCAAGCATTTGGCTTTGGAGTTATCTGAGTGGGATTATCTGAATCCTTTCCAGGTTTCACTCTAAAAGAATGTGAATATTACTACGTGCAGGACAGTGGGGGATTGGGCCCAGCCAGCATGGGTTCATGAAAGGTGGGTCCTGCTTGACCAATCTGATCTCTTTCTATGATTGAGTGACCCACCTGGTGGACCCACCTTACCCTGGAGGGAAAGGCTGTTAATGTAGTCAACCTAGGCTTCAGCAAAGCCTTCGACGCTGTCTACCACAGTATTCTCTTGGATAAGCTGGCAGCCCATGACTTGGACACTCTTTGCTGGGTAAGGAACTGGCTGGATGGCTGGGCCCAGAAAGTGGTCATGAATGGAGTTGGGTTAAATCCAACTGGCATGCAATCATGAGTGGTGTTCCCCAGAGGTCGGTATTGGGGCCTGTCCTGTTCAGTATCTTTATTGATGACCTGGGTAAGAGCATTGAGTGCACCCTCAGTAAGTTCGCAGTTGACACCAAGTTGGGAAGAAGTGTCGATCTGCCTGAGGGTAGGAAGTCCCTGCAGAGGGATCTGGACCGGCTGAATTGCTGGACTGAAGCCAGTGTGGTGAAGTTCAGCAAGACCAAGTGCCAAGTCACAACAACGCCAGGCAACACTACAGGCTTGGGGCAGAGTGGCTGGAAGACTGTGTGGAAGAAATGGACCTGGGGGAGTTGGTCGGTGCTCAGTAGAACATGAGCCAGCAATGTGCCCAGCTGACCAACGCAGCCAATGACATCCTGGCTTGTATCAGAAACAGTGTTGCCAGCAGGAGCAGGGAAGTAATCATCTTTCTGTACTCAGCCCTGGTGAGGTTGTGTCTTGGATACTGCGTTTGGTATTTGGCCCCTCGCTACAATAGATATATTGAGGCCCTGGAGTGTGCTGAGAAGGGCTACAAAGCTGGTGAGGGGTCTGGAGCACAAGTATTATGAGGAACGGCTGAGAGAGCTAGGATTTTTTAGTCTGGAGAAGAGGAGGCTCAGGGAAGACCTTATCACTCTCTACAGCACCCTGAAAGGAGGTTGTGGTAAGGTAGGGGTCAGCCTCTTCTCATAACTAGAAACAGGTCTAGAGGGAATGGCCTCAAGTTGTGCCAGGGAGATTCCGTCTGGATGTTAGGAAAAATTTCTTCTCCAAAGGAGTGATTAGGCACTGGAACAGCCTGCACAGGGAGGTGGTTGGGTCGCCATCCCTGAAGGTGTTCAAGAAATGTTTGGGTGTTGTATTAAGAGACAGTGGGGAAATATTGGTGATAGGTCGATGGTTGGTGCGGATGATCTTAGAGGTCTTTTCCAACCTTGGTGATCCTGTGATTCTGTGAAGCACCATAGAATATAAGCAATGGATTTCTGGTACTTAAAGATACTTTAGATAAGCTCTAAAGAGTCGAGCAAAATTGTCCGAACTATAACTCCCTTGGCTTGTTAAGCCAGATATGGCTTTGTTAATGGTTAGCATCAAAGCAGTAACAGAAAAGGAACACAGACAGGAAAAAGGAGAAAATGAGAGTTTTGAGAGACAGAACAATTGGTATCAGAATATTTTTAGTAAAATTTAGAGATAATGATTGTTTTAAGGACTTAATCTTCACCACCTTCTATTATTTATTTACATGATGAAGGATTATATTGTAGAATTCTCATATAATTTAGATAATATTTGATCAGTTTTTATTTCAACATGAATGGAATCCTAAAATGAGTCCACAGCATTTTATTCTTTTAGGTAATTTTTTCAGTGTAAGAGTTAGTGAAATAAGAAGTAAATCGAAGGTCCAAGATAAGACATGTTGTTGTTGTTGTTGTTTTTCTTTTCAAAATGTGAATATGTGGATTTGTATGTGTGGATGACTCATATGATATTATTATTAACGTTGCCTTGTGTGTATTGGGTACCAAATAAATGGCTTAATAAGTTTGTGTATATCTATTCCTTGCATTCTTACTTTTCTAGCAGATTTTGCTTTTCTCTTGGATAGTCCAAAACTTGTACATTTTTTTTTCTTTTCCCTTTCTTTTTGGATAAAGCTAATGCACCTAGGCAGAACGTGTATCTTATTTAATATTTGATGAATAAGCCTCCTTTTTCTTTTAATCCTCCTCAAAACTGATAATTCACCAATAGAAGCTTAATTGATCTGAAATTGGATGGACAGAATCATCAACACCCAAACAGTAGTTATTTTGTTCCTATCAACTTTTTGTCTTTATTTAATCTATTTAGCTGTGGGATGAATTGGCCATTCTACGATTTTGTATATGGAATTTGTAGAATTGAAAATTGATTTTGTCTTGATGTGGAATGTATAAAATGAAATAAAGTTTGGTTCACCCCGTAGAAAACTGATTTACATACTATTACACAGATTCAGAGAAGGTGTGGGTTTTTTTGTTTGTTTGTTGTTGTTGTTTTTCCCCCTGACTGTAAAAGAAAGTTAGACACAACAAAGATAGTTTTAACTTTAGAGAATGTGTGAGAGATGGTGATGGGGAGATATTTTTACCAGGTTTGATTTTGGAGAGAATCTGATATGACTGAAAAGGCCATGTCTTGCTCTAACAGTAACGCTTTTGGTTTTGGTGTGAGGAATAATAAAGCATGTTTAAAGTATATTAGTTGAGCTACAGTAACATAACTAAGAGTTAACATACATAACTAAGAGTTACAGAATGCCAGAAATCTTTTATGACTACTCATTTTTTGAATATGTTTGTAAGATTTATATGTAAACCAGATCTAGAAGATTGCTAGAGCCACTGTTTAAAACAAATAAAGCCTGTATTTCTGTATACATTTCAAATATTATATTATATCAGGGTGTGGAAATGTTCTTCTCATGTCACAGAGAATTACAGTTTTTCAGAATATTTTCTGTTGGTCACAGCTATCCTCTCAAACCAATATTCTGAAATTCTAGACAAACTAATAGATGGAATCATTAAAAATAGTTTTTTTAATGTTATTTTTCTTAAAAAGTCACATTTTCAGAGGCATCTGCAACACCAGAAAAATAGTTGAATAATTTTTCTGAATTATAATATTGGTATTAACCACCTGCTGTTTATTGCTTAGTTTTCTGTTTTTTAGTGGGTGTATTTTCATCAAATATGCAAATGTTACTCAGAAAGACAGCTTTCCCATTTAACTCATAAAGTTCTGCTTTTCACATTTGAACTTCCAAGTGTTTGGTCAGGAACTTTCCGTCCTTCAGCAAATGGAAAAAAACACTGAATTGTCCCAAAGCTGCTTGCAGCCTATTACTTAGTTGGAGAACATAAGTGAGCCCTACACTCTGAATAATTATTAAGTTGTAGCATCTGCTAGGATCTAGCTTTCTCTGCAGGTATTTCACTGGGTAGTTTCAGTTTACCCTTACGAAGGAAGTGGTAGAAGAATATGCTGTTCTCATCCAGAAGAATATATTTCTTTATTTCAAATCTCATGAACAGATCACACCAGAAATATAGTTTCTACCTAAAAGAGTAATTTAATCCTTGAAAGCATGTACATGAAACAGCCTGTTTCATAAAAGGGTAGCATTAATGTTTTAAAGAGAAAATGATACAAATTATGTAGATTTTCTCCACTCGAGAGTCAAAGAATTTTAAAATGTATTCTACAAATATTGTTCATTAATACAGAGTTAAACAAAAACGTAACGCAAAAGGTTGAAGTTTGGCTGTTGGTTATCTATTTTTTGGGGGGGGGGGCGGAGAGGAGGTTTATATTTTTTGAAGTAAATAACTAAAGGTCCTAAAGGTCACTGTAGCAATAATTAATTTTTTTCTTTCTACAGCATGATTTAAACAGCTATCTCCTTTACTCCCTCCTTGCAGTCTGTACATTCCAGTTATTCAGTATTTCATCACAGCCAGAAGTCAAACAAGAAGGTCACTACCTGGGTTACTTGTGTTTTGGTCCACTGTCTAGTAGGTCTGCGTGCTGCATTACATTGTCAAAGTTAGCCTTTCTATTGACAAGCATATTGATTTCCTGATTAATGTACCTCTGTTTTATTGGCATTTACTACAGGAGACATAATTTTAATGTTTGTATGATCAATAGCTCCATCAACACCACGAATTCCTGCTGTTAGTCTGCACAGCTCTAACTATGGGGAGTTGTATATTTCTTGATAAATACTACAGGGAAGTTGTAAACATTAGAAAAGTGAAGAAAATTGATGTTCTCTCTAGATTCCTATTGTATTTTACCCCTAGGAGAGAATGCAAAAACTTTCAAGTAATTCTCTATAGAGAGGGAAACCAGCAGGTACTAGCTCTTTGCGCTGGAGTATAAATGTATGGGAAGTAATTACTTTTAGAATTCCTATTGTGCAGCCACTTCATCTCAAATGTGTAAATACCCGTAAGACAAATAATGTCTTTTATTCACAAATGACATTTTTAAATACCTTTAGTTAACTTCATTAGAGGAATGGAATTCTGTGGCTGTCATAGATGCTACTGGACTTGCAGATATCCATAAATTACACAAAGTACCTGAAGGCATCTACTTAAAATGTAGCTGAAGCAGTTTTTGTTCTCTGAATTGTAATGGGCTTTGCAATCCCCTGCTTGTGGCTAAATAGTTTTTCTTCCTTTTTCCCTGCCCTGCTGACCCATTTCTGCCTTTTGAAACCGTGGAAGGAAAATAAGAGTTATTTTTCCTAGTCAGATAAGTTAATTTAAACCATCCTTTGTTGTTGTTGTTGTTGCCTTTAAAAGTTAAATAATGAGGAGAGTGACAATAATTGCACTGCTTACAGAAACATTTTCTAAATATTTTTTGGATTAGATGATTTCATCAAAGGTTAGATCCCCTTTAGATCCCCTTCTGGTTAGCTGAAGGAGGCATCTCCGTGGTGTTTCTCAGCATCTGAGAACATTCTTGTGTTTTAATATTCTCATGAGTAGCATAATTTTGTTTGAATGCCTTGATTAAATCAGTACCGGGCTGTCCTTATAGAAATGAGAAGGTGATGGCTATTTTTGAGGTAATTTATGCATTGTATAGCTTACAACCTGGTCTTTCAGTTGGAATCAAAACAAAGTTTACGTATCTTAAGAGACCAGGAACCCAACACTAATTAAGAATGATGTAATGAATGCTGTTGCAAGTTACCCCATCTGATAAAAAAACAAATAACGTTCAATAAATCTGTGGATAAGGAATAAAGCTCTACTAGAAATTCCAGTAGTTTTAAAGGAAGTGTTTTGATGTTTTGGTACAAATTTCTGACAGTGGAGTGTTCATCACGTGCTGCCATCATTCATGTATCTCTGTGGATGAACCTCAATTTGGAAAGAATATTAGCGGGAAGATTATGGGTACTGAAATTAAAGCTCTGATGGATAGTGTATAAGGTGCTAATGTGACAGGCAGTTATCACCTCTGGTAAAGAGAACAGAGCAGAAATGAAGCCAAAGATGAAGCTTTAGTTAGGCATTGGTTTCCCAAACATGTCCTTGGAACTGTTTTCAGTTGTACCTGTCTTCCTTAAATAATTCATTAAGCTAACATCACACACATCCAGAGGTATATGTACCTCTGAAAGTTCATGTAGCAACAATGAATGTTTGGCCAAAACAATAATAGAATATTAGAAGTAGGTGCTGTTCCTGGTACCTATTTCTGTAGATGATTTTAATAGCATATTAATTATTTCACCTGCAGCAAAGTCAGCTAGCTTGAATCAAGCTTTTAAGTGATTGTTTTAGCTGTTTTAAATTCCTTAAAGCCCCAGGGTTCCCTGAGGGGATGCTGTTGCTGTCTTTTATGTTGGTGACTTCAGGCTTAGTCTCAGCTTCAGCTTCTTTTCTGCTTTCTTTGAGTAGAAACTTGCTGTTCTGAAGTTCTGCTAATTTGTTTGGTACGCTGTGGGACTCTAAACTCTTTTTAAGAGACTGCCAGAGGATTGCAACTATCTGCCTCCTAACAGTAGTAGGGCAGGTGGAGTTACAGAGATGGATGGCGGTTTGTGAAGCGCTATCCAGGTAATTTAAGCACTCCAGTGCAGGTTGTGCTCTTTAGTTTTTCTGAGTTAAGCATCTCTGTGACAATTCAAGCTTTAATTTGGGGAATTATAAAGCCTTAAATGTCGCGTTCAATCAGATATTTGATTTTGTGCTTCGCTTTTAAATTGTGTGAGTACATAAATATTCATTACTGATGTAAGTGAATTGTGGGTGTCTGTATACATACACGTTTTTGTCAAGTAAACGTTTAATATATTAAATCTTTGTCTAAAAAGGTAATGTAGAGTGATTAAATTCAGCAGTGACCCCTTTGGCCTTAGGCATCTTGCTGAATATCCTTGTGATTTATATTGCTTTTTGTCACATGAGGGTAATCTTGGAACAAAAATCCTGCTTGAGTAAGTAAAAAATTATTCTTATGGGGGGCTTTGTTTGTTTTGTTTTGTTTTGTTTTTGTTGCCTTTTTTCATGAATGAGAATATTCTTCTTCACAAATGGTCCCAGCAGAACTCAGGAAAAATTGTACTTAAGTTTCATTTTAAGTATTGGTCATTTATCCATCTTTTAGCCTCAGGCTTCTCCACAATTCAGCTTCTAGATATTTTTTCTCTTTTTTAAGCTATTGCCATAGCAACCTAGCATTATCTGATGAGCAGTGCGCGCAGAGGGCAGATACCCATACATGCAGCATATGATTAAGAACAAAAAACACAGAGCCAGGTAGACAAGTGAAGGTACTGTAATTAGCCTGTCACACAGAACACCTGAGTCTAAGCAGCAATTTTAAAATTTGTTAGTGGAAACAAATTTTAAGTTATCATCTGCCTTCGCGGACATTTCAGCTTGATTGATGGTTTCTCCTCTAGCTGAAACAGAGGAGATGGTAAATTATATGATGCATAAGAGTTGTATGAAAAATCGGTCAGGTTTTAAACAGTTTCTTTCTGTTCATGAGAAATACAGTAGTATTGTAGGGGTAAAATTCTGAATGTTTATTGAAAGCTGTGTTTCACTGATGAAAGATGTGTGGGGACAGTATGAGAAAAGGAGGCTTTAGACAGTTCTTAGCTAAAGGCTTTGAATTTGAACTGAGCTAAAAAAGCTCCACGAACTTTTAACACACTTTCTGAATATCTCCATAACTTGTACTACCATAATACATAATTTCCAGTGATACCATTTTTCGGTCTTCATTGTTGTTGACTAATCCTTAATTAATATTGATTGTAATGAATGACTGCGTTGGAATACAGTAGCACCCAAAGGGCAAAGCAGGGCTGCATGTCTCGGCCCCAGATCTGTGGAGTTAACTAAGCAGTAACGGGCTTGTGTATAACTGTGTCACTTCAAGACAAGGTGCATCTGGTTCACCTTCTGGTGATCCCGTGCATCCCTCTCTGTTCGGGAGGAGTTTAGTGAGTGTGTTAATTATAAGCCCTTCAGTTTCATCTCTTCATCTCCATATGCTGGACAGCAGAGGCCTTTCTATTCCTGTATTTCCCTTGCTCTCACAGCTCAGTTTTGATCAGGCAATGTCTTTCTATACATTTTGTGTCAGTGAGAGCAGCATTGTAAGAGCAGGGAGAGGTCAGTGTTCTGCTGCTCTGCACCTGCACATCAATGCATAGTTTTTATATTCAAGAATTTTGGTTTTAAGTATCGTATTATTTGCAAAGGAAATACCTGAAAAATTCTATGTAATATGTTGAAAGGAAGAGGAGCTTACTATGCTTTGTCTGCACTTTGGGGCTAATACAGACTTCGACCCTCTGGTGCCAATTTTCTGTGGAACTAGAAAAATGTAAGGAGCAAATTTTTCATATTTTAAAATGAAAGAGGGGACAAGTTTTATACAGCACCTTGTATCAAATGCTGTTTACTTGCTTTCACGATAGGTTCCAGAACTCTCTCTACACTCATGGTTTGATTTGCGGTAGGGTTAACTGCTCATCCTTCACCTTCAAAATAGGCATTGTTTTACACTGTTTTATGCTGATATTTTTACTAACACAGGCCATTATATTTTTCAGCTCAGAAGTTGTCAGTTTACTTTTTCAGCCCTCACTACAGACTCTAAAATTGCCAGGGTAAGAACCTAGTGAAATTCTCTCTCAATTGTGTGTAGTGTCAATGCAAGCATCTTTCTATGTTTTGAAGAGATCCCATAATGAGGGAGACCTCATTGCAGCCTTCCAGTAGTTGAAGGGAGCTTATAAGCAGGAGGTAGACTAACTTTCTGTGTAGTCTGATAGTGACAGGACACAGGGAATGGCTTTAAACTAAAAGTGGGGAGATTTAGGATAGATGTTAGGAAAAAATACTTTACTCAGATAGTAGTAAGGCTCTGGAACAGGTTGCCCAAAGAAGCTGTGGATGCCCCATCCTGGAGGCATTCAAGGCAGGTTTGGATGGGGCCCTGGGCAGTCTGATCTAGTGGTTGGCAACCCTGCCGATGGCAGGGGTGTTGGAACTGGATGGTGTTTAAGGTCCCTTCCAACCTAAGCCATTCTATCATTCGATGAGGACGTCTAGTGCAGTTACTTGCTGTGTGGATCATAAGATGAACACGTGCAGTTATGTTGGGCCAGAGGATTTGGATAATTTGGAGGAGAGTCCCTACTTTGTTTCATAGGATATGAGGCCCTGCTAGGTGCTTTCTCTCCTGCACGTGAATGTGACACTCTTCGTGTCCAGCATGGATCATTGCCACATGGATGAGGAAGTGAAAACAGTTGGTATTTCACTATGAATGCTTCAGTAGGTGGCATTGTGGAGGAGATAATGATAAGGAGACAAATAAGTGAGACTTGACAGATTTGTTACTGACAGTTTTAGCCACTGATTTTCTTACCTTGAGCCTTAGCTATGTGGTATCCTGCCACGTCTGCCATATGAATCATGAATTGCTCAGACTCCGAGCTTTGTTTCCCAATCTCATCATGTAGAAATGTAAGGAGTGAGGGCATGCTGATCTAGCGTAATTCCTCATCCCAAACTTCATGTGACAAAAGGTGTAGAGTAAGAAGCTACTGTGCAAAAGGCATTTGCAGGGTTGGGATATTAGCATAACCTTGGTGGGAGAAAAAAAGAGTTCTCTACCTTTTTTCTTGTATTTCAGAGAAGGGGGAAAATGTCATGGTGTAGAAATTATATAGCCTATGTAAGTGAGATGACTGTCATTTGGTGTTTTACAGGGACATAAATAGTTAATTGAAAACAGTCATAGTTTACATTAAGAACAGTTATGAACAAATAACAGCTGGACATTTTTTGCAACATGGAATGTAGAAGAAGAGAGTCTCAAACCAGTTCTGTAGCAAGTAGAAAATTAAGCTACAAATTTGGCAGATTGGAATAAATAATCTAGAACTTTTAAAAACCACTAAAGCAGAAAAGGGAGTGCTATCAAAATATGCCCAAGCACTTAGGTACGGAGTTTATAACCCTGAAAATCTATACACTGAAAAGCCTGTTTTACTAGCAAAATGAAATTTTTCCTCAAAATTTAGGGAACTGAGTAAGACTAGATGCTTTGGTATCCCAAATCATAGGGGAAATTTGGACTGCTGAGAAGAGATTGATGTATTTGAATGTAGCTTTGTTGTTTTCTACCTTATTTAAAAATAACACACAAGCTCTTCCGTCTCTCCTTTCAACCCAGTTATTGTATGCTTTTAATTGAACGTATGAAATCAATATCAATTTAGCAGAGATCTAAGAATCTATGGCTTGAACAGTGGGTGCCTGATGGGAACAGCAGGAACTTGCTGAATAACCTTTTAAGGGTAGAGATCCAAAGTTCAAATGTTTTTAAAGCACAATGCAGCAAGTTACAAATGTTCTTATGCAAGGTGGAGAGAGAACAGGGTGCTGATTCAGTGTCAGGGCCAGTTCAGATGACATTTTTGGGTGAACTTTGGTCCCCAGTCTTTTATCATTGCAACTGAAATTGCTGTGGAAACTTGTAAGAATAAACAATATTGGAACTTTCAAGCATGATTTAGTGTTGCCAAGGTAACCAATTGTAATTAATTTTAAGCACCAGCTGGCTTGTGATGAACACGAAACCTGACAGAGATTCTCATAAGGACTCTTTGCCATTTTCTTTGTGGCAGAAATAAGGATATGAGATTAAAAAAAAAAAAAAAAAAAGTAGCAACTGCAACAACAAATCAAGCCACAGCTTTGACACTGGTCAGTTAGAAGGATCGAAGAATAAGCACACAAGTAGACGAGCTGAGATGTGTGGCAAAAGATTGGCTTTTGTGAACTGTAACTTGATGGGACAGGGAGACTGGCTATAACTGCTCCATGTTTTGTGCAGGGGAAGTACTCAGTACTGCTGCTAGTGGCTGAGTTTGGTTTAACAAAAACTATTGCAACACCTACATTTAAGCATTGAAGTATAACGTGCTTATTTCTTGGCTTTTATAAGAAAAATAGATTTTACTGTATAGAATCATAGATTCATACAATCATTAAGGTTGGAAAAGACCACTAAAAACATCTAGTCCAACTGTCAACCCATCACCATTATGTCCACTAAACTACATCCCTAAGTACTGCGTCTACCCTTGAAAACCTCCAGGGACGGTGATTCCACCACCTCCCTGGGCAACTGTTCCAGTGGTTTACCACTCTTTAGGATCATTGTTTTTTCCTAATATCCATCCAGAACCTCCTCTGGTGCAACTTAAGGCCATTCCCCCTTGTTCTGGAGCTACTGTAGCAAAGACTTAGATTGGCAGCATGAACTTTTTCTTCTGTGTAGTGTCTTGTAGGTGTAATGTTTAACCATGATGGACTCTCTTGCAAGATGGGAGGCTGTATGCAGATTAGAAGTCAGACTCATTGCAAAGAATTGAGAAAGGTTTGATCTATGCATGCAGATTTCTTTGTCCCGGGGATTTTGATGGGTGAAAATCCTGCTAGTGAAGACAGTTAAGGAACATGCTTAAAGATTGTCTGCTGTTGGACCTGTTTTTTGAACAGTATTTGGTACCTAGCGTTCATCCCAAGAGACAGGTTCACATATGTTTTCTGAGGCTGAGTGCAACCTGTCAAAAGCCAGACAAGAAAATCTGTAAATTATATATCTTTTAGTACCACATTAATGAGCTTTCCCTTTGTCATCTTCTGATTACTTTCATGTTGCCAATTCAGTGCATACAAATGTTGGAGACCATGACTTTCAGTGTGTGTAATTGACCAAAAATTAAGATGAATTGTTCAAGACAAAACTTCATGTATCTAAACTCTAAGCAGCTGTTCCATCTACGAAGAAAATGAAGTACAGTGAAGGTAACAGTAAAAGGTTACAGAAAACAGTCTAAGCAAGAGTAGGGTCATAAAATTATTTCACTGTCTGGGGAACAAATATTTGAAGAGGTAGGGAGAGTTGTCTCTGAGGTTTCATGTAGGTGTATGACACACATAGTCATTCTTGGATTCAGTTCAAAGCGTTTGGCAGTGTGTTCCAAGTTATGTTACACAGTGTGTTTTAAACTTCAACTAAGCATTAGTAATATAATGGGCTCATCTTCATCAGTGGTTTTCCTCCTATAAATTATGTTTTATACCTTAACTAATTAATTAGGCCCATTGGAACTATTATTGGTGGTAGCTAAGATGTTCAGATCCAAATAAAACAAAATAATCTAGCTGTAAAATACCACTGCTAAATAGATGTTCTCAGCAAAATTGTTTAAGTACCAATACTAGACTGATTATGACATTCAATTTCATAACTCAAGAACTTCTACTTCTGGTTCATTACTGTAAATATGGCACTGCTAGATCATAAGTTATGTGTTTTGAAGGACTACGTTAAACAATTTTGCCTTCTTCTTCCTGTACTCTGATGTTTAAAAGTAGAATGTTAGCATTTGGCTGTCCACTTTTATCAGGTAATTTTGTTTTCTCTGTTCAGGTATGTTTCTATATGCTCATCTCTGTATCTCCCCCCAGTAATGACTTATTTAAGTACATGTATATCTGTAATTTTATTGTGTATATGTGTATATTTCTTCAATTTGTTTATATTTACAAGTTCTGCCCCTTACCACCATACTTTTCTTTCATCCTGTGGCTCTAGGAATGTTTCAGTGTTGATTTTTCTTGAAGTATTGCTGTTATTATTGCGTAATTCCTGGACTTTGGTCTGAAAAGCGCAAGTTATTTTACATGATGGAGTAATACAACATCAAAGCAATCACAATTGGGAGTGTATTTTTTCCTTCATTTTTAAAAGGGAAGGTTTTCTATTCCTAAATATTACCAATAGCTTATGTAAAAATAAATATCCAATCTTAAATTAAGAAGTTTTTAAACTCAAGTATAATTGTTCAGTTTTTGATTTAGTTTTCATGCCGATCTAATTAATCACAACTGAAAGCTTAAGATTAGTGAAAGCTAAAGCAATTCTTCTGCTCAAAATGAACATCGTTGAAAAATAAATTTATTTCCCAATCCTACGAATGCAAACGGTGCTGTACTGGATATACAGCCAAGATAAAACTTAGTCTTTCAAGTTACTTTAGCCCCATACAAGAAGTTATAAACTGGCATGACCCAAGAAAAGTAGGGAACAACACTGATAAAATGAGAGCCAGTGAAATAATAGCTGAATTATTCCGGAGTAAATGAGATAAGAATCTCTCTTTAATTTTCTGGGTTGGGTTTAATAGTGGAAAGTTAGTTTCTATGAAATGGTGGAGTTTTTAAAATAAAGGGGCAATCAAAAGTTTTTGTTCCATGTGCAAGACAGTAGGCAGGCTACTTAGGACTAGAGGAAGCTCACTGCAAGTGCTGTGGGCATCCAGGGGGTCTCCTTCAGGGCCGGATCAGACGTCTCAGGCAGAGTGCCTGGTTTGTGCCAGGCAGTTCTGTGCAAGCCTGTCCCTTATGTGCTGTCCCTGGCCAATTGTATCTGGCTGCATTCAGAGCACCAAGAGAGGAATTTTACTGATATTTTTCTTTCTCCTATTATATGTCTTTTCACTGTATGGGAGAAGGAGATGTGCCCTATTAAAAACATTTTATCCTCATTTCCTTGAATGAGGGGAAAAAAACACAGTATTTATATATCTGTCACTATTGTTCCTTGTTCTTGGCAGGTTTTTGGAGCAGCAGCCTGGAACTGATGTAATTCTTAAGGGTTTTTCTGCTGCCAGAGTGTTCTGAGTGGTAGTAGTAAAGTGTATTCATACTTTTAGTTTAATTCTTCTCTTATATAAAAATTTATGAACAATACCAGAAGTGCTTGTTAATCTACAGTATTACAGATTCTTCTCCGAACCTGCATCACTAATGGTAGTCTTGTTTTTATTGATGAAGTTAGGGAATTCTCTGGTGCCAGAGTGAGTCCACTGAAGTGACATCATGACCCATAACTCAGACACAGAATATCCAATAGAAAAAAAAAAAAAAAAAAAAACCCTGTAGTTTTTGTTTGCTTGCTTAATTCTGCACGAGGCCTTTTTTAGTGTCTGTGTTCTTTGCTCTATTTTCTCTTTTCCTTTTTCTCTTTTGTCCAGCTACAAATCAAGTTTGCTTCTTAGCATGTTTCTAAATCTCAGTATTTAATGCTTGGTAGCTAGTTACATTTTCCAAGCACGAACAGCAAAAATCAAATGTTTATTTTCAAAAGTGGTGTTCTAACCATCAATTGATTTGTCACATAATTAATTCCTTTTGAAATTCTAAATTTATATTTTTGGTGTGAATTTAGAGAAATGAGAACTACTCTATTCAAATAAAATTGTCTATGTACAGACAGATGATCACTGTGGAAAAACATGATCTCTGATTTGTCCTCAAAATCCAGTAGTTCTTAGATTCAAAAGTGCATGTTTCTTGACTTTCTTGAAACTTGTATTACTTTTATTATTCATCTTCAGTCACTTGAAGGGCAGGAAAACTTAATCAGGTGGAACCCTACAATTTTTTTTAAGTTGGTCTTCCCACCGTTTTTAACCAAAATGGGTATAAATTCAGTGCTAAATGTCTTCATTGGAGTCAATGGAGTGATGGGGCCTTCAGTGGTCACGGACAGTATGCACGCCTCTAGTTTAGGAATGTATCATGCTGATTATATTTCATGTTGTATTTTCTGTAATGAATTATTTATAAAGGCAGATGGATTTCTAATTCTTTTGAATGCTTTGTTGTGTGAAACTTGTGTGTGACAATCCATGTGATGGCTAAACAAAGAATTGAGAAACTTCTGAAAACTCTGAAGGATAATGTTTGAGGACTCGGAGCATTTGCAGCCTCGGGCTATGCCATGAAACAGCCACAGCTCTTCTCTGTCTGAAAATCAGCAGCACAGTTTTCAAGAGTTGTTGTGGGAGCACTGAGGTGAGCAGGGGGATGCCTTAGAAGTGTTTGACTTGCAGTATTTCTGCGTACATACAGGATACAAATCATTGGGTTATTACCATATCTAAACCAGTTTAATTTTTATGTTATAAAATCTCTTTGGATTTTCATAAGAGAAATGAGGACAAACACATTGGAGATGGGAAGTGGTGGTGGAAAAAAACCTTTTATATTAAAACATTCTGCGGGTAGGACTTAACACAGTTGAGGAGTGATTTTTAAGTTCAATAGCATGTCTGCATGTTGTAATAAAGAGCCTCTAACAGGTTACTTGCGAAAGTCATGACATGTAATGAAATCACACACATAAAACAGAACGTTACGTTTTGTTATCCAGAGTTTTATTCCTGTCTTATTAATCCATGTGGCTGAGTTGCATTTTCTCCATGTTTGTCTGCTCAGTTCTAAACTGAATCTTGGCAGCAGTGTCTCTGTCACCCATGAGAATTATTCTGAATGATTGTCTCTTAATAGCCCTCACATTGAAGTTGTTTACTGCCAGCAGCTGAAATTAAAGGTAGTGCCTGGCAGCCCAAGAGAAACAAAATGTCTAAATTAGAAGATCAGCACTTTTCATTTCTCATGGAGACTTTATGTCAAATGCTATCAGAAAGACAATAGAAGTCAATTTAGCAATTTAAATCATAGTAAATTATTTTAAGTTGTTTGTTTACTAAATCAGTTTCAGTAGTAAGATGCTGCTTAAAATCAGTTAGATTTTCACATGTATCTGGAACATGAGCATGAGTGACGAGTGCAAAGCTGCCTAGAGGGATTTTCTGCTTCTCCTGTCTCTAGCATGCACTGCTCCTGGTATTCCTGTCCACTGCAGTTTCTGAAACAGGGGACCCCTGTACTTGTGAACTAGCTGCAGCTGTAACAGGGTCCTGCAGGGGCTGTTCTAGTAACAGAGTTTAGTCTTAATGTGATACTGGTCTTACACTGCTTCATTGATCACAGTTGAAGTGTAACACAGAAATACCAGTGGATGAACTTTGTAGTATGAAAGAGATGGTAGAAAACCTGGGAAACAAGCGAAGTGAAAACGGAGTACTGGAAAAAAAAAAAAAAGTGTTAGAACAATTTTTCTCCTTCCTTTGACTCCTCTGAAATGTATACTTAGCATAATGGAGGCATGGCTTGTGTATGTAGACTATTTACAAAGAAACAAAGGTGACAGTAGTTCTTTGCCCTCTACAAGGCATATTAATTTCATCTGATGAACTCAACGTGCAGGTCTGCATCAAAGAACTGCTTTCTTATTCTCTAAGTACCTGCTTTTCCTTGTTAGAAGTGGTGTAATGTGCAACTAGTAGTATGTTGGTCATGTATTTTAAACTGACAGAAACGAGTCAGAAAATGTGAAGAGTATATTTCTTTACGCTTCTGGAAAATGCCAGATCCTTGGTTGACTGTGTCTTCATGATTTACCTATCTGTCATCATCTTACTATCTTCTAGCTATTTTATTCTGAAGAACAGAGGTACCAGGATTTCCTGACATGCTTACAAATGAATTTTGCTGTTGTAGGCTCATTCTTCTGTTACCAAATGAGAACATTTGGTTTTCTTGGTGATTTTTTGTTTGTTTTTGTTTTATTTTTTGATCAGATTTTGCAGGCCACTAAGCAGATTTGACAGACTCCTAAAATCCAAATCCCTGTGACACATGGAATGCTGCACTGCGTGTAGTGCTCATCCTAGAGGAAAAAATTCCTACAGAAAACTAAAGTTTCTTGCCCTGGTGACTTAAAAATAGGGCAGTTCTACAGTGTGAAACAGCTTTAGAAATGAGAGAGTAACTGGACTTTAGAAAGAGCTGATTTTCTTTTCATGCTTAACAAAGTAATGCACCTTGAGATTTATTTCTCATCTGTAATGCAGTTTTGACAGAATAGCAGTACAGAATGTACCTGTTCCTTTGCTTTCATCAGTTTCTTTGGAGCATAGCTTGAGCACAGACTGAAACAAATGCAAGGCAGAGCAGCCCTCAGAATTTTAATTCATTTTTCCTCCAATATAGTACAGGCATTACAAGCCTCACATACTTTAGGAGAACTATGTATTACAGAGAAGGATTCTTCAAAGGACCTCAGAAGAGTTGGAAGGCAAAGATCTGTGGTAACACTTCAGAATAGGTGACCTGGGTAAATGAAGGAGCCTTGTGTTTTGCTCCAGAATAGAGTGGGGGAAGCAACCTCCCTTGCCTTTATTCAGTCTTCCTAACAAAGAATAAGGCCGTGAAAGTAAGTGTGGACTTTCTCAGATTCTCTCTTCCTTCCTATCCCATTTAGTTCAATTCACAAGGTAAGTGGCTATGCTCATCATTAAAAGGTTGTTGATACTTTTTCCCTCTGCACTTTCAAAGAGTTGTCATGGGCATAAGCATCCCAACATATTCCTCACGTTCATTAGGCCAAATATCTGCTTTGAGAGAAATGAGGCTCTGCAACAGGGGAAAGGTGAGCCTGTCCCTATCACTTTTAGAAATTCTTCTGGAAACTTGTTATGTTGTAGAGAGCTGCAAGGTCTACATTCAAGAAAAGCAAGGGAGGGCAGTTCACAGCGACTGTAGTGTTGTTTTTTTTTTTTTTGTCTGTATGATGGCAACAGAAGCAGCATTGCTTGGACCTAGGCAAATACTGGTGGAGGGGGTAGAGGATTCCTGGGGCTGAAGAGTTCCTGATGTTGGCCAACACTACGTGCATTGAAGCAAAGTGGTATGGGCTGAAAGAAAGAAAGCTATGAAAAACAGAGGTGTAAACAGCTGGAGGAGAAGAGGGTAGGGGTTGAAGAAAGAAATAGTGGTAGTAAACAGGGATGGTAGAAGAGATTTTCTCTTTAGTATCCTTTTGGTATCCATTTTTTCCTTAAATAAACAGGTGATGTATTCATTCAAAATGAATTAATTTATACCCCAGGGATGGCTGCTTAGTGATAATATTTGCACACAATGTTGCTAATCTATCTTCAACATCTTCCTTTGTTTAGAGTAAGACCAGTAATTCACTGTTCTTACTGTATTTACTTGACATTTTGGAATATATAGTGGATAATGATTTGAGAACAAGGAGTGCTCGATATGTTTAAGTTTTAGGTCAGCCACTCACTGGAAAAAGTTGTATTTCGCATTTATCATAACTATTTGTTGCCATAGATAGTTGCTAAAAGATGTCTACAAATAGTATAAAAATAATGAGGAGCCAATATGCTGAAAATATGCAGCTGATTCAAAAGGGTTGTGTCTGAACAGTGTTTTACATATGTGTCATTGCAAATTTTTCCCCTGAGGTCACTCTTTTAGACCTCGGAATGATTGACCTCTTCACCAGAAGACAGGTTTCAAATGTAAATCAGTTACGTATATGCTGCTTCTGGTTTCTAGATGTGGAAAGGTGTTACTGGTTCTTCCTGATGTGCTGTAAGGTGATAGAAATAATGAACTGGAAGGAACTGTTTGCGTCATCGAGGTTAGTCCTATAATACTGCACATTTCATCTCATGCAATTTCTGTCATTAATTTTGTAAAATCTATTTTTAAATCAGTCAGGAAAAATATTGAAAGATATCATTGTTCTAACAGTTAGGATTTTTCTTATTTCTAGCTGAAATTTACTCATAGCTCCTCATACCTGTGTGGGGTTTGTTTGTTTGTTTTCATTTTTTTTTTGCTAGTGCAGTCCTGCATCAAAGCTCCTTGGAGCAGTGTATCTCTTGGCTCTACTTTTCTACAATTCTTCTGGTTTGATTTAAAAGACACTTTGTCCCCGTGGTGCTTACTCCACCCTGTTCCCCTGGGGAAAACAAAACAAAACAAGAAGCTCCTTTAGTCAGTTCTCTTGTTTCCCTGTTCAATCTCTCAGTCCTTTTCTGTACAAATTCTAGTTTAAATAACTCGTTCTTGAAGACAGCTGATGAGCATGATACACGTGGATCCAGAGAATGCCTTGCATGCTTATTTTATTTTTCCTGCTTGATCTATCTTAAAGTCATATTAAATTCTCTTGCAGCTATACCACGTTGATAGGTCACATTTTTTTTTATGATCAGCTTCTTTTTCCTGCACATCCTTTCTTCAGATGCTTTCCATGCATGACTTTCAAGTTAGCCAAATAAATGACTTTTATACTATTAAATTTTACTGCTTCTACTGCTATCCTAAGGATTTTCATCTCTCTGATAACTTCATCTTCCTCTTTATTAAAAGTACTGTGTCACTTGCTGCTATTTATGTCCAGCTCAGTGATGAGAGTTCTAACTAAAATAATTCACAAAAACGATCCTCGAGGAGTTCTGTCTCTTATCTGGTGTATTCCCTTTCACTGCTGCGATTTGCCACCTCCTTTATAGTCCTTAATTCCTGGCGTGCTTTAAATTCTGCTGCTAATCCTCCCTTTCTGTCTTCGCTACTAGCTCTAACATGACACCATCTGTAATGCTTTTCTGAAATCCTGTTAGATAAGATTTTCTTTGTACTTCATTTATGTTGTATTGAAGATCTATTGAAGAAAAGCTGTCAGGTTAGGCTAGTGTGATTCATGTCTGGCAAAATCAGATTGTGTTAGATCTTGTTTTCTGGTTTCAACCAAGTTTTTAGTTCCTTTTTTTTCCCAAAAAAATTGTTACAGAGTTTTTTAAGTTCATTGCAAAGGGGGTTATGTGTGTATACATTTTTAACTCTCTTTGAATGTGCACATTCAAATGGACAGTAACCTTAATGATAATGAGAGTAAGCTGCTGGAATAAATGCACAACAGACTGCAAGGCTCCTGAGCATTCAAGTAAATTGGTATTGGAAATTAGTTTTTAGACTCCTAGTAACATTATTAAGCCACCTAAATATGTCTAAATAAACCTGAGATTAAATAACACCGGATCAGGATTTTTTTCCTGTTGATAGTACTAGTGGTTCAAATTCAGTTTAACAGATAAAATTTTGCCTTTTCAGTGGTATCTGCTGAAGTTTCACTTGAGCCATAGGATGTTACAGGGAGAGCATTAAAATGTTAACAAGGGTCAAGAGTTTTTTGCATCTCTAGAACGCTTCCACCTGACATAGTGAAAGTTGTCATAGTAACACTAAGACAATCTAAATCACACCCTTTTTTGTTTCAGAATCTATGCTGTTAATATATAATGTTGAAATTATTACTGGAAATTTGTTCCTTATAATTCACCCCTTCCCCCACCCCCATTTCAGTTTTCTTCACACATGGCGCCAGTGCATTTGATGAACACACAATGCCACGGGTATTTAATCAATACAGGTTTTGATTGTGTAAACATTAATTTAGTAATGCGAGGCAACTGTGAATGATATTAAGAAATTTACTGAGTAGAAATGATGGATGAAAAGTGGATTTTAGTCATATTATTTAACTTTCTGAAAAAGTACTTCTTCTCATGCAATGAACTAACTTCAATCCCATGATTATGGGATATTCCTGAGCAATTTTTACTCAGTGTTGCGTTAAACTATTAAATACATATTCCATGAAATTGAATTTGGGAAGTGAAACAACTGTGAGTGCAGCTCATGGATTTCCTACAGCAGTTGGTCAAATCATTCTCATTGAGCAGACACTCACGTTCATGGGGAATCAATATATTCAGTGAAAGAATAATGCAATGTATTATAAGTAAAAAAATCAACAGGCTTCATTACATCCTATTCTACTTAGTATTCAATTTAACTTCCATCCCACGGAACTTTAAACAACTTTACAGACTTTTGACTGCTGTGAGGTCTGTAATTCATTTAGAGAGGCTTGAGCTTAAACCAATTCCTCCTTTTCTTTTTAAGTTTTAAGAAAGAAATGACATCATTAAAACTGGAGTTGTAGTTATTGTAGTATAAGCACTTTTTCTGACTTTCATATAACTGTTGTCTTTTTGATTTTGTATTCTAATAAATAGATTACCAAAGAGCATTTCAATTTGTACTTGCAGTAATTACATTGTTTTTATTACAATTTACTCTGCTACATAATATAGTGTGGATTAATCACACTGAAAAGGTGGAATACCTGCAGGCTTAATTGGTATCGCACTAAGATTAACTGAAATATTTATTTCCTTACCTAAATCCCCATCTTAGTGTTTAATTAAAATAATGCCATCTGCTGTGTTTTCTTGTTATCTTGTAACAAACTGAAGTTTAATGGACTTTCTGAAGCAGAAACAGGTACTATTCAGTCGGAGATCTATTTAAAAAGGCCCAACAGAAGTAGTAAACAAAAGCTTGTTCTTATTTGAGGACAACATATATCACATGTGATAGTGAGCTGAAAGAAAACCTTTTCAGAAACTTCCTGTCTACATTTTCTGTCCTGGCAGCATCCTGCTCAGAGTAAAATAGAGACTTTTTTCAGATCTAGTGTATGAACCACATTGACTGTTTAAAGGGAAATTAAGGAAAGACCTTTTCAGCTGTGTATCACTGAATTCCACATACCAGTTCACTGAAACCAAGACATACGTGAGTACAGATGCCAAAGTCTGCAAAATATTGTTAAGAACTTAGAGAAGTATTTCTGATGTAATTGAATTTCTCCATCAAATATCCTGGCCTTCACGTGGTTTCAAGACCATGATAAAATGTGACTATTTTTCATATAGACAAGTACACTTGTTTTATCTGTAGTCTTTTTTAAAATAAATTTCAACTTAAAATATTGTTAAAATCATTTTGAGTTAGCATTTCCATTCAAACAAATATAAATGTGCAGAATTAATGCCTGAGAATATTTATAAATTATATTTGCAGACTACCTTGACTGTAGTAAATGGTTGAAGCTGTTCACAATAACAAAAAACATTGTTAAAAAAAAAGGTAATTAGAATGAATGGTTTTAAAATTCAGATCTTCTTGTAAAACCACATTTTCTTCACCTTAGATAGCGATTCCAGACTCTTTGTTTAGTGAAACTTAACTTTCTGTCTTTATAAAGGCCACTGTAAACTAAACTAAATTCCATGCTTTTCAGACCATCACAGCTCCTTAATATGAATTCATTCTTCTCCTGCAGTGTAATGAGGATGCATAATCAAAGGCTGGGGAACTGGCCTGGATTCTTGAACCTTTCTTGCCCTATCTATAATATACTTAAAAGTGTTTGCCAGGATATCCTTTTGCTGCTTTCCTTCTTTGTCCTCCCAAAGAAAAACTGTCAAGTGAATATTCCTAAAAAAAAACCTGTGACATTCTTTCCCTAAAATACCTTGTTAAATTTGAATCTTTGTGAAGTGCATTTCTTTTTGACAGTTTTCCTTTCAGATGTTGTTCACTGTGCGGTAGAAAGGACATGATATTTGCAGCAGTGTAGTCTTTATAGAAATGCTAAAATTGTGGCAGAAATGAAGAGCTGCCCAAGCGAAAAAATTCTCTCTAAACACCTGTGGGAGCCATACCTAAGGAGGAAAAAATAAACCATTAAATAGAAAATCCTATATTACTGTCACATCGTGGAATGATGTTCAGAGGAACCATTTTAGGTGAAATTGCCAACGGTCATAATGTTCTACAGAGAACTGACACTAGTGCTTGTCATGCCTTTTATATGTAAAATGTCTCATTTTGCGATGTAGACTTGCATTTGTGTATGTAACTCAATGGTAGCTATAGATGAGTAAAAAGTAGTATTTAGATTAGTATGAATTTAAGGGCTAGTGTCTAGAAGCAGCATAGACCTAGGCTCTTAATTAAGAACAAAAGCTCACTCTGCTTTCCCCTGCAGTTTTTCCAGCTGTGACTTCCCAAAGATAGGTGATTTGTCATTCCAGTTTTAGTACACTACTGAATGATTGATGCTAGATTAATTTCTTAATTAAGTTGCTATACCTAAATGTGGCTACTGTTATGGATCTAGAAATAGAAATGTTATGTAAGTTGAAGTTTTTTTTTCTAGCATTTTTCGAAGCACAAAAATTTTGCAAAAATACAGTCGATCCGGTTTCCAGTTTCCCCTCTGGGGGGGATGAAACAAAGCCATTACCAGCAACAGAAAAACCACAGTACAACTAGCAAAAAGAGATTCTGAGGTTGTCTATTTTCAACCTTTGCTTCCTAAACAAACACATTTCTGTTGCCTCAGCAGCAATAGAGCAAGTCTAATCTGCACAAGTGTTGCCTTCAAAATGGAAAATAACCAAATGGAGTAGCCAACCTGCTTGAAGGGAGATCTTGAGGCAGATCTTGAGTGGTTTGTTGTTGTCATCATCATTATCCCTACTGTTGTGCTAATTGTCAAGGCAGCATGTGCTGTGTAAGTCCTAGTTGGGTCTATTCCACTTTCCTGCTGACTTCAAAACTTAGCGGGGTTCAAACATTGTGGCAGTGGCTCCCAGGGAGTTGCAGCTGGCACCTTTCACCTCCAGATGCAGCATTTCCCAAGTTCCTTAGTTGCCTGCTGCATTAATTTTCAGCGTTCTTTTGACAAGTAGAGTATTTAGCATGGACTTGTACTGTTAAGATAATGTCAATCCACCAACTTCAGCTCCCCAGCTGAGGCCCAAAAGGGACAAAACAAATTCTAGCTGCAGTGAGAGCCTATTTCTCTGAGGAAATGTATTTTTATTGTCTGTATGGGGAAGAGAAGAAAGGGAAGCTCCAAGTATCAGACATACCAGGGCCCATAGTCATGTTTAAACACAGAAAGCAAAACCAGAAAAAACAAACAAGCAAAAAATCAACAATGCTTGTAGCACAAACTTGGACATGTTTTTTGCTCTCGGTGATAAAGGCAATAGGTTTATGTGCTTTGCCTGACTTCTTAAATACACTGATGGTTAAACACTCAACGTTTTCCCTTTTTGTACATACATGTGGTATACAGATGCATGTGTGTGTCATAAGTCTGGCACAAATATACATATATACTTTCTGTATAAATTCCAAATACCCAAGGAACTTAAGTAACCATGCCTGTGAAAAATTTCTTCCCTGTGAACCACTTGTCCAGTTCCAACAAGCAGAAAGCAGAGCTCAATGAACAGAGCCTGGAATTGCACAAACTTGAATTCAGATGAAATTTGCACAAAACTTCTGCAGATCCATCCGTCAGGGTTTGCATAACTTGAACTGGAGCCAAGTCTTGCCAGATCTGTTACGAACACAGCAAAACCATGGACTTCAGACTGTAAAACTACTTAGTCTTTGTTGATCACGTGTTATTTTTCTATCAGTTATGAAATGTTTCTGATCTGAAGGAGAGCGAGGTAAATCTTGTGTTCTCCTGTGCACAGATGTAGAGCGTGCAGCTGACCAGCTCCTCAGTGAAGTCTGCGAACAGGTTCAGCTCTGGGTCTGACTACTCAGTGGTAGTGTTGAGATAACTTTTGCCTCTGCTTTTCTCAGACTTGGAAAGATCGTACTCACTTCTGTACTTTAGAAATGTTGAGTCTGAAGTTAAAACATACCGATGTGCATGGAATTTAATCATTAATTTTTTTTAATTGTATTTAATTGGTGTTGTTTCCAAAGAGGAGTTATAAGCTGGCACAGAGGGATGGGATTCTTTCTTATATTATTATGAAAATATAGTATTTTGTTTCCTGGGAGGACAAATGGTAGATGGAGATGATAAATCTGCAGGGTGTAATCCAGTCTCTGCTGTAGGAGAGTCAGTAGTGGATGTATGGCTTGCTGGGACCTGGAAGAATAAATATCTGAAAAGAAAACTATGTTCAACTGTGTTAAACATTTTCGCTATGTTTACACATGCCAAATGTCAACAGTACAAAACAAGCTGTTGTATTGATGCTAGTTATGTATAGTTCAAGTAGGCAAGCAAGGCTTAATGGGAAATGGTTAGTGGTTTTGGGAGTATGCTCACTTGGTACACTTCTGTCTACAATTTAAGAAATTCTGTACAGAATCTACTTTAAAAGTCAAAGAAGCATCCCTTGGGAACATGAATAATCATCTCTGAATATCCTGTGATGTTCAAAATCATCCACTGTATCTGCAGTAAATTCTAGTACACAATTGTCAGTTATATAAGAAGAAATTAATATAGTAATATACTGTAGAAGATTTCTCATTTATTTCTCCTTTTTGAGGAGATCAAATCATGGGGTGGGGAGGCAATTCAGATACTGAAAATGATGACGCTTCAAATGTAATATACTTCCCTTTTCTGGTTATTCTGTGTTTACTCAACAGCAGCTTGGTGTTTCTATTTGACTCTCTCTTATAGAATTCTTCTCAGTCTGCTGGCTGTGACCTGTTCCCATCACTTAATTTCAATATCCTATTCTCTCTACGTTGGGGGTAGTGATAAATATTTCCTGTTTAAACTCCCATTCAGCATCTTCACTCCTGAGCTCTTGGTTATGTTCTGAACTCATTCATGTCAAATTTTCACTTGTATCACTGTTGCTTGTGTATGCAAATAATATCCCTATCTAGAGATATAGTATTGATTTGTTTATAAATTGGTCTTTTATTTTTTGTCATTTCACCTGCCTTGCTGACTCTTGCTGTGTACACTGCACACATTTCAACTTTTTTTACCATTCTTTGGCAATTTGAAATGAAAGTAGAACGTAGGATGACCCTGCATGGGTGCTTAAGAACCAATAAGACAATAGTGCATGTTTAAAGCTTTTCAACATAATGGGATTAAGCAGGTACTATAGATAAAAGAGAGCAAAAATAACTAGCAAGAAAATAGAGTAGATGATTGTGTTTCATTGGAGTACCAAAAAGAACTGTAGAAAATTCTTGCCCACTTTTTTGATGATTATTAGTATTATTCTCTTTTTTGAGGTCTTAATTTCATCCTTCTTGAGATACTGTTACATAAAGATCTTTTTTATTATTATTATTTGTGTTGAAAATACTGCATTGTGTTAAGAATAAGAAGTCAGCTTTCTTTTATCTTTTTTTCATCTTTACCATTCAAATTGAATGACTATAGAGACTCCAGCCTTGAAAACTATCACTCCTAGGTTAATTTGTTCTTCTCAACGAATCTCCTTATTGGGATTACTGTGGGAGAAAAAAAAGGGAACTGCTTTCCTCCTACTCTCTTTTTACCTAGAGGGTAAGTTTTTGATCATTGATACTAAGGTATTACTGAAAATAGGAAGCCCTACTACCTGTTGGTCAGCAAGCAATTAAGTGTAATTTCTTCAGAGCATTTTCAGAATCTTTCTGCAGAAATAAGTATTAACTAAGCTCTGAATTGTGAATTACAGTTACTTTCGGTGAAGTGGGTCTTTCCATGCAGTTTTTTAATGTTACAGTTCTCTTCATCTGATGCTTGTGTTTCTACATTTCTATAAAAGATCATTCCACTGTCCTTGTGTAGTGCACAAAGCTTTTAAAATATTTCTCGTCTTGTCCACTTCGGCCCTAAATTTGTCTCTAAAGTCCCAGTAATGTGAATGTGAGCATAGGGAACTGTGTTCTCTCCTGTGTTTATCCTGTATGTGTTTAGTAATGCAGTATTTAATTCAAATGTGAGCGACTGGAAATTCACGGTCATTATGTGTTTCTTTCTTCTAGTAAGAAAATCAGGAAATTCTGTCTCTGTTGCAGCTTTTTTGAAGGAAAAAAGAAAGCGGCAGACATTTCAACTTCAGGTCCTGTTCTAGCATCTTCGACAGGTCTGTCAAAATGGAACAGTGGAAAATATCAAAGCAACTTGAAGGGAGATACAGATAAATATTCATTGCCATCAGGCAGAATACCTTATCAATCTCAGCCAAAAGAGAAAGGGGCATTATTTAAATGCTATATGAACATTTTTAATTAGATATGATTTTGTATATCAAGGTTTTATTTACAAGTAATAGACTGATGCATATTACATAATTCTGCTTAACAGTATTCTTAGACTCTGGTCTAGAAGTTTGATGAAGTGTGTGCTTGTTTAATGAGATGGGGCTTGTTCATTCTCCACCTTTGTTCTGAAATGGGACCTGTAGCTGTTAACTGTGTGCTGTGGTGGTGGTGTTTCTCTCACACAAAGATCAGACTCGACTAGTAAAAATTAGTAGAAACTGTGTGTTGCATCTTGAACTTTGCTGGCAAATTTCATGAGTGGCAATACGTTATTCGATCTGCAAGCACAGCAAAAACAGTGTAGCAATTTCAGGAACTGTTCATCATATAGAATAAAGAAACAATTAATTTTAGAAGTTAGGCCCCTTTTTCATTACTGTTGTTTGTTCATATGCCCGCTAGGATTTTTTTATTGTTATTCTATTTTATTGCTCTATTTTATTTTATTTTATTTTTGAAAGTACTTCAGTTGGTTTTTGTGTACTGTAGGGAAATAATGGGAAACGTTTGTTTACTGAAAATCATCTGATAATGGGAAACATTTGTTTACTGAAAATCATCTGCCTGGTATTTGAAGCAGTGCTATTCATCTGTGTCTTGTTACAAGTTAGCAGCAGAGGTTTGTAGTTGTAGCTACCTTTGAGTGCATTTCACCTTCAGAATGTCTGTGACTGTATTTGGCATATATTGTTGCAAGGCTTATGGAAGACTGTCTTATTTCGGAACGCTCACACGTTAAGAGAAGAACATTTTCCTTCTTAAGTAAACATTTGTTGAGTCTGTGAGCTTTCCTGTGTGCTGTCTTCCAAATGAAAGGGGGAATGTACCTCTTACTGTCAGCTGCTCTAAACCTGCATCTGATCACATGGACATTCAGACTCCAGCACTCTCAGATATGTACCTCTAGTGTGTGTGTGTACAATCTCCATGTTACCCTCTTAGGTAGTCAGCATAAAGATCAGCTGTGCTGAAGGGCTGACTTCCCGTGATATCAGGGAATCAGCTAGAACTGTAGAATACATTACAAACCAAGAAATCAAAGAGAAGACAAATCTGTTGTGTCTCTCTTACGTTGTCTCTGCTTTACAGTCTGTCATCTGTAAGCACGGGTGGATTTCTCCTTTGTTTTGTTATTGTTTTATTTTTAGCTGAATGCTTCTTTGTTGTTGTTTTACAAGTGTTTATTCATATATAATCTTGCTTCTTGAAAAACTGAGTTGCGGGAGTGAATGTGTTGTACCTTTTGGGGAAGCTGCCACTCCCATATTTCATCCAAAGCTCTTTTTCTGTAATGTATTCTCCAGCCTATGGCTGGTTAAAAAAATTTAGCCTTCTTTGTGAGTGGGATTCTTATACAAGATGAGTCTTTCTGTCACATCTGAGACCACAGTCAGTGGCTGGAACTTTGCAGAGAGAGTTTATTTATTTATCTCTTTATCTGGAATTTGCCTGTTCTTCCAGTCAACCTAGTGAGGGAAATAGAGATGTGTAGAATATAGTGACAAATAGCTATTTTGCTCTGACCAATAATCTAATAGAAGAATGTCATGCATCATTTTGGAAAGCTTTCAGCTGACTCCATCTACAATTATTAGCGCTTGAGAATGAAAATATTGCTCACTTAGATTAGGGGGAAAAAAGTTTTGAGTTAATTATTCAGTGCTGCCTTGCAGAATTGGAATCAGTTGCTCTGAGAGGTACCTGCAGGTGACCCCTACTTACATGTGTCTTGTCACTGAATTTAGCACATTTGCATCTGATGACACTGTGGCGTATGGCCATTCAGCTCTAGAAGGCATATTGTTGACAGCCTACTGTTCTCTGTATTCTTTCTGAGCACTGGACTGAGACGTTTTTTTTCATTTCATGCATCATCATTCACAGCTTGCTGGAGTAATTCCATAAAGACTGTACATATCCTTAATACACACAAACAGAAGAGGGAATAACATTTATTTGTTGTTGTTTTTAAAAGCTGGACACATTTTCATAGATTTGATTTTCCTCTTCACCTGCTGGTGAAGTCTATTGAGGGGGGGGGGGAAAAAACAATCCTTGGTTAGTTAGAATATTTGTAAGTTTTGAGTCCATTATTAATTTGTTATTTGGGGGTTTTCTGTTTTATTTTTACCGCTTTAGTTAACATGGAGAATAACTAATTTTTAAAAGAATTGCTGTTGTGTGGGCTGGCTGAAATCACCTTGACATTACTCCATGCATTAGAGCTGAGGCATTTAGGTAGTCACTTGCGACACAGAAGTCCTGTTGGCTTTGATAGAGATGTGTGGATGGACTTTTAAGTTCATATTTTGCTACATAACCTTGTCTGTTGATGCATGGCTAGGGGTGAGGCATTGATCTGTTGCCAAATGTTTGGGAGTCCTCAGCTGGTGAGGAATGTCTGTAAGCGAGTGTCAGGGATGTAGAGTGGGAAGCTGCTGTTCTGCAGCTTTGACCTCAGTAAGACTTTCAGAACCTGTTATAATTTAAAACATTATAAATAACCTTAAACTATGTAAGCCAGTATTGAGTTAGCTTTTAAAATCTTCATTGTTTGAAGTGTAATGTCTTCCTGTAGTCAAGGTAGGCTGCACGCTGCTTGTTCCCCAGGCTGTAGCTGGAAACACTGGGCAGCAACACTGAACTGAGGCTGCTTGTTTGCCTCTCTGTTTCCCTGGAATTGCTCAGGCTGGAAAAGACCTTCAAGATCATCAAGTCCAACTGCAACCTAACCATACTACCCAAATTCTTAAAAACCCACCACTAAATCATGTCCCTGAGCACCACATCCAAACAGTTTTTAAACACGTTCAGGGGCTGGTGACTCAACCACCTCCCTGGGGAGCCTGTTCCAGTGCTTAACAACCCTTTCTGTAACCAAGTTTTTCCTGATATCCAACCTAAACCTCCCCTGGTGCAACTTGAGGCCATGCTCTCTGTGATATCCCATCAGTTTTGGAACCACACTGGGAACAGGGATAAGGAACTGCTGTGGTATTGAAATTAAACTACAACCAACCATAAACCTGTGTCCAGAAAAAGGGGCTTTTTAAAATCCTTCAAGTCTCCAATCTGCTTTGTAACATGGAGCACAAACCATTGAATTGGTGTGAATGAAGAAGTAGCGTGCTGAGGCAGGTCTGACAGAGAGTAAGCAGCTCTTTTTACTGACGGCACTGCTACATGTCTATGAAACCTCAGTAGCACTGCTTAGAAGATTTGGAAATACACTGACTATTGAATTGTTAGGAATGAGGAGGGACATGATGATCCTTTCATTTGATATTGGGTATACAGCAATATATGTCCACTTCAGTAAAAGAGAGCTGAATATGGTAGTGAGTTTTTTCCAGAATAGAAAGTATCACGGTTGAATGGAGGCTGACCTGTGTGATATGGAGACTGATAAAATACATATGTGACTTAGATGCTGTTAAAAATGCATCTGTTTATGAGGGAAAACAACAAGAAGTTCTGAGAGGCAGACTGAGACAGAAATGGGAAATTAATAGCATCGCTGTCATGTCTGAAAACAGGATGGAGGAGAAGGTAGCCATTTGGGATCTGATTGTTGACTGGAAGAGACATTAAAGAAAATTAAGAAATTACTTAAAAACATTGAAGTGTTAAGAAAAAGGCTACTTTTAAGAGTTTGTCTAAGAAGAAATGACCTGATTCATTCTTATGAATAAAGAGGACAAAATTACAACATGAGACGATTCACAGGTACCAAATTTTCCAGATTGGTCATGTGGGGAAAAAAATACTGGTTTTGATTTCTCATCTGTTTCTTACAGTTGTGTATGTTTCTAGAAGCTATGTTTCATGCACTCAACTTTTCAGGTTAAACGAGTTTCAATGGTTAATACTGCTCACTTAAGATAAGGATGTTTTCTTGTGGAAATGGACCCCTGGTTTCTTTAAGACGTTTTTTTCCCACAGTTTTTTTTTATATAAATTACTGCTCGGGCCTTTGAGGCTGCATCCAATCTACATGTATGTCTGTGTGTGTGTGTGTATATATATATACATAATCTAATATAACTATGAAATAACATAGCTTATATCCCCACAATTTTCTAGGGAACAATTGTCAAGGATATGTTTTTGTAGCTTTTGCAGTATCTCCAAGTTTGAGCAAACATTTGCTGTATGTGCGTCAAGAAAATGCTCAAGGAATCATGTGTGCCTGAATGGTAAGGTTTGATGGCAGCTCATGTTGTTACAAAGTTTTGATAAAAGAGTCAGCTCTGAACTACATGCCAAGTACAGGGCTAGAAATGGCTGACTATTTGTGAGTAAGCCTCATCCCGTATGCTCGTGTGCTCTGTGGGACATGTCCAAAGTGCTGTGTGTGTAGCGGCCCATCACTACAGTACCTGGGAAGGTCTGACTTGCAAAAGAGGCTTGACTTTTGTCTGCTACATCACATGCAATGCAGTCATTCTTAGTTAAGGGACCTTATTTCTGCTTGATGCTCATGGAAATAACATATACGTGGCTTTATTTGTATTCTGACACAAAAAAGAGTTTCCATGTTTTTAATTAAAGGAGTTTAGTCTGAACCTTTTCCCTGTAAAGGCAAATGTGAATACTTCTGTTGTCATTTCTAACTGTATCAGTACTGTATGTTAACTTTTTGGGCTGCACAAAGGGAAGAAGTAAAATCCTTTTTTTCCCCAATTTCAGCAACATTGCTTGACTAATGTGCACAGACATATTGGACTGTGCTCAGTTCGGCCATAGAACATTGCTTAGGATAGGTTTTATGCTGCTCAGCATTTTGTTTTAGAGAGTAGTGTGAGGAAATGGTGAAGAGAACGAAGAGTGGTGACCAAAAGAATTGCAGACATAACCTTTCCTCAGCACTAATTCCCTTCTTTACTCCCCAGCTGGGAAGAAGCTCCCAGTGTGTGACAGTGCCTGGCTGGACACTGCCAGGGAGGGTGCCAGACTCACAGAGGGGTGCTCTATGCTAAGGCAGTTTCATGGGAAGAGACAGGACAATATGTGCAGTGAAGGTAGCGATACATCTTTAAAAAGATACAGTTTGAAGATGCTGGATCTCATAATTTTTCAAGATCTGTTAGCTTATGTGTGTGGCCACTACTCCTTGACCGCTAGTGCTGCTTTCTTTTTTCTCTTTTGTAAGATGGTTTGTTCTGTGCTCTGTACAGCCTGAGACCCAGTGAGAATGTGGCACCTGGTGCCTTGCTGGGGATCCCAAAATTATTTTTATAACACAAGTCTCTGAATCTCTGGTAGCTAGAACTTTATTTTGTTATCTAGGCTTCAATTCACTTAGTAGTCATGACACAATTTGCTTTTTAGCTTCCACAGGAGAAAAAAAAAGATGTAAAATCTGTGTAATGTCTTTAAACATTCAAAAGATCTCATTAGTTGTGCTTTCAAGGATGATCAGTTTAAGCTAGCAGGCATAGGATCAGGCTCAGAGAAATAACAAAGTATCCTAGCTAAAATTCAGTGAGACATTACGCCTCTCTAAATGTTCCTTCTCTTTTTTTTGTGTCCGTTGAGTTTTTCTCAAGTGTGAGGATGAATGAAATATAAAATCATCTTTTAATACTTTCAGCTTTTTAATTACTGCTGTCTAACAGAAATACTCAAATAACAGTCTATTTTCTGATATAATGAAACACGTACACAAAACAAGTGAATTAAACCTCAAAGTCCAAACTGTGGTTTTAGTTAACGCTAACATAAGTCTACAGTAAATTCACTGAAAGCAATATTATGCTAGGATCACTGAAAATAGATTGGGGTGTCAGTGTACCACAAAGTACAAGCTCTTCTTGCTCATGTAACACAGTTTCCTTCCTCTAGTAATGTAAAGCTAATCGTCCTGAGTTAATACATCACACTGGTCTGTAGCTCTGAATGAACTGAACAGGACTTTTGAGTCATTTGGAAGTATGCCACATCTTAAGTTCACATGAAGGAAATTAGAGTATATTCATTCAAAGGTAGCACATAGGTAAATCATTATGGTGACGGTTGAATTCCTTATTCCTCATACTTGGTTAGCAGCACAGTTCACAACTGTCAGCTGCATAAACATCTCTAATGTGACTTCAAGAGCAACTTGTCATGGTTTTATGATTTTTGTTATCAGTATTCCACATCATAACATCATGTAGAGCACTGGGAGTTAAGGAGTTAATGCTCCAGTTCTGTGGCTTGTCTATAGTTCCAGGTATACCTGTCTCAGAAGAGAAGAACTACGTATCCCAGAGGACTGTTCACTGTTCTGTTTCCATTTTCCATTCAGAGGGAAAGATAAAACTCTCCACAGGTCACGAGATGTCCTTTTTTTTCCTTTCTGCTTGTCTATGCAGTGTGTGTTCCCTAGCCATCTTGCCTTCAGCATTAGATTAAGGTCTTCAGTTTTGAACGCTCTCTCATTTTATTTGATTTATTAGCCTCAATTCCGATTATATTGTATTATACTGTATTCTATTGTGTTATCTTGCATTCTGATATCCTATTTAGTAAATCAACTTTCCTCCTCAGATCGCTGCTGCTGTTTAGATTTTTTGGCCCATCTCCCCACCCTTTCCTGCCTTTTCCCTTTCCCGGGATGTAGGTCCGTGGGTCCCCCTGCCCCATTAGTCACGGAACTGGGCCAAACCAGCTGAGCCGTTCTGGAACCAGCTCCAATGAGGCCCCACTCAACCAGGGCAGTGCAGACCTATGGCCTTTCACTGGCAATGGTTAAAGTCACTCCTGCTGGGCTACTCCAGTCTTGTATTGGGTTAGAGAGCAATGTTTATACTGGCTTCAGCAAGGACATGGAAAGTGACAGTGTTAGAGAGAAACCGAAGCTGTTTCCCTCACAACCAGTCTTAGTTCTGGCAGAATTAAGGGACTGGCTGTAACGTCCTCCAATTGGATGTTATTCTTTAGGACTACTTAGCTGCAGTGGAGATTCGGTGTTTTTTGTGACTAACACAGGAGAAATTCAAAAGACATTTTTCACACTTGCTGTGGCAGAGGATCTGCAGAAAACAAAAGGCATAAACTTATTGTCTTTCTCTTATTTTTCTATAATTACCCAAGCAAAGCCTCAATAACAAACTAACCCTGCATGTCAGATTGAATACGTTTCAGTATACAAATATGATTTTATATTGACTTGTAATCTTGTTTTCAGGTTCAGCAGAAAAACTAAGTAACACTCATGCAAGCTATACTACTAAGATGGGAGAATATTTGCTTTTTGTCTCTTGGAGAAACAGAAGAGGTGATTCCTGGCTCTTTTTTTTTTTTTTTTTTTTTAACTATTAGGTGTTTTAACTATTAAACTATACTGTCATCTTCCTTCAGTATTCTAAAAGGCATGCTTTTTTTGGAGGAAACCTGAGCATACAGATGTAAGGTTGAGAGGTACTAACACATACTTCAGAGGTGGTATGTCTGGCCTCACTCAGTCTTCACTTGGTGGTTATCCAACCAAATGCAGTGCCTTATGCAGCTTAGCAGTCAAAAGTCAGTTCTGCCATACCCATGCCTTGCTCTCTGATGAGCACCTTGGAACATTCAGGGTTCTAGATTCTGGTTACATTTGGAAATTTTACCCATTCCTTTATCAGCATCTATTATTACATCTGGTGCTTAAAAGCTCTGTTCTACTTTGAAATTATAGGACAAAAATAATACATTTGTACTGAATCCATTTGATTTTATATAACATTTAGGTGTTTGAAAGTCTGAGTCTGATCTTCTGACAGCACGATTAGAACTAGTGGTACTGATTTTGAAAAGGTATGTTGGTGTCAACATGAGGTCCAGTTCAGACTGAGAAAGCTAAGAACATCGTGCTTGCATATGTGATGGATTTAGAGAGGCATCGTATTTTCTAATAGAAGGTCCTGAGGGAACTTCATCATGCAGTGTTGACAGCATTAGTGTTTGGTGTGCTAGAGCTACAACAGCATCCCCACAAAATTTTTTGTAAACCTGGCATGACAGTTCCTAGTTTGGCATTAAATAGAAACTAGCATTTTGTAAAAGTTCTTTTTAGAGTTTATCAAAAGACTAGGAGATGTACAGAACAATAAATTAAATTTCAGAAAGTTTGTTCCAATTGTACTTTTGGAACTATTATAGTTTTGTTTCATATGGGTCTTTCCAGTAAGAGCTACTAGAGCAAAAGACTTACTAACAGTCCAGAAGCTGAGTATTGCTTTTGTCTCTGAGTATTCAAACGTGCTAGATTTACTTTTATGGTAGTATTATATTGTAACTTTAGAAATTCATTGAAAAATTTTGAAGTCTTATATAAAAATGTCATATATGTTACATGAAGGATTATTAAATATCTGTACAGAGGTTTTGAAGTGTCTATTAAAAATACTTCTCATTTTTATTGGAAAGATGGTTTTGTAAAATCAAAGTCTAGTCATCTCTCTGAAACCTAAATTGTATAATCTTTCTCTGTAAGTTAGATTGATTACTTTGTGTTATTAGTAAATTTAATGGAAATGAAAGTGAATCTAGTGAGATGTTCACTTTTCAGTTTTCCTCAGTCATTGTTTCTCTTTGTCGTTATTTGGGTCCATATACTTGGGTTGTATCTTGTAATTTTTTTTGTTGGTCTTTATTTAAACTCAGTCATTTTGGATGAAGATCAATGGAAGTTAAAAATACTTTACTTCCATCTGTAAACTCGAAGAGGAAAATGAAATCTTATGGGTTTTTGGGTTTTTTTGGAGAAATTTAACAGAAATAGAAATACTTCTTTTTCCTATAGCTCCTTGCTATACCATTTCTACCATTCCATACTTTTCTACTATTTATCACAAGCTAGCCTTCCATTAGGAGGAGAAATAATTGAACATTCTGTGTAAATATCTAGCCACTTTGTTTTCAGGATATATATTTATTATTGTTTATGACTATTTTGTTTTCAACAAAATTCATTTGCAGACATTTGATTATTTTTTTTCAAACTTTTCTGCTATTTCTGGGTATGCTTTTTTTTAATGACAGTAAAGAGAAATTACATAGAATATTGGAAGTTTTTCTTCCTTTTTACAGTATGCTTTCCTGTAGTATCTTCAAAGATCTGTGCAAGTGCTGTTGCACAGGCTGTTGAACTGTTGTCTCAGTGTGCAGCTAAGGGAAGAGGTGGTTGGCTATGGAAAGAGGTGAGGTAAACTCATTCTGAAATCTGCCTGATATTCATTTGAGATGTGGTCATCTCAGATGTGGAGATATTCTTTGGAAAAAATCTTCTAAAGCATTTTTATTTGACATATTTATACCTCGTTAGCATAGGACTTAGAGTTACTACTACCTAGGTGAGAGGGGACGACTTCCAGCTGATATTCAGTAAAGTGTGAAAGTTGCCTAATGCCTGATTATACCCATGATATTTTTTCCCAAGTGTTTAGTCTCTTTCCTTAAGGATTCTTTTTTATAAATTTATATAAATTCTTTAAGATTTTACTTACTTTATTTCAATGTTACAAGGAGAAGAGGGGGCAATTCAAACCCGTTCTATTTCAAAGTTATGTTTATAGGGAAGACGTTGTAACTCTTCATGCTGAACCATGATTTTAAGATGAGTAGTAGAAGTAAAAGTTGTGGCCTTCCAGTTCCTGAAGGCGGCCTCCGGGAAAGCTGGAGAGGGACTTTTTATAAGGGCATGTAGTGACAGGACTAGGGAAAATGGTTTAAACTGGAAGAGAGTAGGTTTAGACTAGATATTAGGAAGAAATTCTTTACTGTGAGGGTGGTTGCCCGAAGAGGTTGTGGATGTCCCCTCCCTGGAGGCATTCAAGTCCAGGCTGGATGGGGCTGTGAGCAACCTGGTCTAGAGGGAGGTCTCTCTGCCTATAGCAGGGGGTTGGAATTAGATGATCTTAAAGGTCTCTTCCAAACCAAACCATTCCATGAAGATTAAGCATTGACTTTGCCCTCGTTTGGTGCTTAAAAGAAGAAGCTGGTACTTCTTGTACTTGTGTTTAACTTGACCTAAGTTAAACAATCATTACATTTCAGTAGTATTTAGACATCAATGCCATTTCTACATTTTAATCTCTCATTGGTAAATATACTGTCCTTGATGGTTTGTCTGAGATGTTTACTTTTTTGCAATCTGAGAGGAATCCAGTAATATGCTAATGTAGCATTTCTTAATCATGCATATTTCACCCATGCAAAGTTTTGTCCAAATTATAGCTGAACAAGAGTCTCAAGATGTATTTTATACAGAGCAGATAAGTCAAGAATGTGGTCTTGTGAAGTGTGCATTTGTAAATTAAATTGCATTTAGATTTCCTATGGAACCAGAATATAGCTTGGAAAGCAACTTTTAGTTGTTGCTGACAGTTTTAAAAAGACTTGTTTAATTGGTTGAGCAGTTCAATTAGAGGTTATTAGTTCTACAAAATATATTCTTATAATACTTTTTGTTCATTGCCATCACAAACAGCAATTTTTCTTGGTGTTATAGAAACATAATCTATAGATCTTACAAACAAATGCAATCTAGTGAACATTGTCCTGCTTAGAAGTGCATTTTTTATAAGCACGTTAAAACTCTATATAAATTTTAAAACTGATGAGAAGGCAGAAGTGAAGAAAAGACTTGCAAAGTTTCAGTGTGAACACCTAAGTGTTTCCTTTCTGAAAGTGTAGCCTTTATTTCTAGTTTATTAGATTTATACTGCACAAGAGCACTGGAACTATTAATGCCACATGTGATTGGTTTCCAGTTCTTTCCACCTAGAAATATGATGACACGTTTTATTTTTTTAATTATGGCACAATTATTACCTACTCAGACTATTTCTATTATAAACTGAGTTACCCTCTTGGTCTTTTCTCTTTAATAATCTCTTTTCCTTCTCAAAGTGTGCTTTTCAAAGTCTGAAATACGTAGAATTTATACACATTATTATCTTTCCAAATGTGTGAAGTGAAATATGACACAGAAATGCCATCAGCAATAGTGGATATTTAGCCAAACCCTCCTAACCAATACAAGCTTATGAAAAAAAAAAACCAACAACCAGATAAGTGATGTATTTCACTGAACTACAGAAATAGGATAGATCAATGCAGTAAGCCATTTACAACATTGTGCAGATATTTTTAGACACTGTGGCTGTGCTTTATCCAAAGGTGTCCGTCTCATCTCATTTGAGTCCCCTCTCTGACCTATTCATTTCTGCAGTATCATAAACTTCTGAACCCAATGGATGTACACTGCATGTACAACTAAATGATTTGGGTAAAGCTGCAACTATAAGTATGGGTTAATGTAGAGCTTTTATTGTAAATATTAAGGCAGTTCTTAACTCTTGACTTTACAGGGAGAAACGCTTGAAGTTTCACCTTTCAAGGTACTTTTGTCTTGTTTTATGTTTCCATTGCAGGCAAAAGTGTAATGGACTAATTAATAATTCATAAACTACTTGACTCATTAAAGAGATTTGCTTCCATGTAGGGATGTTTTAAATAATACCAGGAATCCTGGTACTGATTTCTGAGACAGTGCAAAAGCTACTGTATCAGATTGTTTTTACATCTCCTTGGAGGGATTGTGAAAGAGTATACTGCACCAGAAGGGCTTTTAATGAGATGTGTCCCTGAGGGGAACAAGTAGATAAGCAAGATGGTTTCATTTCTTGTCACAGAATGCAGTGATTTGAGCCCAACATTAAGAAAAAAGACGGGCCCGTTGCAGTCAAACAGACAGTAGAACATCATCATTTTGGGTTAAATGGTGTATGTGTGACAAAGGCTTCATTTTGTCACCAGTGTTTGAACTGCTGTACAAACAGTAGAAAATAAAAGGAGCTGATCTAATATCCAAGGTGCAGAGCTTTCCTGAAATGGTGTGGGCTTCCTTCTTATTCATGATCTGTAGTAGTCCTCCAAGAGCATTAGTAAGAACCTTTCAGAACTACTGATTACAGAGGGAGATGCTGTGCATATTAACAGCTGGTCTTTACCCAAGGGAATCTACAACCAGACTGACAAAGGAAAAAAAAATAAAAATGAAGAAAGCGGCCAAGGGGAAAAAAGCAAGGCAACTGGATTTGAGTAGAATGATAAAGATGCTCTTGAATTAAATCAAGCAGGTGACTGCAGTAGAAGAAGAGAGCAAGAAAAGAGTCCATTAAAGCACCTCTCACTTAACAGATTACTTTAACAGGCCTGTAAATGGGAAAAGTGGGAAACTGGTAGATATTGTTGTCGCAGTCTGCTCAGTAAAATAGATCTGAATTGTACCTCCTTATTTTAAAGAATGTGCACAAGTTTTGTCCCTTGCTTGCTTCATTCTAGTACAGCTTCTTCAAATAAATGAAGTTACATTGTAACCAGAGACAGAGCCAAGACACTCAGCAACTCATTGTTTCAGTGAAAAGGAAACCTCTGTCTGATTTGGAAAATAGTGCAGAAATTTTGGTAACTTTGATTTTAGCACTTCTTTTCCTGATGAAAAAGTAGGCTTATAAATTAATCATTTTACTTAAAGAAATAAGATTACATTACAGTATCAGAACTGATTTGGTTTGAAATGAAATCTAGATTTTTCTAATAAAAACCTGTTATAATTATTTCTTACAATAAAGATAACCGAGAAACATTTTTAGAATAGTGTTTGAAAAACCGTGGCACAAAATTGCAGTACTGGAAATATTTAAGTTGGACATTTAGTTACCCACGCACTTAGTTTATTAATCTTGTTTGCTGCTAGATTTTGAATATTAATCTGTATGAGCGGAGTTACACATAAAGAAACTTAAAATACATTATGGGAGAGATTAAATATAATAATTGCAGTGATGTTTGAGATGCTCGAGAGGACATAATTTATTTTAATTAAGGGCTTGCCTGCAGGAGACAGAAGGAGGGCTGTATCCTCATGGAGGATTTGCTGTCTGTCTGTAGTTCTATCAATATTCTCCATCTGAGAGGTTTTTCAAGACATAATATGTGAAGGCATAATACATTCAGTGCAAACAGCTCTCAATTGGTTTTGCATACGTAAGTAAGCCTTCAAGGAGTTGTTCAAGTTTTTGCTGTCTTTTCTGAAACTCAGTGCAGCAATTCCACATAAGGATATGGGAAAAATGACCACTACCATGGGAGTGATATCTCAAAATCCCTTTTGCTGGATTTTGTATCATCTTCATGTGTGCAGAGAGGAAAACTGTGACATAATTGTTATTTCCTAGGGGAAAAAAAAAAAAGGAAAAAAAAATTGCTTTCAGTGGGTCAGAAAATATTCACGTCTTTCCTGTGTGGTCAGAAAAGAAAGAAAGAAAGGATAGGATACTGTGTATATTTCTCATCGCTATACCTTCTGGTGCCATTCATCTTTGTTTTTAACATCAAAGTGTTATTTACATATGGCAGTAGCTTTCCATGGTGATCGAAGTCTTACTGTTTCTGTGGAGTTTTAGACTTTCTGAATTGCAGCAGAAAGCATTTCCTTTGGTACTGTTCTTCTTACTGTTTCACATCTTGTCAGTGCTGGCTGCAATAGTTATTAGCTAGGAGAAAGCTCACAGGGCCATTTTTTGTATTTTTGAATGATGCGTTCCAGATCATATTAATTATTCTGAAAAGCATTTAATAGCTTAATAAGACAAGAGTTAGATCCTATATGTCAATTTCATTTGTTTGTGTTATTTGAGACTTTTGTAACTGGCTGCTCAATGGCCTGTGTCATCCGTGTGTATTACTAGCTCTCATTGGCACATTCTACTCTGTTGCCGTTAATGGCACAGAGTGGCTTTCCCATCATTTTCTCTTGAAATCCCAGGTAGAGAGCAAGATCAGTGACAGTTTCATCAGTGAGTTGCATTAAGCTGCTCTTTGCCACTCATGAATCAGTGTATTTTAATCTCCGACGTCCCTGTTCTGCGTGTGTCAGTGCCACTCCACTGTCTCATTTGCCAAATGAATAGAAGAGTTCTCGTTCAAGTAATGCTGTGTTTTTTTCACTGGATTACTTGCAATATGTTTAGTTTGTTCTTCTCTCAAATAGCAAATAATAATAATCATCACAGTTAATAACAACAAAAAAAAAATAGATGAGGTTTGAGCTATAAAACCCGTCACGGTTCTTGACTGAAAATTCAACTGTAACTGGGGAGATTAGAAGCATAGCTGCACATTATTTCACCTTCCAGAAGCATGATGAGATCACTTCTCTTTTAATCTGTGCTAAGTAATATGGAAAGGAGTAGGGAAGAAAGCAACAGCTTCTTGGTCACTGTGCCCTTGGATAAATCTGCAACTGTTGTTTCATAGTAACAGAAATCAAGGTATATTTTGTATATCTACTAGCTTTAGAGGTATGAATTTTCACTAACTCTCTAAGGAAAGCCACAGTACTTATACATTTAACAAACACAGAACCAACAATCTTGCTACAGTCAGTTGAAAATGAAAATATGCATCTCTCCAAGTCTAAGGTGAGAGTACAAACAGAAGGAGCAGCAACGAATTTGGAACACTAATTATGGAGGTTGGCCAGAAAAGTGGAAAATTCAACCACGCAGCCATTCCATCACTCTGAAGACGCTTTTCTAATTTGAAAGCAGTTATTTGTGACCTTATGCCAAATGAGAAAGAATTACTGCTGAAGTCCACTACTGAATCTAAAGGCTACTGCAAATATTGAAGTGAAAAATAAAGTAAGAAGAATATTACATTGCTGACGAAGAGACAAGAGAAAATAGGATGTTCACGTAGGTTTTGTCAGTCAATTAGCATTACCAACCTCACCACCAAAGCTGTTAAAAGATGAGCAAAGTTGAGCTTGTAAAAAAAAAAAAAAAAAAAGTGATATGACATCAGAGTGAGAGAATTATACAGCGAAGCATGAGAGATGACTGTGAAAAGAGCAAAGACAAACATCACAAGTGTAGAGCATATCTGGGGAAACTGGTACACTGCAACATTTAATGGCGTAAGGATGTAATCTAGAATTGCTAAAAGGAGCAGGAGATAGAAACATATGTTCTCTTAGTAATTTCAGCATTTCTTATGTCTTATTCTAAAGTATTTGTGACTGGTCTAATGTGTTGCTGGCATTTTTTTTTTACCATTTTCCTACAAACTGAAGTTCATTGCAGAAATAAAATGATACCGAAAGTATATGACACAAATCCTAAAGAAAATGTGGAAAATGGTGATTAGTTTTGGACAACTCAAAAAATTTGGATGTTTTCTCACTTTCAGAAAATGAAGGACAATAATTATGTCTTCATTATTTTAAGGGCCTGATCTTCCTATGCCAGGGTCTCCTAAGGGAAGAAGAAGAAGGTTATTTTCTTATGGTACTCTGTAGCAATGAGCAGGTATGTACAGCTGTGTTCCCTTAGATACCTTGCTCTTCAGATGAGACACCAGCTGTATTCCCAAAGTAATAGCATCGCTGTCAGCCTCCTGCCTTCTTCACTGCCCCTTTTAAGATCCTTTTGTAGGGTTCCACCTCTTGAGTGCCCTTATCTTACATTGTGCTTGTACATGCCACGAAGTCAACGTCAGAAAAGTTGTTTGTATTCTATTGCTAAACTTTGGCTATCGTGTAAAAGTAGGGTTTTTTTTGTAAATAGTCAGCAATCTGTTTTTTTTCTGGTGTCTGTCAAGCTATTAAATTAACTTAATTCTGTGCAGCATAATATCTGATATCTACAAGTAAATTGCACAGTAAAGAAAAACATAGAACACTGTAATAACAGGATGTTGAAATTAAGTTATTAAACTCAGATTTTTTGACATCTACTCAATTCTTAAGAGTTTTACACTTTGACACTTACAGTGTCGTGATTACTTTATCAGCATCTCTCTCATTTCTTTTTTCAGTAAGGCTAGAAAAAAATCAGAAACATATTTATAAGTAAAGGGAGATAATTGGTAATTTAGAATGCTTCTTTAAAGTATGAGGCAAAAACCAATTATTTCATGCACTGGAACAGCTTGCCCAGAAAGAATATGCAATCTTCATCCTTGGAGATTTGCAAAACTTGCTTGGGCAAGGCCTTGAGCAACCTGATCGCACTTTGAAGCTACCTTCAGCAGGCGTCCAAATGTGCCTTCCAACTTCTCCACTCATTTGAAGCCTAAAATCTGCCTTCGCATTTTTGAAGAACAATTCCTCTCTTTCTCTGTTGCTTCTTCGCTTCAGCAGTCTTTGTAGAAGCATCTGAGAAAACTGGGTTGTCATGTTCAAGCTGTCACTGCACAGGTCTCAGTGAAAGAGACAGATGACAAGTAATGTGATCAAAGGAACCTTGTTTTCCTTGTATATCAATGAGGTCTATAAAACAGCGTAGGAAAACATTATGATAAGTCTGTTATATACGTATAATAACATTCATCTGTTTTTCTGCAAGATGTATATTAGCATGTTTTACTCATGTAAAAACTAGTAGAAACCCACATATTATTTGATTTCTCTCGTAAAATATTTATTTTTCTTTCCTAAGAGACATCTTCCGGTTCACAGTTCCTTGTAGGATGCTCTAAAGTGGGTAGACTTCTTTCTTTTTATACTTGAAAATGTGGTATCCTTCCTAAAAAAGAAATAGAGGAAAGTAATACATGTATTCCTCATTTTATTCAATGCTGATTGGCTTTGAATTGTATATGAGAATGTGAACTATACAAAAATCGTTTTTTAAACATGTCAACGTATCAACTGTTAGCTCTGGAGTTTTCTCTGACGTGTCAAAACTGCTAATAGTGGAGTCATTTTTTTTAAACTTATCTTTCAGAATCTTCTTATCGTTCATTCCGTATTTCCATAACTGTATTCTGTCACATCAGCCTTCTTGTTGGAAATAATATTCTCTTGGTTAGTAGAACAAGAAATTACCCTTGAGATATTTATTTTGCTATAAATTCTCTTGGTCAGCAATAATATGCTGACATTTCTGCTGAGAGAACTTGATGAAATCTTGTGGTTTTGACCTATCCTTGAGAATACCTCCTGGGAAAACTGCACACCACAGCAAAAAGTATTGGAGTTCTGGTGTGATGATGTCATGTTAAATTCATTAGTAGTACCTAGAAATGGAGGTTTTGTTAACCTCAGTAGAGGATGAAGTATGAACCTCTGCACTAGACATGAAAGGATGAGTGGAAAGGAAAGAGAAAATCAAACTGATCTTGCCAGTTTTGTGCTGTTTTGGGGCTTACTCTCAGTGCAGACAGAGAAGACCAGTGGCTTCCTTCTTTTTCCCCCCATTCTGTCTTATTCTAACCTTCTTTCACTAATATGCAATCAGTTTCTGGCTTAAATTTGCAGTATTTATTGTTAGTTCATCACTTGATTTTCAGTTCTAAGAATCCTGGTAACGGTGGGATTCAAAGTTACGGAGCTCTGTGGGTGTGGAGGAGAACGTTGATGTGGTTCCAGAGTCTCAGGTATATTTAGGTGAGCAAAGGAAGATCCATCAGTCTAAACAATGTGAGACATTGACAATTTTTTTTCTTCTGTGCAGATGATTTATGTTATTCACAGTTAGAAATCAAACAATAGCCAGGTAGATAGCTTTTCCGTAAATGACCAAATAATGGTCAGCACAGACAGCTGCTCTCAGAAGTTAAGTGACGTAGTTCCTTCCCTCCATCAAACTCAGTATGGGCTTTCAACACTCATAGTCTTCAGTACAGCAGTTTTCATTGTCAACTTTCTACCCCATGCTGGATGAATATGGAAAGTGTTTTGTTTACCCTTTACAGATAGGGAACTAGGGCTGTCCTCATACAAAGAATTAGTCAGGATAAGCAGAAACTTGAATTCAGCTTAAGCAAGAAGGTTTTTAAAGTTTTGAGATGGGATTAAAATCCCAAGTCACGCCACAACAGTTCCCAGGTTCAGACTCAGGTATGAGAGCCCTGATCCACTACAGAGCTCTATTTGTGGTCTCTTTATACGTATAGGCCTGTGATGCATGCCCTCCTTCAGTGTACTAACCACCAAAATGTTTTTCATTACAGACTTTTCTAGCACAAAGGCTGGCAATTTCTGAAGTAGTGGTCACATTTAAGGTTATCTTTTTAAAGGGGAAATAACTTTTGAAAGCAGAATGAAAGAGAGCCGGCTTTCTTTCAGTGACATGGCTGTATCCAGAGCCTTTGCTGAGACTTGTTAGAGAAAGACTTCAAAGTTGAGAAAGGCGAGACCTCGTCACCTCTCCTGGGTTCTGACACCTGGCAGGTGTACTGTGAAGTAATGTACTGAATATGCTCTCAGTTGTGAATCCTGAAAGGAAAAAAATGTTCTTGCTCTTTCTTTTGTAAAGAAATTCCAATACCATTCCAGTAGAGTGTGGAAAAGCTTTAAGGCATGGATCCAACCTTTTGGCTTGCCTCGGCCTCATTGAGTGAATAAGAATTTTCTTGGCTCTCATAAACGTGGGTTGCTCCAAAAGTAATGTCTCCTATTTATTTCCATGGAAAATACAACCAATACAAAGAGCACAGTAACACTTTTTGATAGAGCAGCGATGAAACACTATTTTTCAACACAGTCACCACATTAGCCATGCATTTTTTTCCACTGATAAATGAGAACCTGTATGCCACAGTTGTCAAAATCTGTGCCGAGTGACTCACTGTTGCTACTGCTGAAACATACCACACAACTCCTTGCTATGCTTACATCCACCGTTTTGTCTACAGAAACATTCATCAAGCGTTGATGAATGCCAGAGTCCCATTTTTTCCACATGGAGGAATTCAGTGACACACTCTTGTTTCCTATGCACTTCTATGTCAGACATCATTTTGTCAGACTGCCCCTCTGCTGCCATCTGTCACGTGGCAACAAAATGTAATCGAACATTGATGGGACAGTTCAACCTCTACTCCTGTACCACCAACATCCACATCTGATGTCATTGGTCAGCATAATGAAATAGGAGGCATTTACCTAATAAAATATATACTGTAGTTAATGTATATAAGTAACAAAACTTTTTTTTTAACATTTTTATTGATAAGTAAATAAAAGAGAATAAGACAACCACAAAATTAGTGGGTTATTTGGCATTGTTCTTGTGAAACTTATGCATCAGTCAGGTTCGATGGAAGTGGTTGCAATTCTTAGTGAGCTCTCATAGTGTTCGTCAGTGATTTTTGATTACGCTTTACTCCTTGTGTGCTTCTTCCTTGAAAACAGTTGTTCACAAATGTACATACTGCCACAAAGCAATTACATGGATAAGGCATGACTGTGAAGCGAGGGATATGTTTCTCTGGTAAGATGGAGCTTATGAAAGTCTGGTGGAGAGACATGATCCAATTTTTGAGTTGAATGTTTGATTTCAAGTCTGTACATTCAATTTGAAAATTCCCAGGTGATGTATTAATGTTGACTGAAAATGAAACAACAAATATACCAAAAATCAGATTATTTTTTTTTCTTGAAACCTATTCTCAAATTTCTCTATCACAACAGAAGGCATGGCTGCATATTTTTGCTATTCGCAGGGGTGTGTTTATCCAGCATATCAAAATGCATAAAATTATTTGTCATAACTTCAGTCAGCACTGCACTGCAATCTCCTTCTTTTCAGCTCAAACGGTGTTAACTGCACACTGATAAATCTGATTGTTGCTGAGTGATGGTTGCAAGCCTGGGACTGGGCCGGGCCACTCTTTGGGGAAGAGCTGCCACCGCTCTGATGACATGGGGCCAGGGGTGGCCACATTATGTGCTGCGCCAGGCCATGGGCTGGACATGCCTGCTGAAGGCTTTTTAACAGGACTGAAAGCTGATTTAATTACGTGTTAGTAAATTACTTGACATTGTTTATTTTTTCTTCAAATTTACCAGGTTTTATTTATTCCTTTTAATTTAAGTTAGTAAAACTGACAAAGAGGGACTGATGCCTCGTCACTTTAACATTCTTGATTATACATGAAATTATTTAGATATAGTGTCAGTCCAGTTCAGTTCCAGTTTTACCTGTATGTTTTCAAGCTGCTCTGTGCAATCAGAAAATGTAACACCTGTGATGGAGAAAGTATGAAGCCGCAACTTCTGTCCTATCTTCCAATTTTATGTCTGGAGTGTAGTCACTGCTATCAGTTCCTCCCTCAATTTAGACTTGTTTGGTAAGATTGTAGAGTGGGAGAATAGTTGTAAAATTGTACACCAATAGAAAAAAACATGGGTAGTGCACAATGATATTGACAAGGGAGATGGAGCCTTTTGGAGGTTACAGGAAAGAGGTGGGATATTTTGATGCCTTCTCCCCCATTATGCTCTCCACATATGCAAAGTATAGAATTGTGCATATTTATACAGAAGCACCTGTCCATGCAGTGAAGTATACAAATGAGATCAAGGAATGAGAGGATTCTAAATAATAGCACTCGTTGCTAATCTTTCGGGATTTTATTCAGGTCAGAGAAATAACTGTTTGATTTGGCTTTATTGCATTTAGCTTTGTTTTGATTCCTTGGTTTTAATGTGCTTAGTCATGTGGTATCTTGAAATAACATTTCTGCATCTGTAGTATATTTCACTGACATCCTGTTAGCAGGAAAAGGCATTATGAAGAAACATCTCCCTGGAGGTGTAAGTATTCATAATTGGATGTAAATTCCCCTTCTGAACTGTGGGCTGCTGGCCACTGCTCTTTTGCTTGATAGAGCATTGGTCTGATAAATTGGCTACATACGTGCATCTCTGGTTTAAATACAAATGTTAGCCCATGAATATCAAACTGTATACAAAAATCTGTACACAGACATTATTTTGTCCTGTGGCAGACTATCTAGGAAACTCATTTATTTCTGTGGTTGAGGGAGGACATGTTCATGAATATGATAAAATGTGTTGGGAATTGAGAAATCCTCAGAGGAAAAAGTCAGGCAGACATAGCTGATCTGCCATCATTAATTAGACCAAGCAAGACTTCAGCAGTACTTGTGATGGCTTTGTTATACAGAAAGCTTTTGGTTTTCTTCGCCTTCCTAGCAGTCTACAATATTCCCAAACAATTATCATTGTACTTATTATACTTTTTTGTTGTTGTTATAGCCACATCTTTTAGCATTGAATATAGCTAGAGTTATTCTTTGACAAAGAGCTTGCTTCTTTTAATTTTAGAACATCTTTGGAGCAACTTTCCAAGAAGTTTGTTGGAACTAGGAGAAGTGCAATGAAAAGAGGGGAAAGAAAATGTTACCTTTGGCAAATGTTTCTTTAAAGATACGTCCTTTCTATCTCATCTCTGTTTTTTTTCCTTTCCTTCATGATGTGACACTTAGTGCCAGGGGGATGTTAGTCGTTCTCATGTAGATTTTTTTTTTTGAGAACTGAATTTGACATACCATTTTGTTTAGAGAAGGTGCTGTGAGACAGCATTTGACATGGTTATGCTTGTTGCTATACTTTTAATGAAGAACGGTTAAATAATTACTAGCTAAATAAATATTTTACTCAAATCCGAAATGCCTGTCTTTATCCTCTCAGGCATGCTGTGACAAAGTCAATGGTTTTAAAGGTTTGGAATTGAGTACTGAGATGCTGTGATGAGACATAAATATAGGTATTCTATAACTCCTCAGAAATGTTTAGACTTTTGGCTTACTGACTAATTTCCCTCATCTTTTTCGGAGTTGATATATTTATTTTTAAGGGTTTGAGAAAATTCGTAGATCCTTTCTAGTAATATGGAAAAATGAGGATTTCCTGATTTAGTATAGCTGCTTGTTTCAGTTTGCAAGGCTTGCTTCCTAAAATTACACAAGACTAAGCACAGAGTTGCAGTTTCTGCTAATTTTAAGATGATAATGGTTTCTACTGCAGTGCCCCATAAATGGCATTAAAAGTCATTTATTTCCCAGATGTAGAAGTACCACCTTTGCTTCATCTTTTTTACCTTGGGAAGTTTTCCAGCTAGGTTTTTTTAAGAGTCTTCCCACTGTTGCTAGGGCAATATTACATGTGTTCCAGATTAGAAAAGAGGCTAGTACCAATTGTGTTTCACGTATTAAAGGTGCCAGGTCTTATTTCCTAAATTGTTAGGTAACACTGGCATATGCTGACATTTTGTGTGAATACCTTACCCCACCTAAGCTGGATTGGGCCAAAGCATGCATGGCATCTTGCTTACACCCCTGCTTCCCGTCCCAGCATGAGCAGTGCCTGCACACAACCTGGAGCAGTCCGGAACTGTGCAGAACAAAGTTTCTTCATTTCATGCAGCTGTAGGACAATACACTAAAGAAAAGTGTCTTCTCCCCAGAGAAGCTGTTGCTGCAACTTGCAGTAACCATTCTTCTGTCATCTTGTTGCTGGCTACAGTCAGAGCTCAAGCTCTGAGCGAGAAGCGTGGGATCACTGCAACACAAACCCAACACTGCAGTTGCAACCATCTTCTGTGTGCCCTACTTCCCCTGCCTAGTCAGAGGACAGAGTGGGATTTAACCATGTGAAAATAGCCTAGGAAAGGTGAGCGTGGACAGGGGACGTATTTAGAAGCAGTGTAGGTGAAAGAAGAGTAGATGCACTCCGTACGTGTGTTTGGTTAATTTATTCTTGTAAGAGAGAAACAGAAAGGATTTGGTAAGTGCTACCTTCTTAAAGGCACCTCAGCATACATTGAGTATGGTTTAGATCCAGCACCCCTCTCCATTATCAGAGGGAAAAGTTAAACTGCATTTTAGTAGTCATTTTCTGTCTCCTCTGTTTTTGACTCGAGAGATAATGTTACCCATTGTCATGGTTTTGTGATTTTCGGTTAAGTCATCAAGTCTCCTTTCTTTAACAGTTGTTTTCGTTGTATCAGATAACTATCACAAAGAGTAGAAATGATTTGTTTTGCATATTGTAGGCTGTTAACATCCTTTGCTTGTCAAATTCCGCAATACTACAGACAGGGCTGTCACTCAGTATTATTAATTTACCTCTCAACAAAACAAAGTTACATGCTGCATTCAGTGTAAAGCCAAAGTGACAGAGTCCTTTATGCAACCAAAATAAATGTATCCCTGTCGCTTTGAAATAAGCAGTGCTCTTTGGCATTATTTTACAGGTTCCAGTGGAGGTTAAAGGAACAAGTGAGAGGGAGAATTCATTGACTTTCCTTGCATATATCTGTATCTATACTCATTTTAACCTTGCCCATGAAAGGTCAAGCATAAAATTATTTCCGCAGAGCAGCTGTCTTCAGAGGTTTAAATTAACATAGATGGAGAGCACCATAGGAACAAAAGTTCATTTTATCCTAATTGGATTAAGATAAGTCTCACGCATACTGTGCGGGTGAGGTTTCACTAGAGTACAAACTTCAGGATTGACAGAAAGGGATTAATTTATGTGCCTCTTGTCAGGTTGTTGACTAATAACGTATTGATCGTATCTCGAAAATATGCAGAGTGTCTGTCGGAAGCGAAGACACTCTGGAATTGAAAATTACTAGCACATCTGACATGATCAAAGCTAGATTAATAGAAATAAGCAGCAATAAGTAGGCTGCAGCGTATATCAGAATGCAGAGTTTTATGTCGCGTGTCCTGGAGCAGACTTCATAACCTGGCATAACACTCAGCCTTAGCAATGAGTGACTGATTTGTGTAGTGCCTGGAATTTTTTCTGCTTTTCTTTTATGTGTTCCTGCAGACATATTGAACTACTACAGTTTAATCCCAGAAGAGACTGCAGGTGGTATTGTCCTTGTGTTGAGGAGTTATTAAATTCTTAAGGTCACCATAAAAAAAGGTTCCATTAAATTAAGTTAATAAAAACATTGGGCAAAGGTTTGGTAGGAGTGCAGGTGTCAAAGCCTTGGGAATTGGACTGTCTCTCATGACATGAAGATAAAAGAATATCTTACACCACATCACAATATGAAGATGTTAGCAATGCTGCTTCTGTGAAGTTGTGGCTTGGATGGGGTAGAGGTACTGGTGCTTTGCAGAAGGAAATGTCCTGTTCAGATACTTATGGTAAGGATGGGTTCCAGCGATTTTCATCAATGAAATCTTTAAACTTTCTACAAAGAAATACAAACTCTTCTGTTGTTTCCTTCACATATGTATGCACAGAGAAACACAAAGATAAATAGGTGTACATAAAAATGTAGATTAGATATATAGATCCACAGTGATCTGTTGCTAACCCCTGTTATGTACTTAACAAGGAGAACTGAGCCTGCTGTTTTGCCGATGCTACTAACACACTGGAAGTTCTTAAAGCAGTGAAGCTCTTGAAGAAAAATGGGTTTTAAAATAATTTGAAACCATTTTATTTAATGGAGACTATGATGAGGCCTCTGTTAAAAAAAAAATAGTCATAAATTTGATGTCTCCTTTTTTTTTTTTTAATATGTTATGTGGTTTTTTTCCTTAATGGTAGTGTGTGATTCTAGCTCTGCTGAGGTAAACAGCAAATCCTTCATTTACTGTGGTACAGCCCGGATTTCGCTTTGACTGTGAGCTCAAGAATGTGCATGTAGTTTTGCTGAAAAATGTTTGGCTTTAAATGAATAATTGATGCTATTTTCATTTCTAAAATATTAAGATATGATCAATTAAAAACTTTGTTTGCTGCATTTAATGGGCAGAAAATTAAGTAAAAGGAAAATATTGTGATAGGGATTAATTTTGAACAAATATCTCTTAGACTTAAGTTTTGGTTGACAGGATATATAATTATGTATTTAGTTAAATGAAACTATCAATTTCTTTCATGGATATGAGTTGCGTAGAGTAGCTTTCAGTCATCAACTATTTCCCTAAAAAACATGATAGATTTCCACTTCTTTGCAATATACTTTTTTTTTTTTAATTGAAGCATTTTAGCACATATAATGTGTAGTTCTTATTTTAAAGGTCTGGTTTGTAAATTGCAGTTGAAAACCCGACTACTCAGAAAAGAATTACAGGTAGAGTTCAACTTAATCAGCCAGAGTTGGTAGGGCAGTCCCAGTGACTGGCTGCTAACCTCCGAAATTTTCCATAATTTTTCATACACATTTTTAAAAGGATGATTTTTTACCTGCTGTCTACTTTTTTTATGGAAATATGTCAGTTTAAGTCTTTGTACTTAAGTGTGACTTGATGTTAACTTACCCTGCTTAAGACTGACATAACGTTCTGACATTCTTTCCACGTTTCCAGTCACAAGCACATATATCTCAGAAGCCTCAGCAAGCTGATAAATTCTGTTACTTACTGTGTTCAGAAAGCAAAAGCAGCATTTATTAAAGGGAACATATGGCAGGTGCCTTAAAACTCCAGGGTGACGCTAGAACATAAGACTTCTGCTCATTATAAGTATTTTCTAGGATTTAATCGCTCCAGTCATTAAAATTCACCAAAAATTGTGGAGATGCCAAACAATCCAATAATATATTCAAAATGTGTTAGAATATTACACATAATAAAGAAAGACGTATTTGTAAAATCTCGACATAAGTTACTTTCATCTGTGTTGTTGAAGGGATTTATTTATTTTCCTTTTATTTTGTCAGATTTTACATTTTTTTCAATTAAAAATGAAACGTTTGAGCATTCAGGTAAAATGTAAATAAAACTAATTAAACTACAGCTGTCATTGGAAGTGAGAGTAACATGCAATAAGTGACAGAGTATAGCTATGGAAGTTATGTGAACAGTTGACGTTAATGAGAATTCCATCTGTAGTCAATAGAAAGCCTAAAAAAATTCTGTTGAAATAATTTAAAAATAATCTTCAAGATTGGAGAGGTAGGAATATGTCTAATATGCAGAGTTTCAACAGATTGGGCTGAAATTTAAAGGCTGGGCATTTTTGTATATGAACAGAGACATTTTTGTGTATGAAATTAGAGTCTCAAATGAAAACTTCTAAATGTTTAGCGGTGTTAGAGGTTAGGGAATACCCCTGAGGAAATAGTTATTTTAAAAATATAATCTGAAATGCATGGCAGCGTAACCACTGCAAATTACCTTTCAAGAGAAGGTTTAGTTATTATGTGTTTAATCAATCTTGGCTGTAAGGAAATTAAGGGAATAGTGTAAACAGAAGAAAACACAGTTCTTTCTTAAAGGTGAGAAGAGAGAATTACAAATAACTGAACGCTTAAGAGGTTTACTAAGAAATTTCCTTTGAGGGAGTTGAGAGGAGAGGAGGGGAAGTGATTAAGAGCAACATTTTATTACAGCTAAAAAGACCTCTAGCCCTTCAATTGACAGAAGAATTAAAAAATACATTATGAAGTTAAATGCTCCATCTAGAATGACAGCACATGTAGCCCAGGTAGTGCTTTCTGGGCACCCAGAAATTGAGGAGACAGTAATTAGTAATTAGCTAGGGAAAAAATGGCCTAAGTATCATCTCTGCTATGTAAAATTATGTAATTATGGTTTTCAGGGTAGTATCGAGGTGCCGTAAGCCTGAGAATGTAATTTCACTTTCTTGTTTACTGTGTAATTTTTGAAGGTGTGAAGGCATTTTTGCCTGCACTTCATCTTTACCCTCTTCAAAGTCTTTTCCCCTCAGCTAAAAAAAGCTCCTCCTGGAGGAGGAGCCAAAGGAGCAGGCATCAAAACTAATCCTTAGACATCCCTTAGGAGCAGTGGGTGTTCTTCTGGCTTTCTTTCATATCCTCTGGTTTCCTTAGCACCCTGGCATTGCTCTGTTTGGACACCAATTTTATGCTTCTTCCCTTAACTGGGAGCAGCAGACATTTAACTGATCTTTCACTACATTCTGCAGTAGGCAGGGGTTTGTAATATCAGCAGTACAAAATTAGCCTCCTGTAAGATATTACCTGAGTCACAGTGTGAAATACACACCATATCTGTGGAAAATAAGGTATGGAATTGTCTAATTCAGAGACTGCATTGGAAAGAGCATGCAGTCAGACACAAAAGGGGGCTGCAGGGGCAGCCATTGCTGTGGCATTTCCTGGAGCACGAGCACTCCATTTGGTAAACTTGTGGCTCTCTCCACAAATGCCATCTTGGACCAGCAGGCTTCAGCCCCTTGGTCCGTAGCTCGGTCCTGCATTGTTCACCTGGGGAAAAAGATTGGTGCTAACAATATTGTTATGCTGTCAGAGCTGCACCTAGTAATGTTACTGCAATTACATCTTCCACAAATTCAGGTGAGGTTATTTTCCCGTTTTCTTTTTTTAGAAGTGGCGATTATTCAGAGTAGAATGCTAAGGTGATAGCATGTTAAATCTTTAATTATGCTTTAAAACTTCTTTACTAGATCATTCAGACAGGCTTACCCACAGTAAAACACCTGTTTTCTTCTTTGTTTAGCAGCTGGACTAGATGTATCATACCGACAACTGCTTGTGGGTATGGAATTGCTATCAAACAAGTATGGAGCTGTCCTGGGGGGGAGAGGAATAAAAAGACGAAGAAAGGACATCCATATGCAGTGCTGCATTTTATGTATTTGTTTACTTACTTCATGTGCAGGAGATGCTTGTTACTTCCATTTGCATCCTATCCTCACTTACTGCGCATGGCATATTTACCACACCCATTCAAGGAAGTATCTCTCTAGCTGGTGGGATTGCACATATGCCACATGAATGACATTTTTCAGTGAATTACTGAGAGATGATCGCTATGGATCTGAGGGATACAAGTAGAGAGATCAGAGGTATCTTACGATGTTTTATGGTTCACGTGAAAATGACACTGGGGATCTTAGTACAGCTTGTGTTAAGTCTGACATTCAGGACAAGTCAAGGAAAAGGTTTACGATGCGGTAAAACATTGTCTTAGAGTATTTTAGCTAAAAAAAGAAGGAACAGAGAAAGAACCTGTAGGATACTTCAAGTCCAGTCTCATTTCTGTGAGCAGTAATTCAGCAAAACAGAGGAATGCACTTGACTGTATTTTTGTAAGTGTTCTGCAGCTATGTTTTTGTAATCAAAAAATGGTTTCAGAAGTAATTTTAAGCCATGCATTGTTAAGCAGAAACTAACATTAAAAAAGGGATTAATGTGTATACTGTGGGGGAAAACCGTTGTGAAATTTGAGTATCTGTTGATAATATATAAGATTGAACTTCCATAGATAATAAGTGAAATTGCTTTTCTGGAGGTAACTTTAGACTTCAGTTTTGTCTAGAGGGAAAAAGTCAGATGAGAAATCTGTCAGTAGACATTCTGAGGAAAACCCTAAAGCAGGAAAAAGCTGTGAGAACAACAGTATAATGAATATCAATATTATAAAAACAATAAAGAGTCAGTGATCAATTGGTGCTTCTGAACTTGCCCAGAGTAAAAACAATGCCTTGTTATGTTCCTCTGGAAGCGTTACTTAGACCTGCAGGGGGCAGGGGAGCTGCTGTTCAGAGCCATATGCTGGGAGCACAAAACCATGACTTCAGCTGTCTTTGCTACTAACTTGGTCCATGCGCTCCCTTACCCGGGAGTGAGAGGATGCCGTGGAACATTAGTGGTTTTTTTTTTGCATAGAAGGATGTTTTAAAAAAATTAAAAAATGAAATGAATTGAGATCCACCTCAGATGTTTGCACAAGTGATTGCTGTTTGTTCATATCCCTTTCAGCGCCAATCAGCTACAGCTATATGGTCTTGCATTTAATCCTTTAGGGAAGGTTTTGGCTTTTTCTCTTTGTAATTCCTCAGATGCATCCTACTTTGGCTGGGGCAGCGGTCACTGCAAGTGGCAAAGTCATGATTTGCATGTATTGTGTTTTGAATTAAATTCAAACTTAAAAGGGCATTTGAGTAAGTAAAATAATGGTGGTGAAACTACTGCTGGGTAGCTGAAATATTCACCTGAGGGATTTTTAATGCCTTCCTTAGCAGCACTAAGTCTTTAGCCTTTCATATATACCTTCCAGTTATCCCAAATCCATATGCAGTAAGTTTTGTACTGTTCCTAAGTCCTCAAGAAACTCGTGTACTGTTGCCACATACTCTGTAATTTATTTTATTGCAGATCTTAACACTGTGGTATCTTTTTATCTGCTAAGCTTAATATTTACTCAAGCTCATTTCTTTTTACTCTGACAAGGTATAGCTTTGTTTATTATCATTAGTTACATGTATCTGAAAAATCAATTCTTTCAAATATTAATTTTGTTGCACATCTCTATAAACCTTGAAGAAGGAATTGTAATCGGTTTCCTAGCGGTGTTTCTGTGGCATTCATTGAATTCCCTAAATTACTTTTGCGTATCATAGAATCATAGAATTAGCTAGGTTGGAAAAGACCTACAAGATCATCCAGTCCAACCATCCACCTACCACCACTAACCCCACTAAACCATGTCTCTCAACACAACATCTAAATGTTTCTTGAACACCGCCACAGACGGTGACTCCACCACCTCCCTGGGCAGCCCATTCCAGTGCCTGACCACTCTTTCAGAAAAGTAGGATTTCCTAAAGTCCAACCTAAATCTCCTCTGGCGCAACTTGAGGACATTTTTTTAATGGTATTTTAAAAATTACAGATTTTCTGAGTGGTATAAAATTTTGAATAATATATTATATCACATACTTGTCTCTGCAAACTTACGTAAGTTTTCAGTACGAATACTAATTTTTGCAAGTCATTTCAAACAGACTAGAACTGAAATCCTCCACGTGGCAACCTGTTTTCCCTTTTTTAGGTGGAGATTTGTAGCATCTCATTTGGTAGAATTTAACTGTATCTCAAAATATTAATAAGGTCTGTTACTGATAACATAGTTTTGAGCAGGATTCCTCAAGGACTTAGAAATGATACATTAGATGCATGGTTTCTTGGTATCTATTTACTTTGCTGTAGCAAGCATTACACTGACTTTTCTTATGAACAGAGAAAGGTGATCTGAAATAGAGCGAGTGCAATTAATAATAAGAGACATACCTTGGGTATATTTGCAAGTATATGCGTATGGCCAAAGCACTGGCCAAAGTGAGGTGATCTGTGAAAGTGCCATGACAGAACCTGGCTTACTTAATTTAAGAGTGGTGAGTTTGGGGTTCTCATCAATTTCTTCATGTTGACTACAGCTTCCAAATCTCTTGTAGATGTCTTCCTAAACAATTTTAATGTAACTAATAAAGGTTTGATGAAAGTGTTAATACAATGAAATCAGAACTCCAACACAGCTGGTGACCAGCCCTTGGTTGACTATAGTGTAGCAAGACATCTTTCATGGGCTCAGATTTTACAGCAGGCTTTTGGTGGTGTGTTTACAACTTCTCAGAGTACTGTCATCACTGCTTTTTCTCTTGCCAGTTCCTTGCATTTATTTGATGCTAAAGAAGCTTTGTTACCTGAACAAGAGATAAGGGATTAAAAAAAAAAAAAAAAAAAGAGTAGAACTATATTTGCCAAATATGCAAATAAGAAAGGCAGACCTTGCCATAGAGATCTTTAAGTCAGGGAGTAGGATGAACAAAATAATAGGAGAAAGAAATGAGATTTGGAATTGTGAAAACCTATACTTTCTGGATAATTTAGGTATATTCCTGTTCTCTCCTACCATCCATTTTTGAGTGATACATATTTGGAGAATAATGAGGAGAAACAAATAAAATCCCCTGAACTATGTTGTCAGAGAATTTGGAGGGGGGGAAAAAAAGTGGTTAAATGTAAGACAAACATACAAACAAAATCAAAACAGGAAACCTTCAAAATCTTCTTCTGTCTTCAAGGTTTTTTTGGAAAAAGATTTTCTGTTTATTCTAATGTACCCCTGAGAGCTTATAGCCTTGCAGAAAGTAGCAAATGCCAGAGGTGTCACCAGCAGCCAGCAAGGCTGTCAGATACTCTTTACTCATGTGCCTGTCTGCAAAATGTCTGATCTGATGCATCCCTTGGTAGTACCGAGTGTCTGGGCTTTTCCCACTCTGTAATTGTGCTTGCTTGTCTTGTTGTACATGCCATTTAACATATGCAGCAAGAATGAAATGGACCACTATTGGAGTGATGAAAGCAGTTGCCTGTTACAGCATGGGAATGAAGTTGATGATTCAGGAGATCCTTTTCATGTCATGTCTTCTCACTGGGTGGGACTATGGCTTTGGTTTATATGCTGAATACTGAATTAACTTCTTCAAAGACTGAATACAGACTGATTCCAACTGACTTGTTAAATCAGAGTCTATGCAAGGACTAACCAACCCAGAAACCACACCGCAGATGGTCAAGACCCAAATCCTTCCTTTTTGTAGTACATTATTCTTCCCTACATGAATAGCGTTACTGATCTTATACCTACACCTATCTCACTTTGTTGTTTTCTTTATCCCTCCATTTCCCTACACTTGCTTTTTCCCTTGACCCTGACCAAGTAAACTGCAAGTCTTTCTAGAACATCAGCTCTTTGGCTCTTGTAGTCCCATAAAATGTAAGAATAGGTGACCAGCGCATAGGGCAGCCCTGGAAGCTAAATGCCATTCAACTCCTATCCCTGGTTAATGAGTCCCTCCCCTCATGGTATCAGCAGAGCATGAGTGTGTGTCTCAAATGCTATCATTTCTATTTCTCAACAGGATGGACTAGACCCTTCCTCCTTTGGGCATGGTCACTTCTTGTGCATCTGAAATAGTTTCCCTTGATTTCTTGTGTTTAAGCTCCATGCCCTGGATTTAAGAATTTTTCCTGATCTTTGGTAGAGGTGTTTAAGGAGCCACGGAACAGAAGGGAAGCTTTTCTTCTGCAGTGCAGTTGCAAATGATCCTCCTTATTCTGAATGAAACTTGTTGAAAGACTTGTGCAAGGCTGCATTCTGTTTGTCAGTCATCCTGCTCAAAGTGCAGTCTTTGGTCACTTCAGAGAGAAATGTATATGAAACAGACACAAAAGAGTTGAGAATGCTGCTGGTCTCTAAGTGCTCTTCATTTGGGTTTTTCTCTCTAACATTTTATTGTGAGCTTTGGTTATTGTTTTCCTGTTCCTTTTGTCTTTGTGCAATGTTCTTCTGCACTTGCTTTAGGCTTGACTTAGATGCTGCTTCCAACATCAAAACGGTTCTTAAATTTTGTCAAATCAGTATTCTATCTTCTTCTAAGTTTCTCTTCAAAATAATCCTCCTCTAATAGACGGATAGGAACTGCTTCATTGTGCCGTCATGGCAGTCATTTGGACAGCTGCATGTTATAAGCTCTGTGGTGGTTTGACCATGGCCAGAGCCTAAGCCCCCTTGCCATCACTTATTCCCCAAAAGGGTGGGAGAGAATCAGAAAGGTGAATGTGAGATAAGCTTGTGGGTCGAGGTAAAGACAAGTTCATCAGTGAGGGGAAAAAACTCCGTGCAAGTAATGTAAAGGCAGTCACTCATCACTTTGCACTGGCAAACATGTTGATACGTCATATAATGCATAAATGTAACAATTGCAAGGACAGCATTCCCAGATCCAGGTTCACTGATCTCTACTGGTGTATTGTCCTTGCGTTTATAAAACACCTTTTTTCACTTTGATAGAATATAGTTTTAATAGTTAATGTTTCATCAAGCTCTCTGTGCCACGCTAATCCTGATAACTCAGCCACCATTCACTGAAAATGTGAATTTATTGCATTACTCCTATCTGTGTAAATGCTTGATAATGGGGCAGCTAGTGCCTGAACACTTAGGGAATCTTGTTTAAATAATGTGACTTGGCCTAGGCTGAGTATGAATCAATGCAGAACGCAGGTGGGATTCCATGCATCCCCAAAGGTGTTGCTTTTTATTTCTTGCCTATTACAAGTCTCCTAAAGGGCTTCAGCACTGTTTACTGCTAAGTTTCATCAACAGGACTGATATTCAGCAGGTAACTATTTGAATTTTACATGATATGTAGGGATATCCTGCAAACTTAAGATATTTTAATCCTTTTTTCTTGTTTTTAATTATTTAAAATAGTCAATTAAATAGATTTTAAAAAACAGTCTCCTGAAATCAAGCTTCTTGTAATAGATAGCTAACTTTGCTCATCAGCATTTGAATAATTTAATTTTATGACATGGTAACAGTTAAACAGTGACCACCCCAAAATTAAATTTGGTATCTCTGTCTGGATTCTGTCTGGATTCTTCTACCAGATAAGTTGTTCTCTCTCTCTCTTTTTTTTTTTTTTTAATCTAATTCTAATAAATCTCTAGTAGAGAGGATTAGATTCAGCAAGTATTAATGTCTGTGCACTTTATTTTGCTTTGAGATATTGTTCAGAACTCTGCCACCTTCGATTAATATAGTTTGCCATTACTATGATTGGAGATCTGTGGAGAAAACTCCCCTCCCCTCTCAAAAATAACAACAAATGACTTTGAGCTGTGAAGTTCTTCAGTTAATTTTGTGCAAAGTGAAATACTAAATCTGGTAGCCAGTAATGCTGACTTCCTAGGGCAGGTGATTAATTAATGCAGTCTTTTTTATATTGGAATTGATAGTAATTTTTATTTTGCTTCACAACACCACTGTAAAATCCCCAAAGCCCTTTACTAAAAGGGGAATGAAACAAGTTAGCAGGTGTTATTAAGAGAACATGACTGTTGCTTTTGCAAAATGCCTGAAGTTGATTGCAGACCAACTAGGGAAGACCTTTGAGATTCTTCCAGTGTACACAAAAGGAATGAACCCATAATTAAATTACAGTTAAGCGCAGATGGCTATTTTACAGCAGGTGCTCAACTTTGAAAGAGTATTGGCTGGACTTTTTTTGTTCCAACATGGTGTTCAGTCCCTGTTGGACTTCTGGCATCATTTTGTGGATCAAAATATTTCTTCATATGTGTTCTGGGTTGTTTAGAGGGTTTTTATTGTGTGTGTGTGTGATTTGGGCTTTTGTGTTTGTTTGGTTTTTTTCTTTTATTTTTTTCCTGCCAGAACACAAAGCTATCAGGAACTGCCATGTTGTAAAGGACACTTAGAAGAAATACGTGAAGTAGAGATTAAACATAATACAAAGGAAATGAAATATTAGAGTATAAAAAGAAGGATATCTGCATAGCATTTAGAAGATATAGATAAGTAACAGGTAGAATTAAAACTCGATCTCAGAATACACAGTTACCCAAGATGAAATAATTGCTAGGCAAATATTCACTAAATGTATCTTTTGTTTGGATACTGAAAAAGATTACACTAGCTTTTCATGCCATTTCAAGGTCAATATTATATTTGTATGATTTATGTTAAGCATAAATACGGTAAACATTTTGAAGACTACGTAGACCTTGTGTGTGACCAAAGTCGGTGATATGTGAAAAATTATTCTTAGAAGTACCTCAGTACTTATAATTAATTCCTTAAGTACCATATACTAATAAACATAATTTACTTAAAAATCAAGTTTGATTCTATACTTAATTTTAAATGTCATGCAAATCTCTCTCACAGATATTGATGTGTTGTAGAGTCTTCACAAAATATAAAAGCCAGCACTGCAGTAATCTTGCCTTTTCACAAGCATTCACAGTATGGATATAGGTTGATACTGAGTGACGCCTCAGTGGAACTTGTGATTCTATTATTACTGTAACACTGTATATTGAATTTGGTTTTCAAGAGATTGCCAAATAACTCAGGTTAATAGTTCAGCTTGGACACATTGATGAATGTCCAGAGGGTATTTCATTTGCTGTAACTAGTCAGGCCAGCTCGTATAAATAAACCAGCAATGGAGTTGCAGAATTACAGAATAGTTTTAATAGCAGCTTAGGTAAGCTTTCGATTTCTCTCACTGTTCATCTCATGTTTTTAATGTACACCACTGCCTTTAAGCACAGAGTTAGTTTCTGCAGCCCTGAGGCTGAAGAAATCTCAGAGGTGTCCATAGAGTGAGAGGAATTTTGATGCCTTTACCAGCTCCCGTGCTGCTGAATGAAAAGAGTTCCATCTCATTTGGACAATAAAGCTGCTCCTTTCTAAAGCTGGTGAAGTTCCTATTTCTAGATCTTCAAATATCCCTTTGTAGGAAGAGTCTGTCTAAATATCTCGTTTCTGAAGATATTCACAAAAGGATGTTTTCTAATAATATGTCCTTTGACTTATTCGTTTAGCTAAGTAATGAAAATGCTTGTACAAGGAAAAGCTATTTCTTTTTGCAGTGGACAGCTCACCGTTTATAAATGACCAACCTGTCTCTTCTGTCAATTATGCAAGATGAGGGAAAACATTCTACTCTAAATCAATGTAATAATTGTCAGATTGTATCCTGTTCATCTCTTCTGGAATTACTCTTCCTCTTTACCCTGCTGCTATCAGTCCCATCTCAGTCTATTGTTCTCCCTGTTTATCCACCTTCACATCTCTGATATAGCAGTGTGCTCTGCTCCCTAGTGGAGCAGACAGATCCTTTTACTTGTACAGACACATCCATCCATCCCATTAATCATATGCAATTTATTTATTGTCTGAGCTTCACTATTCTTATTCTCGCCTTCTCTGCAAGATTTCTCAATGTTGAGAAATCTCTTCCCAATATACCTGAAATGTGTCTGACTTCATTTCTGGAATATTCTTCACAGACTTCACAAGTCCAGAGAAGGACCACTAAGATGATCAGAGGGCTGGAGCACCTCTCCTATGAGGAAAGGTTGAGGGAACTGGGCTTGTTTAGCTTGGAGAAGAGAAGGCTCCAGGGAGGCCTCATTGTGGCCTTCCAATACTTGAAGGGAGCATATAAACAGGAGGGGGGTCGATTGTTTGTGAGGGTAGATAGCAATGGGACAAGGGGGAATGGTTTTAAACTAAGACAACGGAGGTTTAGGTTAGATATTAGGAGGAAGTTTTTCCATGCAGAGGGTGGTGACGCACTGGAACAGGTTGCCCAAGGAGGTCGTGGATGCCCTGTCCCTGGAAGCATTTAAGGCCAGGCTGGACATAGCTCTGGGCAGCCTGGTCTAGTGGTTGGCGACCCTGCACTCAGCAGGGGGGGTTGAAACTAGATGATCATTATGGTCCTTTTCAACTCAGGCCATTCTATGATTCTGTGACTTTGATGCTTTGCAGTTGTGTTGCCTTCCTTTTTCTGCTGCTGCTGTTTTCTAGTAAATGGACAGTGGTATGGACAAGTCAGCACCAGGATGGGTACTGCACATATATGGTATAAGTCTGGTGAGTCTGAAATGGAAACTACTCATATTTCCAGCTAATCCAGCCTGCCACTGCTGACTTTTTCCCCTCCATGGTGTTACTACAAACAGGAGGGGAGTCAACTCTTTGAAAGGGTAGATAATGGCAGGACAAGGGGAAACGGTTTTAAGCTGAAGGAGGGAAGATTTAAGTTGGATATCAGGGGGAAGTTCTTTACTATGAGAGTGGTGCCTAGAGAGGTTGCGGATGCCCTGTCCCTGGGCAGGTTGGTCTAGTATTAGATGTGGAGGTTGATGGCCCTGCCTGCGGCGGGGGTTTGGAGTTTGATGATCCTTGAGGTCCCTTCCAACCTAAGCCGTTCTATGATTGTATGATTTTCTCCTTCTGTCCGTCTGCTCTCAGGTGTAAGAGAGGAATGGGGTAACACCCCGGCACTCTCCTTCTCCTTTCCCCATGATGCCTAGCTTTCCCTTCCAGTGCTCTCACCAGTCCCTCATCCATCATGTGGACTACCATCTCCCACAGTCTTTGTTGGACTTTCTGCCCAGCTAGTTCTGAGATGTGTCTCAGAAGACAGCTCTAACTGGACCGTCACTCCCTGGAGAGACCATTCAGAGGCCCGGTTGCATTGCTGGCACTGGCCTTGCTTATAGCCCAGTCCGAGTTTTAGGCAGGGCACCAGTGCTCTTCTCATGGCCAAATACTGCTCACTGGGGAATGTTCCTGACCTCATTAGGGGCCTACTCTAATCGCATGTCTAGGCTTTCAACCCTAACCCTCTAAGGTATGTCTTTTAAACTTTGAAAATGTAGAAGTTCTCTACATTGTTTTGTATGTAACTTCAGTGTTTAGAAAGTCCTATTTTGCAAATATCAGAGTAAATTCTGAAAGAAGTTCTGAATAATTCTAATTCCTTTTTTCACTTTAATCAGTTTCTGTAGTGAGTAGTCATGTTCTTTTAGTTATAACTTGAATGGTTTTCTCTGATCCCCAGTATCACAAGATGGCATTTTTAATAAAACCCAGTACGTTTGTGATTCTAAGTGGTTACTTTAAAAGACCTTCCTTGCTGAGATTTGAAACCTGTAAGGGACGACTTATTATACAACAGGAGAGAAATATCAACTGCATTTTTTATGCATCATCTGTATTCAGGAAAGAATTTTTTCATTCTATATCAACATTTCCTAGTTGCTATTTCCAGCATGTCCTTAATGTCTTTTTGCTTAACTGATCTGTAATTATTGAGACAATGAGATTGGTGGAGATTTTCTTGTTACACTTGATATATGATGGTTTTGCCTGAACATTAATAACATGAAATTCAGTGCTTATTTTTGAGGTTTAGGATGAATTGTGGGGTTTATTGTTTTAGATTTATGTGAAAAGACTATCATGTTTTGAATTAGAATTCTACAGTGATGGCAAGCTGTGCATTGTTTCTACGGGAGATTCACCTTTGGGGATTTTGAGTTAAAATTTGCTTGACCTTATTGAGGCAAACATCATACTTTTGTCATAGGTCAAAACAATAAAATGGAAAATGTAATGGTAATATGGCAGGAAAGATATTTATAGCATAATAAAATACAAAACTTACTTTTTCTCTTTTAAGAGAAATTCACATTCTTTTCTAATATTTAATCAGTCATTCTCATACAGTGATTTACTTGACACTACCTCTGAAGCATTCCACTGAGGCTCTGATTCTTAAATTATTTGTCTTTGAACTCACCATGACCTATATTCAGTCTTCTGTGACTGATGAAAATTACTTCTTTACCTTTCACTACTGATGACTGAAACACCAAAAAAGAAAATTTGCACTGACATTCTTAACAGTCACATTAAGTTAGTCTTAAAGTATTATTATGTGAGAATTTTTTCATCTTGTATACGTAATGTTGCTGTCTTGTGAAGAGCAGCAGTCACACAGATATACGTGACTTCTGAATGTTTTTATTTTCTTGTAGTCTCCTGTATGTGTTTTAACTATGGTAACAAGCAGAACAGAGATGCTGGAGTACAAAAAAAATGATCTCCTTCTAACGGTGGTCTCTGTGGGAAACTGTCAGGAACAAAGATAGCAAACCAAGTGTGTCATAACAGCAGCATGATAGACACAATCCAATTACTGTAATATTATGCAAGAGAAATTGAACTGTTAACACTGATTTGGATTCTTGAACTTTCTAATCAGTTATTTCCCCTTTGTCATCATGTTTTTTTCCCTTTACCTAATGGACATTCTTTCTCTTACTCAGGAGGGCTTTTTTCCTTTCTCTACTTGCTTTTGCTGCCAACTGCTGCATCTCATAGATGAAAGAGAACAGCTGTGTGAAAAATAACTGATTTTGGCAAATACTCACTTCAATCACACATATATGTACAATTTTTAATTAATTACCATATTCATAGGATCTTAGATGGATATCTTCCACAGTTTAAAATAATAATATCAGAAATGAAGATACAATGCACATCCTAAAGCTGCTTTCCTCCCATGCTGTTATCTCTGTGATCAGCGGCATAGTGGTAGTGATGGAGGTAGTGTCTGATGAGCTTTTTGGTATGGGAATGCATCTTATGCAGACTAGATGTAGGAAGCTGAAATGAGAAAGAAAAGGCAGGGAAATAGAGCAATTATATTTGTCTTACTATTTAGAATGTAAAACATCACTTACAGAAATGCTAGTTCTTGAAACAGATGTCCTCTATCCAAGTCTTGGCTCTGCAAATCCTGCGCTTGTTTGCCTGCAAGTCCACGCAATTGGATTTAGTCATGCTGTGTGGGTTTGGGAATGTGGAGTCCTGTGTCCTGTACTTACCCTGTGGCATCACGTGGTTCAGCAATGGCAGTTAGTATGTCAGAGGGACTTTTCACAAATGTATCTGGTAAACATTAGGGCAGGAGGAACAAGCCTCCAGCAGCCCAGGGAACTGATTCTTGCCAGGAAGTGGAGGGCACCTACTCCAGTTGAGTCCTTTCTCGCTTGTCAGGAAGAGCTATATAGTTAAATCATCCAGACTGGAAGAAGACTTGAAGTTTCTTCCCTCTGAAAAGAAAAAAAGTGGAGAGTTTTTTTGTTTTGTTTCATTTTGGAGATGATCATGAGAGAAGAGGAAAAACTTGAAATTAGCCGATGTGTTAAAGATTAAATTTATTGTGATAGAGTTCTCAATAGAATTGTTGTCTGGCGGGTCTGTACCTGCGTGGGCAAAAAGCTAAGGAGCTTCCTGGGAAATGAATGCACCGCCTGCTTACCTTTGAGAAAGCCCATGGTACAGCCTTCCCCTCTAGCCTGCCCTCCTTTATTTTATTTTAAATCACTTTATGCTGATAACTGTGTTTTGGCACTGAGCTGCCTTCACCTGTAAAATGCCTTAGCCTAAGTTGTTTATTATTCTTTAAGTCTGTACTCCTTTTTTTTGTGTGTGTGTGTGTGTGTTGGTGCTGACCCTTCTGCTTAGAGAAATGACTTCCTCAGTCACTTTTAAAATAACAATGTGTGTATCCTCGTGTCTCTCAGCTGTAAAGCAAAAAGAATGCAAATATTAAAGATGAAGAACCTCTCCTCATTGCCTTGTTGTATCTTGTCTTCTGGCTGAACTCTTAGCAGATAAAGTTCTTGATACTTCTCATCTATTAAAATTGTCTCATCACTAATGCTGACCTACAAATAGAAGTAATCATGTGAACTTTTTAGATGTATAAGCATATTATGTTTGTCTTCTTTTCTGCATATACAGTATGAAGGTGTAAAGATACCCACTGTGGCCTACAGGCTTGGGCCTAGAGCATTTCAGTGTGAACTTCTGGGACTGCTACTCTAGAGTGTTTTGTCTTAGAAATGTGGAATGGTTTCACTGCATTATCAATAAGATGCTCAACAAGCTCTACCTTTGTGTCTGACTGTCGTGAAATCTTAAACTCTCTTTATTATATTTTCTCCATTGTTGCATTTAATTAAAGTTGTCTTCTTTGTGTACTTGGCTCCCAGAGGGGGAATTATAGCTAGACAAACTATTACTGACAATATTGTCAGAAGAGAGATGTAGATATTATGTTCACGATAATAATAGAGAAGGGATTTCCAAAGCTCACTTCTAATGTGCATGCCATTCCCATTCAGACAGCTGGACCTGTAGCTCAATTCTTTTTTGGGTAAAGAAAAAGACAAGTTAATTTTGTCTGATGTCTTACGAGCACCAAGCTTACTCTAGATCAGCTGTATGGAAAACGCAGGTGCCTGCAGCCTTCTTTCTGAAGACCACTGCTGTGTGCCAGTCAGTTAGATCTGCAGCTGCTTCTGGTAACTGCATGTTACCAGAAACAATGTACGTTTTTTCATAAGAGAAGAAAGCAAAATGTATGCATTGATGAAAGTCTGTCTCTGTAAAGGAGGAGAAAATTTTGCAAACTTACTCCGTACCTAAAACCCAGTTTTCACAAATCTTAATTTTGGTAGAGTTTTACTTATCTACTGGAGATAGTGATAATTTGAGATGTATTTGGGAACTGGATAATCACTCCCTGATTAAGATGCTTGTAAGAAACATTTTTGGTGTAATGAGCTGTTGAGGAAGCAGTGATCTCAGATGGAATCTGGGCACATAAGATGTGATCTCAAAAGAAAACTGAATACGCACCAATATATATTTTTAGTATGATACCTGATACACTATTAAATGACAAATTTGTGTATTATCCACATGTAATTCAGTTAGTGGCTTGTGTAGCGAAAAAAAAAATGTATATAATACAAGTTAGATGATTTTTTTCTGTTAAATCTCCAATTGCTTTTGGTTGGTTGGTTGGTTGGTTGGTTTTTAGCATCTGGAGGGTAATAGTATTTTCATTAACTTGGAAATAGTAATTCCCAGCAAAGTTGAGGATAGTTCTGTAACAATGGTTAGAAATCTATTCCAAATGAATGGTTAGGCAAGATGATACAAATTTTAGAATGTATTACTGTGGTTGGATGTCCTAATGTTTTTACCCAGCATGTGTTTACATAACTGAGTAGTTGAATGAACAAATAAAACATATTTGACCTCTTAAGATATGTTTTTGAAAGATATTCACTAGCAGGTTATTTTTTTCGAAGTGGACTTCTGCGAAGTGAACTCAAGTAATGCTTTTTTACAAAAATAAAATTCCCTTTAATCAAGAATTGTCATATATAAGAAAAAATAACGCACAGATAAGATCTAACATACTGGGTTTCCAAATAATTTCTTCTTAATCTAAATGAAATACCTAAATAAATGCATGAATAGTTACTTAGAAGCCATTTTTGAGCTATATTTCATCACTTTATGCACAAGTGCATAACAAGCATAGGTTATGAGAAGTGTGATTTTGTAGAACATAGTTCCTCAATTTCAGTTGTCTTTAATTCAGTATTGTAATTCATTCTCCTCTTCTGCAGCTTAAGCAACAAACTTAAATTAATACTAGAGGCTTTTAAAATATATCTGCATCAATAGTGGTATTTTAGCAATATTGCAATTTGCAGCAGCTTTTAATTATTGTGCTTAGGGATGCATTTGCCCGAATCAAATAGATCCCTGTAATATCCACAGTAAGTTGTTTAATACTTGGACTGATGGTTGAATCACTGATGAGGGGCATAACATGTTCTCTAAGGTAATTGGCTGATGAATCTGCAGTCTAAATTTATACAATTTGATTAGTTCCACTGGCAGATAATTGGTAATTAGATGGTACACAAAATGTCATTTTCTTCTATGCTTCATCTTTCAATCTTATTTTCCAAATACCATTTGTTGGAATATAAAATAACAGGCTAACATGAAAACAGCTTTATATCCTAGATAATGCCATGGAATAGAGAATTTGGATTGATTGATTGATACAATTTTTTATACTGATGGTAACAATTAATTTATTCCTTTTAAAGAAAATGTGATTTAGGTTTATTTTTCACCATAACATTTTAAAGACAAATCATCTAAATTGCAAACCTTTTATCTTGCAAGGATAAAGCTTGCAATCATACGCCTGTGTTGTTTGTCATGTTCAATTTTTTTTATTTATTAAAAGCTGTTCTCTTGTAAAGGCTTACGCAATTGATTGTTTTGACACGTAAGAAGATCTTACCGAAAATTTGAGATATCCATTACTGATTATTTAAAGGACAAATGCCTGTAAGATTTGCTTATTAGCGCAGCAGAGCAGTGGTGCCTGTCACATTATTTCTACAGGTTAAGGCAGTAGTTTCATTAATTTGGAGACTAACAGTAACTAGGCAATCCAGAAGTTGTCTTTATACTGTTTAACAGCTTCATGGCTAACTGAATGCTAATCTAAGCTATGTTATCCATTCAAGGATGAAAAACAAGGGAGGGAAACATTGCTTACACTAAGGGAGACTGCAAAACCCTAGACTGTGAACCTGGCTTCAGAAGGGTGTTAGGGAGCAGTTCCTTCATAGGAAAATACATGAATATAAAGTAAACTGCAAAATAAAAAGGAAATGATCTAAGAAAGAAAAGAGGGAGAATAAGTGCCTAAAATGTTATGTGATTTGGGCTGTGCCCAAATTCAAAAAGAAACAAGTAAATAAAAAGTAAATAAACAATTTTTGTAACTTCTTGAATTCCCAGGTGCTCTTTGACAATACATACTTGACTACGATTGTTCAAACTCTTTGCCTCCACTTCACTCTTAATTAAATAGCAGCAAAAGGAAACAAAGTGTCTGAATCTGCATCATCTTGCACTACACACGTTCACCTGTGTGCTGACACTTCATAAATCATTACCCCATGGGGGTGGCAGTGTCCTGAATCCATTTGGAGCAAACGTAAGCTACTTTGCAAAGTTACTCAGTGGAGATACAGGCTATATTAAACATAGGTAATTCTTCTAGCTCAATTAATGCTTCTAAGGTGCAAATACTGTAGAACTGAGGAAAAGATTCAGTGAGGATCCACACTTCTTTATATTGATTGTGTTTAAATTCCTTTATGATGCATTGTTATTGACATGAAGATCACAATCCCTGTTCTTCCCTGGCTTTTGCAGGGATGGATCAGACATAACTCTTGGTAACTCCAAGCAATCCTACGTGGAGGAAATGACAAGCTGGGTAAAGTGAGAAACAAATCTACAGCCTAACCTAAAGTAAGTCATTAATGAGCGCAAAAGTAAACCGAAAGCAGATGTTGTTAACTCTGAAACGAATATGTAAACCTTTAGCATTTAGGTTTATGTAAACCTTTGTAGTTCGGTACATAACCTCAGTTGATTTTAAGTAGCACTAGTCCCTGTTGAGCACTTAGCTAGCCAGAGGCTTTCAGCCTCAGGATATATAGCCTCCTCCTCCTCCACACGTCCTCTTTTGCATCATTTCTGGCACACAGCAGACCTCTTGTTGAGTCTGTTTAGTTCACTGATCTGACAAGTGGCTCTCTCTGTGCTCACTGACAGAAAGAGAGGGTCAAATGAGTGTCAGCACAGGGAAAGGAGCAGGAACATTCAGCCAGGAGCGGGGACCAAAATAAAGGATGATGAGACAGCCATTCTAATTGACAGGATTCTGTTAGATCAGCACAGTCCTCATATCATTGATTTGGGCAGCCTGAGGTGAAGGCATCACTACACAACATCTCATGCTGCCACTTTGCCCAAAGCAAAGCTGTTTCACATGGAATGAGGGAGAGAGACCCCTACAGGGAATCGTTTCCCTAGAGAAGCAAAGAGAAAAGGAGACAAGAAGTAAACTCTTCTGAGCCTTTTTTTTCTTCGAGTGGAGAATTGCTGAAAGATCTTCACTTGCTGCTTTTTGCTGCCTTATGTCTGATTAACAGTGGAAGTTGACTCCATTGTATTGGTGTGTACCCTCCTCTGTGTCTGAAGGAGTTGCTGCATTACAGCCTTGAGCACAACCAGGAACAGCTGCCATGTGGCTTCCTGCTTTATACTGTAACCAGCCTGTTTGGGGAATTATGGTCTTTTAGTGCCAGGAAGCAGGACGCGCAGATGTGCAGATGACTGTGTTGTCTTTGTGTATGAGGATACATAAGTTAGGCAATATCAGGTATGAATGGTTAGTTACTAGAACAGGCTGCCCAGAGAAGCTGTGGGTGCCCCATCTGTGGAGGTGTTTGGGGCCAGATAGGATGGGGCCTTGGGAAGCCTGATCTAGAGGGAGGCATCTCTGCATATAAGTAGGGAGTTGGAACTAAATGATCTTTCTACCCAAACGATTCTATTATCCTATGAACACTCTACAAATCTTTAGAAAATAGTTGTATTTTGTGAAATTTAATAAAAACAGCATTGGATCTGGTGGTCATGTTCACCAGCTGCATGAAGCCTTCTAAGCTTTCTCAGTTTATCTTGAACAAGCTTGGGGCTGAAGTGAGCAGTGTCTAAATGCCAGCCACATACCTAGTCAACAACTTTGCTAAAATTTCAGATCGTTTCAGTTTGGATTTTCTTTGTCATCAAACTTGGAAGGTTTCTTAAGTTGTAGTAAATAATGACAAGATGATGGAGGACATTTCAATGTAGTTTCTTACATGTCTCTTAAAATTGTGGGAATGAGTGCAGTGTTTTCGTGGTTAATATCTACATTTATAAGATGCTCAGCAGTATACACCTGTGTATTTGAAATGAGAATCAGGCCTTAAACCACTTATAGCTTGCTAAAATCATCAGAAGCAATTGATACAGTGTGTTTTATTTTGTTAGAGTTTCATGGAAATAGTAAGTGCTGCTCAGTTCTAATGTGATTTGTTAGCCACTCTAAAAAAACCAAAGGATTAAATAACTTCTTCAACATATTAGGGTTTTTTTTTTTTTGGTTGAAGTCAAAATTCTGTTCTGCACAGTATAAAGCACATAGTATTAAAACATAGAGGCAGGGTGCCTGATGGTTTTACTTTACTGACTCTGTTGTCATTAATGTGTGTAAAGTCAGAGGGCCAGGGCTAAATCCTTCCCCACGGGAGGAGCAGCTCCTGGAGGCCACAAGCTCTGTCCCCCCACAACTTACTGGCACTGCCAGCAGCCGCTGCTAGTTCAGAGCTCACTGTTTCCAATAGTTGAGCTAACCTTGACCCACAGCTGCCATACAAGTGGATGATGAATTGAAAGAGCCACTGAAAGGAGCACAAGAGATGCTGTGTAATGCTTCTTCAGACATTGTCAAAGAACGGTAATAAGCTTGTGTACCTGTGTGGAAGGCTCTTGTGGTGAGAGGGCTTTGTGGCAAAGCAGTGGCAACATGCGCACTTCTGATCTGTGAGAATCAGCCCACCTTCGTTATAAGCTCTTCTCTTGAGTCCTCAGTACCTTTAAAAATCTAGCCATCACGGTGCTTGGCTTCATTTAGTACACCAAATTAAGGCATTCATTTTTGTTTCAAGCTTAAAATGAAGGTGCAGCTGAATGGTATGAGTGCTTGTCTGTGGACTCAAATACGCTGGCTATGGAGTTGGAGATGGGCTAATTTTATAAGATGGGATTTTCACTTGAAGGGAAAATAGGGTTACATGTGTTGTTTGAGGAAATAACTGCTTTCATATAGCTCACGAGTATGTTAAATATTTTTTGTATGCATCAGTACTTTCACCATAATACATTCAATCTTCAGATTGTCACTGTCTTGCTTTGGGGAATTAAGATTTAAATATTTTACTACAGCATCCATGTGTTTGTCTTATATGCAGAAGTTTGTATTCATTTCTGGGTGCACAATTGTCTGCTAATGGTCTGTTAAAAGCAGTTTTATATATAAAGCTGTTTAAGGAGTATTGATTCAAATTGCCTGATCCAGTCATCTTTTACAACAGTAATGTGGTATTCGTTTGATTTTTAATAATTCATTTCACTTTTGTCTTTAACTGTTCCTTTTCCATAGTAATTTTGGATTCTATTTGGGTCAAGCCTCCCAAACACATACATTTACAATTGATTGTTCATTTAAACCCCACAGATGTTTTGGCTTTTTTTCCTGCTTTTTGAGGCTGTACTACTTTTGTTTTCATTTCCGTAAGCAATTCTGCCTTTATATATGTGTTTTAATTTCCTGCAGTTCTGCAGTTTGTTGTTGGTGAAAGTCTTCTTCAATTACCTTTTTATTGGTATTTGAATGGAAATTAAGATGGACCAAAGGAATTATTCTGTGGGGTTTTTTTATTAGTTGCAAAAAGTTTTGATGTTCACGTAGAATTATATATAATAAAACTTAACAAATTTCTGTCAAGACTGATTTTCTATGCAGGAGTTTTATTACTCAGTTAAAATGTTGAATTGCTTGTGTCAGAACAATAGAACTAGCAGATCTCATCCTCTCTTTTGTAATTGAACAATTAGAAATGAGAAAAATAAGCCTGTCATATTTGGTTTTTGACTTTTTTTCACTTTTTTTCCCCTTTGGATAAACTAGTGATTTAGTGAGCTGAACCCTCTGTACCTTTCAAAGGGACAATGTTTTTAATGAAATCTTCCAAGTTTGAAGTTGTTTTCAAGTTCTCTGTTCTCACCAATGTTGCTGAATTTGAGTGTTTTTGAATGCTAGAAAATAACTGTAAAAGTACATCAGGTTTCAGGTGTTATTAATATATTTATGTATAAATATATTGTGTAGAAGTATGAGAGTTCTATGTATGCTCAGAAACCAAACGTTTTTCTATATGCTTAGAAACTAACAGAAACCTAGATGATATTGTCTGTTCTTCACTTTCTGTTGTTTTGTTCTGATTTTCCACACTTGGACAGAACTATACTGTAACAGAATCTTGGAGAGAAGCACTCAGAATGTGCTCAGGGCAACAGACTTACACATCTGTATTGATCCAAGTGAAAGAAAGTCTCACAGAGGAGTGAATCTTTTAACACAAATTTAGTCCCTGTCCTCTGACAACGTTGGCTTGACCCTGTCATTATCTTAGACGTAAAAGTTTCATATAGCTCAATATGAAATGTTCATCTTGCATACTGTTTGTCATACTTTAAAGATCTGATAATACCTGTTCAAAACTTTAGGAAGAACTTCATTTTTACTGAGTTTAATTTTCAACTTGTGAGTACTTCATTTGCAATCTTTAGAGCCATCAGGAGTGTAAAGTTAACAGTCAGTGATTCAGTGATTATTGTTAGATCTGAACCACAAAAACAGATGTGTGGTTAATATTTCTAGAATGTCAGTTGTCACTTATATAATTTGTTATGGGTACACCAGAAAATACTGGACTTGCTGGGGCAAGTCTTTTGTGATAGATAATGCAGATAATAGCTATTATGAATCGCTTACTGAAAATGCTGAAAGGAAACATTTCAGTGTGGTAGCATGAAGCTGGAATGAGAAGACCATGAAATAATGCAAGTATCATATGTCTAGAGATGAGAACATATTTGTCTCTGAGATAGTATAATTAGTGCATAATTGCTCATATTTGGAACCATATGAAACTGTACATTGAGTCAATACCAAGAAAGTAAATAGAATGTGTCTGTATAAGTTGTCCAGATGGATTTCATCACCATAATATCTGTAGCCTAAGATAGTTTTGTTCTTATTAAGAAAAGCAATCTTTTGAGAGAACTTAGATTTCTGTGATTCTGTGATTCTCATTTTCACATACACAGCTCACGGTGAGGGGCACTCATGTTCAGTAAACAAATCCTGGCTATTCAGTGATATGCCTACAATTTCTAGAATGGCATTAGGATCACTGAAAGACCTAACAGGTTTGAATTTGAGAATGTCACAAAATATCCATATGATGGCTTGACCAGTTTCCAAATGACCTGAGGAGACTGAAGATATGGCTGTTACCACTGTAGCACAATCTGTGTGAAATAAATGAGCCAACTGAAGGTCAGAGACCAAACACCTATTAACAGAGTGTCCTGAAAGATATTTCAAAGCACTAGGTGTGCCGTAGATTTTCCTCTGAGAATGCCTGCAGGATTGATCCCAAGGCTGAAGGATTTTCTTTCAATGCAGAACTGGCTGCTTTAGTGCAAGTGCAGCAAGGGTGTTCACAGCAACATTAAAGGAGCAGTTTTGCACAGGACGTAGACCTCAGTTCTGATCTGTATTTAAAATTTAGTCTCCTAAGTATTTACATTTCTGGGCTGGAGAGTTTTATGCATAAATACAAGGGCTGCTCAGAAATTAATGCCTCCTATTCTGTTTATGTTGGCCCACAATGTCAGAGGTGGATGCTGGTGGTATGACAGTAGAGGCTGGACCCTATCAACAATATTCCATTCCATTTTGTTGCCATGCAACAGATGGTGGCAGAGGGGCAGTCTGACAAAATGGCTTCTGACATGGAAGTGTGTATGAAGCAAAGGTGTGTTATTGAATTCCTCTGTGCAGAAACAATGGTACCCACTGACATTCATCAATGGCTGCTGAATGTTTCTGGAGACCAAACAGTGGATGTGAGCACAGTGAGGCGGTGGGTGATGCATTTCAGCAGTGGCGATAGCAACAGTGGGTCACTCCTCTGGTGCAGATTTTTATGGGTGAGGCATGCAGGCTCTTGTTCATTGCTGGCAAAAATGCACAGCTAATGGTGGAGACTATATTGAAAAATAGTGTTTGGTCGCTGAGAATTTGCTTTATCAAACAGTGCTATTGTGCTCTTTTCATCCGTTGTCGCTCCCAGGGAAATAAATAGGACACATTACTTTCAGAGCAACTTAACGTACGAAGTGAAAGAAGATTTCACAGCATTTAAAAGATGTCTGTATATTCATAGTCACTGGCAATTCTCACTTCTTTGGGCTTCACAAGCTACTTCTCTTTAAACCGTAGTAGAGAATAAATAAGCCAATGTTTGTTGAAAAGCCAGTAACTCAGGTTTCCTGTATTGTAGATTGGAATCATGATAATGTGTTTGCATACATATTTATCCAGTTCTTTTATCACCAAGCAATTTTCAGTGGCACAGCCCAGCCTGTGAAAAGTAATTTTGTAAATAGCTGCACCGCTTGTCTCAGTCACTGCAATTAGCATCTCTCATACCCATGGTTGCACAGGGCAAATAAATAATCCTGGCAAGACTTATATAACTTAGAAGTTTTAGTATCCAGATAAACAAACATCTCTCTATTTTAAGAACAGCTTACAAAAGCTTATGAAATGGCTTAGATGATATAGCATCTGCAAGAACTGGGACAGAAGTGACTCAGGAGATTTCACTTTGATGTTAAAATGTACATCAGATTTTAATTTTTTGAGATAGGAACGTTTTTCCCCAATACAATGCTTTTTTTTATTGCCTTTTGGTTCTCTTAGCCATCCACCTGGCTTCTTTCATTCCTCTTGCCTCTGCAGGAGGTACATTGCTTGTCATTTCTCTACTCGTGGATTAGCCCAAGCCTGCAAGCTGAACAGACTCCTACATTTATGGTCCTCACAGTTTTCAAATGCAACTCCCTCATATATGAAAGTATCTTCTCAGAAAATAAGAAACACACAGCAGTTGAAGATTTGTATTGTTCTCATTGGATTCATGGGTTTAAATATCTACTTTGCTAGAGAATAAATGGGCAGCCCCATGTTTGGAATTTCATCCAATTTATTTCCACTTCAGCTGATTTCTAAAGCTTAGGAACATATTTCCTGCTCAATTCCTGTAAGAACATAACCGCTCTGTCCTGTTTACCAGTTGTCTTTACTGACAAACTCTTCCCAGTGGTCATTGTAGTAGTCCTCATCTTCATAAATGTGTTTCTTTCCTGGTAAGAAATCTTCTTATCATCTGCATAAACATTGTTTTTCCCCTCTGCTGGAATTTTTATTACCTAATAGATGTATTGCTGGATCTCTTGACTTTACTCACTACAATGCACTATTGCCTACTCTTCCCAGAGTAAGATGCCAAACAAAACAATGCATTTTAATGCGGTAATAAGCCATATTTTGAAAATCAACCTTTTCTAAGTTGATTTATCTTGAAATGAAAAGAGAGAAGGAGAAGCAGAGATGTCTGTTACTTCTGCTCTTCTTCATGGAGACAACGGTATTTTTCATTCAGACAGTGATATCCTTTCAGCACAGAACTGGTGTCAAACACAACCTAACGTTTCAAGTGACAAAGTCAATGTAATGCAGACCACATGTCTACCACATAGAACAACTGAAAAATGCAGATTATGCTGTCTTGTGTTTTAGAGGGATGGAGAGAAGTAAATGGTGGGGGGAGGGAAGGAGACTGTATAATTCTAGTTTGGCATCTCAAATCCAGACCAAGTTTTCAACTCTGTTTTCACTCCATGACTTATGGTGTGAATCATGACTGGCTTGATTTAATTCCCCCTCAGAGCCATATAGAAACTTTGCCCCAGCTTCTGTCTTAAACTCTGGTGATGTTCTGTGAAGAGGAGGATGAAGAAGGCAGAAAATGGTTTTGACCGGTCAACAACTGATATATTCTATCCCAAAGGAAGCTACATTTACAAAAATTATAAAAAAAAAAAAAAAGTCTGAAATATAGTCTAAATACAACAGCCATAAGTCATTATAGAGTTGCAACTAACAAATTAACATCCTGACATAGAGCCACAGTAAGGAAACTATTAGCTAGAATGTTAAAGAAAAATGTCTGTGAAAAGTGAAAAGATTTTTTTAAACGTTATTACTGTACTTTTATAATATGTAATTAGAAAATATCTTGTTTAAAGTTTTTGATTTTACTTCTTATCCCTTTGATCATTTATATGCAAAAGATTGTGTGTCCTTAAGCCAAACATGTAATAAGTTTTGGTGGATCTGAATCCTGGATCCTTCAGATTTCAGGAAAGTTGGTAATTATAAACATCTTTGCTTAGCCTGGCCTGGGAGAAGTCATATCAAAGGCATGTGATTGCTGTTTCAGTACACACTTCATATCCACAGTGCCTGCTACTCTAATTGCAATGGCATATCATTCCATACTCACCACTGTGGGATCTGCTATGGCAGCTGCAGCTGGCAAGCACATCTGTGGTATATGGGACTTTCTGGAGAATCTGGTCATAAGTCTTATAATGGGATGGTTTACAGTGATGCATCGTATGGTTTGCAGTCGCCCTTACTGTTCACTTCCATTGCCTTAAGCATTTAGAAGCAGTCAAATTTGTGTGAGTGCACAGATGTTACTTAGTAACAGTATCTTGCTTGTATAATTAGGGTTTTTATATATTCTCTTGGAATGCATAATATGCAATGGCATGTGATACAGATATCCTGTAGTTTAGATATCCTAGTGAGTGGTTTGCTATTTCAGTTAAGTAATTTTCTTCTTTAGTCAGCTGTAAAGTCAAAAAAAAAGACATGGTATCATTTGCCAAGTCTCTGCAAAGGGTTACTTTAAAGGGTTACTTTAAACGAATGAGTGCAACTCTTGTGACATCAGCTGCATTTCATCATAATAAATGAGTGTTGCTCTGAAATTGTTATCTCCTATTTTATTTTGTTGGCCCACAACATCAGAGGCAGATGTTGGTGTTGTGGCAGTAGAGGTTGAACCTTGCCACCAGTATTCGATTACATTTCGTTGCCGTGTGACAGATGGCAGCAGAGGGGCAGTCTGACAAAATGATGTCTGACATAGAAGTGCATAGGAAACAAGAGTGTGTCACTGAATTCCTCCATGCAGAAAAAATAGCACCCACTGACATTCATTAGTGCTTGCTAAATGTTTCTGGAGACCAAACAGTGGATGTGAGCACAGTGAGGCAATGAGTGGTGCATTTCAGCAGTGGTGACAGTGAGTCACCTCTACTGGTGAAGGTTGCTACAAGTGCAACATGCAGGCTCTTGTTCATCCCTAGTGAAAATGCATAGCTAATGGTAGTAACTATATTGAAAACTAGTGTTTGGTCACTGAGAATTTGCTCTATCAAATAGTGTTATTGTGCTCTTTGTGTCCTTTGTACCTTCCCTGGAAATAAATGGGAGGCATTGCTTTTGGAGCAACTTTAATTATTTTGGAATTTAGAATTTCAAACCTGTTTTATAAGTCATTATGAGCATTAGATCTTCATGGAGTGGGGGGTGTACTAACATTCTAGGTCAGGAGGAGCTGCACTTGCTGTAAATGTTCTTCAGGCTCTTCGAGTCAATTTGCTGTATTACACAGGAGAATTTTTTTTTTTTCTGAAATGTTTCTGCATATAGGTAAATATATATATATATCTGTGCGTGTGCGTTTAGTGACCGCTTTCCTTTGAACTATTTTAATGTATGATGTTTCCTAGTCTCTGTCTTGACTCAAAAGGGTTACTTTAAACAAACTGCGCAGAACCTAAGTACCTTCTCTTCGTATTAAAATTAGATGTGGAGTCACTCCTCAGAGTCCACTTTGTTTCTGCCTCATTCATTGAGTTGCGGTGTTCAGCAGTGTCCTAGAAAAACAGTGTTTCTGTGTTTTCATCAAAATCAAAATGCAAGATGTATTCTGTGTCACTGTGGCTGGAAACTGGAAAAACACTAAGTAATCTGTTCTAAAAGTTCGAACCTGTATTGCTTAAGCCAAATGATATTAGCTCTCAGTAGGATTTTTTTTCCCCAACAGTTTGAAAAATCTGACTTCAAAAAACCTCTTAGCAATTCTGTCCTGATGTAGCGTAAAGTTTTTAAAATCATTTTAAAATAATTGTAATGTATAGTCGAGTTTTTATTTCCTGTGCTTTCTTTTAAGAATGAGGAATGTTGTTCTCAGATGTGATCACAGCCCTGAAGTGATATGAAGATCATAACATGGAAACAGAAGACCCACAATGAGGTTATTGTTTGTCACAGGCATTTCCTAGTTTCCTAGTTTCCCCATGTGTTCTCTCTCTGTCTCTCACCTCATCTTACCTTTTGTCTGATGACAAAGAAATAAAGAAAGAAAATGCTGGCAGACCACCAGTTTGCAGATGTGGTACCTGCATGCATGAAGGGCTCTTGAACAGCAAGAGAGTGTCTGGTTCTTTTGGAGGAGACCTGTCTATACATTGTGTTCAGAGGTGTGAACCCTGTTAGAGCCACAATTGCTTGAATTTATAATTTGAAAAAATGCAAGGCATGTATTTCAATGTCTTTTGCTGGGAAGTGGACCCCAGGTGAGGCTCACCTTATACTCTTGCTGCATGAGTCTCTTCCCCTTTTTTTGGAAGAAGTAATTTGTCTATCCTCTTTTTTTAAACTAGGTTTCATTGAGAAATGAAAGTATTTTGCTAGATCTTATGTGCAGAATGTTCAGGTGAGCAAGACTTTTTTTAACCTGCACAGAGTGGTGAGCTGATGCAGGGCAAGTAACTTTTATGTAGAGGTCTTACAGAACAGCCTCCCTGTGAAAACGGTGTTTTAGGTAGTAGCTTTAAATTTTTAGCAATGAATGTTGCCTGTGTTTCTTATATTTGCAGAATAGACTGTCAGCTAGCAAACATGACAAAGAAGCAGCAGCTGCTTGAGTCGTTCTGCTGCTTCAGCAGTTCAGGGCTGCTGGGATAGATTTTCTAGGACAGTTTTCGGAGAGGCACCCCAGGACATTGTCTCTGTAACAGTTTTTCTTCTTATTAATATAGTGCTTTAGAAGTGAGGAAACGATAGGATTTCTTCCCTCGTTCCAGAGTAAACCTTGTATAAATAAACAAGCTCACAAGCAAGTATTCCTTCTCAGTGATGTCTTTGGTACAGCACTGTTCCTTGTATTTGTAATGGTGAGTCTTGCACTTACACGGACTGCTGGTAGAGCTGTGGCATAGAGGGCAGGAGGGACCATCAGTGCATAAATGTGAAACTGGAATTCTAAAAACCAAGAGAACACTTCTGAGAAGATTCTGTTAAAATAGGAAATATTCTCCTGTCATTGTTTGAAGAAGTTTCAGTTGAGACTATCAGGAGAACGTGGAAATTGGCAAAGACCAGTCACGTGGAGCAAGATAATAAGAGTAGAATACCCATTCTTCCATTGCTAATAGCAGTTTTATCCAAATGTGATTTGCTTTTTCTTTCTTACAGAGTAAACAATCAGATCTCGGTAGAGGAAATGGCACAACTGGCCCATGTATGCATACTCAAAAAAGGGCCTGGTCTAAGGAGTGAGTGTATACCAGCTCTAAAACATGGATTCTGTCTTCTAACACCCTTTGAAACTTTGGTTGCCAGATTTTTAAGTGCCTTTTCTTTTGCAAGATGGAGGTGGAGGAAAACTGAAGAAAGAAAGATTGTCTGGGAACCAGTTTTATTTACTTTTTTTGTCTTTCCATCTTTCCATTCTTGTGACTGGCATATATTGGGCTCCAAAGGATGTGGGAAATGGTTCAACTTGAGATAAAAGTGGAATGTCAGGCAGAATAAATAGTTAAAGGAGAGTGCTTTGTATTTTATTGCTTTAGAGTGAATTTATAGAAGGAGATGATGACTAGTCAAGTTCATGGAAAAAACATCCATTGGAGGATACAGCAACAAAACCTCTGCCTGAAGACCTCCCTGAGAACTGTATTGCGAAAAAATAAAAAAGTTTGAGCAAAACATCATTACATACTTTCCTGTCCTGATAATCTGCTTTTGGCTCCTGTCAGCAAAAGGATACAGGCTATATAAAGCTCTGTTCTGACCCAACAGAGTTGGTCATTATATTTCATTTCGTTCCATATGCTGTCAGTAAGATTGGGGGCCTATTCAGAATATTATCTCTGAAGAGCTCCTCAAAAGAAGATCTACATGTTTAAGAATTATTATCATATACAGATAGAATCCTGTTTTCAAAATGCTACTTATTAAGAAATTTAATCAGAGTAGCATATTGATGTCTTTTTTAAACTCTTGAATAATTTTAATCTATCTTAATAATGGATTCTACTAGTTAATTACTTACAAGAAGAATTAGGTCATTCAGCATATAGGAGTTACCTTTGTAATTCTCTAATCTATTAGTATAGGTGGGATTTGGAATTAGCCCTGTGTCTAAGGCAGTTTATATAAGAAAAGTTAGATGGAGAAATATGGTGCGTAATAGAAGATGCTTATTCTGAGGTGGATGAACTGAACCTGAATTACATTTTACATAGCGCACAGTGATGGCATTTGCAAACACAGTGGTAACCGATTTGCTGTATCTTCAGATTACTTCTTGCATAAAAATTGTATTAATAAGAAAATACCAAAACACCACCACAGAGATTTAGAATTCAGGATGAACTTGTCTTATAATTGTTATTACTACTCTGAAAATAAGCTGTTCGTACTGAATATGTGCAATGTCTTCTAATCTAACTGAAATTGATCAGAACTCTTCTTTTCAGTTATGTTCTGTCTTTGGGGAAAAAAATAAGTATAAAAATTATCATTGCACAGATATTTTAAGTGCTCAATATTTTATTAATGGCTTTGAAGACATAGAAAATTGCTTACTGAATTTCTGGACAGTGTCAGGCTGGGAGGGGGATCCAAGCACTTTGTAGGACAGAATTACAGTTTATAGCATTCTTGAAAATATGGAGAAATGGTCTTATAAGAAAAGATACAGTAGATTAAGGACAATTCAGAGTACTACTCTTAAGGGAGAAAATTCATGTATAAAGGAGGATGACCTGTTAGACAGCAGTATTGTTATCATAATAACTCTGGTGGTTTACAAATCCCTGTTTGTGAATCACAAACTGAAAATGTATCAGTAATGTTCTGCCATTGTGGAAACAGGTATCTGAGTGTAATCAGAAATAGGAAGCAATCTTTCTGTTCTACTCAGCACTAATAAAGCCTCTGTTGGAGTCCTTTTCCCACTTTTGGACACACACTTCAAAAAATGTAGAGACATGCAGAGAATCAAGTGATACACAGATGGAAGAATCCAAAGCCTTGAAAATGTAAGTCGTGAAAAAAATAAATTGAAGGTTATTGTGAGTGTTAAGAATAGAGAATAGAGGACTTGAGACACTATAGGTCTTCAAAAGCTTAAAAGAAAACTACTAAGAAAAGGCAAGAAACTTCTCCCACATCCCAAGGACAGTGGTTCTTCTGTTCCAGAAAGTGTGATTTATATAAAGCATAAATATAAACTTCTCAAAAGTAAGGACAGTAGAAGATAATGTCTAGTATAAGGTGCACAGAATTCAGCAAAATTTCCATCAGTAGGGGCTTTTTTGAGCAAGATGTACAGTCATCTTTCAAAAATGAGTTATGTATTTCTAGTCTTTTGTTGTGATAGATTCTGAGAGTAGGGGACTCCTTGAAGTCTCTTCCAACTAGATTTTCAGTTGTTTTCTGCAAGTTTTAATCATACAATAACAAACTGCTCAGGACTAAGCATTTTCCATCTCTCTGAAAATGTATGGGTTTCCTTTTCAGAAACATTCTAGGCAATCTTCATAAACAAGAACAAGACAAAAATACATGGGTTCTGCAATTGAATTTGATGTACTGTTTGCAAAAGTACAGGTACCTTGCTGTAAGACAGTGTAGTTTAGGCTTCTGCCATTTGTGTACTTTGATGGACTGTTGGATGGATGAGGAACTGGTTGCAAGATTGTACCCAGAGAGTTGCAGTCAATGGATCAATGTCCAAATGGAGATAAGTGACAAGAGGTGTCCCTCAAGAGTCTGTACTTGGACTGATACTCTTTAATATCTTAATCAATGACATCAACAATGGGATCAAGTGCACCCTCAGGAAGTTTGTGTATGACAGCAAGCTGTGCAGTGCAGTCAACATGCCTGAGAGATGGGATGCCATCCAGGAAGACCTAAACATGCTCCAGCAGTGAGCCCAGGTGAATCTCATGAGGTTAAACAAAGCCATGTGCAGTGTTTTGCACCTCGGTCACAGCAGCCCCCACTATCAGTACAAGCTGGGGGACAAAAGGATAGAGCACAGTCTTGCGGAAGGGGACTTAAGGGTACTGGTGGATGGCAAGCTGGACATGAGCCAGTAATGTGCCCCTGCAGCCCAGAAAGACAATCGTATCCTGGGCTGCATCAAAAGAAGCATTGCCAGCAGGGTGAGCGAGGTGATCCTGCCCCTCTGCTCTGCAGTCGTGAGACCTCACCTGGAGTACTGTGTCCAGATGTGAAGTCCTCTGCATTGGAGAGACGTGGACCCGGTAGAGCACGTCCCAAGGAGGGCCACAAAAATGATCCAAGGTATGGAACACCTCTTCCCATGAAGATAGGCTGAGAGAGCTGGGGCCGTTCAGCCTGGAGAAGAAAAGGCTCTGGGGAGAACTGATAGAGGCCTCACAGTATTTAAAGGGACTGTAAGAAAGAAGGGGACAGACTCTAGCTGGATCTGTTGTAATAGGACAAGAGGAAATGGTTTCAGACTAAAAGAGGGGAGATTTAGATTGGATATAAGAAAATTTTTTTTACAATAAGGGAAGTGAAGCACTGGAGTATGTTGCCCAGAGATGGGTGGTAGATGCCCCATTTCTGGAATTCTCCCCTTAATGATATATTTTAAAAGCTATGCAAAGAAAATGTTCTATCAGTATTCATAGAATCTTTCCTCGTGGAGAAGGTACCATTATGCGCTACAAGTGCCAACTATGAGTTGGGTGAAGAGCAATAAATATGTTGAAATTTTTTATAATGCAGAGTGGAAGAAATGCGTTAACATTTCAACTGATTTAAACACTCTTGAAAGTAGCAGCGTTGGTGCTGAAAAAATATACTCCTGTAAATCCACAGTTACTGTTAAGGCAGCAAATTCTTGAGTGATCAGAGTTAGCAGATGCTTCCCATATAAGGGATAGGGAGACACAACATTGCCCATGAGCTGCAAGACTAGACCTAGTCAGTATTGCAACACATGCTTTACAATTACTAGAGACAGTGTTAAAAAGACAATTAAAAGCGTTAACATTCTTGTCACGGATTGAGTTTGTGGCAGGTCACTTTGTCTGACAGTCTTGCAAAGGATACTCACTGGGCATAAATATGAGATGTTATGGTTATACTTTTCCATTGCAAACCATTTAGAAGTTTGTTGAAAGGTGAAGGAAAGCCAAGTAGAAAATATTACCAGATATTCCAGCCATCCCCTCCAGCTTTTCTCTGGAGTCCAAAGGAAGCTACCTAGTTGGAAAATATGCCCTCTAAATTACTCAATGTAGGATCTGTTCAATCATTGTTTTAATATTTATCACAAAGACCTTGGAAAACCTCTGTCCCTCTTTTTGATGGTTGTCATTTTTGTGGCTTTTGGTTGGCATACAGATTGGGAGGTACATGCACAATAGCCTGAATATGCCTCCGTATGCGTATACAGAGGAGCAAGAGTCTGTTGGGCACAATGTTTGCTACCGAGTGTTTACCTGAATCTTCAGTAGTTAAAGCATTTTGTTCATTGAGCTGTTCCTGATGTTGGCAGAAGTTATTCTTGAGGGAAAATTCTAAGCATCTACAAAATGTGTTTCTGGTTAGATAATAAAACCTTGGTGGAGTTGATCAGTTGGCAGTCTTCCAAATCAGAATCTGACATGCACCTGGTTCATTTATTTGTTTTATGCAGCTTCTCATTTAACATACTATAATATTCAGGGAAAGCAATCAGATTCTACTAATCTAATTGCTAATGCTTTCTTTATTTAGTTCAAGAGATTCCAGAAAGTAATGCCAGCCTGCAGTTACAATACAGGGATTCTCTCTGTAGGATTGGAATATAATTCGAAATATGCCAAATTTTTCAATGGAAATTCTCTTGAATAGAAGCCTGTAGGCATTTATGCTTTGGGTGGTCAAAATTGCTCTGTGGGGATGGATGAGTATTAAAATGCAACAGAGTTTATATGTTAAAAGACAGACTCAGTACAACTTCAGCTTGATCTTTTTTGCTATTCGCATGGATAAGTATTAAAAATATAAAAAGAAAACAAAGCACATGGAAAGAAAACTCAGAAAAGGAATGTGTTGTTTAGACCATGATAAAGACAGCCAAAGATTTTTCTGAAAGCTTTTATCATGTGATCATGTTCTGCATGCAGGGAAAGTTCCATGTGTTTTGGAGTCTGAAAGTCCTTCTAGTCCTTCGGTTCATACCCGTTATTGTGCACATTGTTATTTTGAATGATCTGAATCAGCAGAATTCTACTAAAGGGAGGAGACACGATCTAGGAAATAATAAAACCTTGTACTCAGTGAAAAAAATGTAAGATATTAGAAACAAAAATAATTCATAGGCTGGCTAATGAATCTTTGTAGCATTTATTACTACTTATTTGACTCTTCCCAGACATTTCAAATGAGTCTCTCTAGTAATGACAATGGAAATCATGGCTAAATTCCAGCTTACTTACTAATAGAGTTTTCAGGTGTAATAATGCCTGTGCTGGTATGTATTTATAATATACACGCAAACTCTGATTTGTCTAGTATATTCCTAACTATTGTGACAATCTGAGTATATTGCTGAAGTTAAGCTTTGCTTAAATTTGTGATTTTACAAGTTTAACTTAATTACTTCTGAAGGTACCTGAAAAAGTATCCCGTCCTGCTGCAAATTCCAGTTGATTTTCTTGCTCTAATTAATCTTTGTTCACTGCTTCCTTGTCATAACTTTTAATTGCTTAATTGCTTGTAAAGATGTGACATTTTTGACTCAGCATTGAACTGTGTCCCAGAGCGTGTTGTTGAGTGTGGAGCTCAAGGTAGGAGTTAGCAAGTGCTTTTCTGTGCAGCACTGCTTGAACTGCAGCTGACTGCCCACTGACAGCTACGGAAGGCACTGTCAACAAGATTTAAAGTTGCTGTCATGTTTCCACAGCCACACAACAAAGGTTGAGAGAGCATTGTGGTTTTGTTGAAATTAAGGGATGACAGTTACTGGACCATAGCAGTGCACATTGGTTATGATTAATGTTTGATATCTGTGTCTTTATGAGATTTTTAACCACTTTTCTTGTCAGATGAAAGTGTGCTGCAACATGTTTCTAGCTTGGGATTTTTTTCAACTTTTTTTTTTTTTTTTCCCTGCTTTGTGACTAAGCTAGTAAAGCCATGAAGATATTTAGTTCTGGACCCCTAGAAGTGTTTTCAAGAGCATTTGGGCAACTGGGAATTATGTATTTTAGTGCTGAAAAGTCCCTCTAGACTAATCACCATTTTAAATGTATTCGATACTCTTGAAAGTCTATCCTTGGCCCTCTCTATAGTTCAGAAGCATTTAATTCTGTTTTGCTTCCCTGGAAATCGGTGTTGATTACTACCAGAAAAGATATGTTAAATGAATTGTTTATCTTTATGGATAGAAGTTGCTTCAAAAATTGAAAACATTTCCAAAATTCATACTCTTTTGCGTGGATATTTTCAGTTATGACAGACAGAGGAACAAAGATTTGAATTTTTTTTGACAAAGTTTACATCTACGTTCTAAAAAGTTCAAGCATGAAAAAGAGATCAGTCCAGCTCTGCAGGAAGGTTTTATCTTTTGTAATATCTTTAAAATACTCTGCTATTTTCTGAAAGTTTGTGAGATCTCTTTCAAAACATACTCCTACCATTGCCATGCAGTTTTCACAGTTGTTTTTTATGTTACTATTATTTTTTGTTGCAGCATAGTTTCCAGTAAAGCCAACTTATACATGAAAATTCAGTGAGAATTTTGTTTTTTAATGGAGTTAAACGGGAAAGAAAAACAGCAACAAAAACAGATCTGAGAGCTCAAATCCAAAGCTCTGGCTGTGTATATGGGCTCTGAAAGAGCCCAGTACTTCACCCAGCAAGGCCATGTGGAAGTGCATGTCTGAGGTGGTAGCCCAACAGTACTCTGTTGTGCTCCATAATGCCTAGGTGCTGTGTAGACGTGGGTATTACTAGGAAACCAAGGTAGGTAATACTTCTTTATTTATCTTATAAATTGCTTTTATTTATTTATTTATTTATTTTAACAGAGTTGATGGATGCTGTAGATGCTTTCCCCATGGTAACTAGTTAGCTGGAGAATAAGGTTAGGTGTGGGCATGTAATTGGGTCAAAATTGTCAAAGTTCTGACAACCTTTGCCCCAACAAAAAGTTAGGAGTTTATTATATAAAGTTTTCTGAAATAACGTATGCACTACAGAGACTATTTTAATATGACATATTTTCACTGGTTTGTTAGGGAAGCCTAACAACACCAGCCAAACAAACCTACCACAACCCTCGAGTGCATTTCTCATTTTGAGACTAGCAATATTGATGTGCACTAGGTAGACTAATTATATGAACATCAGACAGGCAACCTTTCCTTTCCTGAAACCTCACCAGATACCAAGAAAGAAAGAAAAAAAAAAAAAAAAGCATATGAAGAAAAGTTAAGCCATACAGAATACCATTTTTGACTTCCTGTAAACTGCTTACGTTATAAAACAAGAAAATTTATATACACCAAGTGTACATGAATGTAAGAAAATGCTATTGCCAGTGTCTAACGAAAGAAGTAATTACTGACTACTTTTGGTTAAATCATCTTAGGACTGCCTGAAGACTGCAAAAGGTTAAGATTCTGTCATATAGAACTGGAAGCACAGAGTTTAAAATGAAATAGGATATATTAGTTCAGTTGGAAGGGACCTACAAAGATAATCTATTCCATCTAATCACTTCAGGGCTAACCAAAAATTAAAGAATATTATTAAGGGCATTATCCAAATGCTTCATGAGTATTGATATGCATGGGGCATCATCCACCTTGCTAGAAAAACAAATCAGACCAATGTGTCTCAGCCTAGTCTTAAACTGAATGGAATGACTAATTGGTCACCACTTATTTCGTTGTTTTAACGCCTATCAGCAAGTAGCAGACATTCCTTAAAGTAGTTGCCAAAAATCTTCCTCTGATACTATTTAAATCTTCTTTCTTCAACTAAGCTATTAGCAACAGTATGAAATTAGGATCTCAACCCTTCATTTTAAATCAGTTAGGATGGGATAATTCTTACAATTTACTTTAGAGATTTCCCACAGAAACAAGCAATACAGGACTTCCATGAAATGATGATCATGTTCTTTTGCCAAAGTTTTACAATTATCTAGAAGTAGGTCAGAATTTGAGTTAGAATCCAAGCAAATATACTCCAGAAGGTTCAGAGTACAATCCATTCTGATTGTGTTTATTATCTTGTCCATTTTGAAAGTATTACTTTTTAGTTTTGATTTTCTCAAATTCTTCAAGAAAATAAATGAAGGCCAATCAGAAACCAAGCAGAGGCTTGACAATCATTGTCATTTGGGTCTTGTGCTGAAAATTCGAGACTTGGTTCTTGCCACTTGTGTCTTTTTAGCTCCTTGATTTTTTTCTGTTCCTAAGAGAAACTCATGTTTTGGACTTCACCAGGGCAGTTCTAAGCTTCATGTGCATTGTGTAGAATATTTTAAAATCTGTCCCTGTCAAACAATAAAGGAAATCTTTGATCTGGGGATGAGAAACTGGTCGGTGTGTTAGCGACCATCATTCCCTAAGTAGTTGTGCCATTACCTTGCTTTCATGGTAAAACCGGAATATTAAAGACAACATTTCTCATGTACTTTTGTGACTTTTTTTGTCAATTCTAATTTTTTCCAGTCACAAAGAAAAATGTCTTGAAATGTGTATATTGGTCCTGTATAAGTGGTCCTGTGTAGCTGAACCACAGCTGGATGTGCTAAATTGTCATTGTGACACCTTCTCCTTTTGTTCTTGTGTTTTAAACAGTGCTGGCATTGCAACAGTTTTTGTGGTTTTCTGCTCTTAAGAAGTTTATTTCCTATTTACATACTTACATAAAGCTAATTGTGTTGGATGGTTGCTGTCACTTTCACTAAATGAGGATTCAACTTTCTGCAACAGCAAGAATTTTGCTGTGCTTTGATTTTGTCAGAAATGTGTAGGATATATTATGCTTCTTTTGAAATAAAATAACTGTTTGTATTCCAAAGATTTTTTTGACACCTGGTCATGCCTTGAGTTATTATCCTGTATATGTATATATTGTCTCTGCTGACTGCCATTTGAAAATACGAGCAGATGTTGTAAGCTCTATACAGCAAGTCACGACCCCTCACAGCTCTGTGTGTGCCAGACTGCACACTTTATACACTGCCCTTTGTTCCTTGTGTTATCATCATGCATTGAGATGATTCTAAATCAAAATGTGTTTATCTGAACCCCTCTGATATTTTGACTACTTTGAAATCCAGGTCCAAATTTTGGAGTTACTGCTTGACTTTGTGATTCTGATCCCAAGCCCTAAGACATATCAAATTTGCTTATAATATTCAGACTTGCGTATAATAGGCAGACTTGACTATCCTGTTACTTTCTTGAGGGTATTCTCCTATGGTAAAAATAGAACAAAATTAACAGTAAGCCAGGACATACTCTGTATATATTCCATCGTTCTCATTTTAATGAAAGATCTTGATCTGTGCAACTTTCTGGTGTTGTTTTGATCAGCACCCATAAATATTCTATTTTGTTCACCTCGTAATTTGAATTATATCTCTGTGCCTTACTAGGTGTCACAATCAGTTACCATGTTAACCATCTCTAGTGACATCAATGCTAATGAATAATACTTTAAGGTTAGATCTGGAGTTGGTGACCTTGTAGTCAAAGCATATTCAGGAGATGTATTCTGGCAGGGGGAAAATTAGTCTCCTTTACTGGTTTTGTGATTTTTCTGCTGCTTTGTCTACTTTGCTTTACTACTGATTTACATTTCACTCCCCTGTATGTGGTATGGTATTGATGCTGGAAGACCAAATTTAGTCTTCACTCTAGGCCATAAAGGATCGTCCCATAAATGATTAGAAAAATATATAAAATATTTGAAATATTTATTTCAGTGAATAAATTATAATTCATCCTTCTTTTACCTGTTAATGAAAATAATAAACATTAGGTATAGTAGTATTAACACTACCTTGCTTACAGAATTTTATTCCTTGCAATATCATTTGAGTGTGAAATGTCAAGGGAGATGTAATCTGAAGCTATGAATTTTGCATATTAATGTTATGCAAAGCATCAAGAATAAATTAGTAATCTAAGCATTATTGTTTGTTACCTCATGACAAATGTGTAAAAGTCTTAGCATGCAAAATAGGTAGGAGGGCTGCAGGATGCACAAACAGGTTGAATCTGAAAACAGATAAAATAGTTGTGAACCAGCCATTGTCTAGGGATACAGACAGCAGGGAGCAATGTTATGCACTTCATCATTCCTGCCCTCCAGTGTCTGATGTTTCTGATTTCTTCTTTATTGATTTCAACTAAAGAAAATATAGAGGAGTATAGAGGTGACCCATTTTGTTGACAGATACACATGTTAGTCTTGTACTCCCAGCAAATAGCTTAGGCATGAGGAATAATGGCTCATAGGGAAAAGATAAATACAATTTCCTGTGATTTCTGAACATAGTGAATCAGCAAACAGAAGTTAAACATTCAGTCTACTTTCATAGTTTTCACTGCTTATCTGTTATTGGACAGACTGAAAATTTAACAGGACTTTGGGAATTTTAAAAAACCCAACGAACTAGTATTATGATGCTTTAATTGCTCTGAGGACATCTATACTGTTAAGAAAACCCACTGACAAACTACCTGTGACTTTTGTGGGCCTGATCAGCTTGTGATAGTTGATGTAACTGATGTATTTAATAATGTGTGATTATTTCATTAATGTAATAATATGTATAGTGTAGCCATTTAGATACGCTTACATGTTATAGCTACTTTTCCTTGGATTGGATGCTTCCAGGGTTATAGTGAATTTCAGCCAAGGGCATTTGTAAAGGATTTTGTATTGCGTTCCTCATGGAATCAGTACCTCGTCCTTTCAGACTGCAATTAGAAAATGTTAGTAGTAGTTAAGTCTATGCATTATATTGTCCACTAAGGAAATAATTCTTATACTTGTCTCACATGGTAAAAAAGAAGGCTAAAACAATGAAGTAAAAATCTAGCCCCTGAAACAGTGATGAACTCTTGCACGGTGATCATTCAGTTTGATTCATAAAGCAGTCAGTCGTGCTTGACTTTCATGTGGCTTCCATTGTTTTCTTAGAAAAATGCTTTTTTCAGGCTGTTATATTTTTGGAAGTGCATGAAATCCCATTTCCCTTATGCTCAGCTAGTCAGTTTTCCAAACAGCTTACCAAGGAGGTGTAAATTGCGAAAGAAAAAGAAATTCCTAGCCTCAAGGAAAATAAAATCTTGCTGCCCAAGGAGAGAGAACGTGTCCTAGATGTTCATTGTATTTTCAGAGTGATACAGTTCCGGGGCACAAAATTGACTGTCTTTGTTTTGTTCTTTATTAGAATTGATTGTGAATGAGAGATCCAAGTGAGTTATAGCTGGGATTTAAATTTACTCAACAGGGCAGAAGTTATAATGTTTTTGAAATGGGAGATATATGTGTTCTTTCATGTATATATACATGAATTATGTACATTATATACATAATTATATACATTACTTAATGTAGTGTACTGAACCCTTTCTGCACATTCAACAGCCTGACCAGTTATCATTCCAACCTTGATGATCAGAACCTGATGTTGCATGAACCTATGCAGGTTTCCTTAAAAGTAAACTATGTGGGAAGCAATCTGAAAAGTATCTTGTTTCCAGATTATTGGACTAAGCTCAGATTTACTCTATGATACTTAAAGAATAGGGCAAATAAATTTCTGAGTGGTTTATAGTTATCTCTGAGGACTTGAAATGTAGCCAGAAGATGAAAAATGAGCAAACAGAGTGCCTGTGCTAAAAAGGGAGAAAGAAAGAGAGAAAAAGAAAATAAACAAGAAATCACAGGCCAGGAAGCTAACTTTAGTTCACCCAAAACCTATGCATGAGTTGTGGAAAGTGAGGCTGTTCTGATTTTAAAAATGCTATGCACACACAACAGTTCTTAAAGACAGTAGGATTGAATCGGATTTTCATGTATCTATTTACTTTTCAATGCATGTCCACTTCTTATGCTTTCAGATGGATGTGCATCTATCACAGTTAATTTTCTGCTAGATTTGTGGATTTTTTTTAAACTGGAGTCCAAGTAGAAGCATTTGCTGTTCTGGGAGGGAAAGGTTTTCCCTGTCAAAGACCTACCTAAATAGGTACTAAGTACCTACTTAGGTGAAAAACAAATCTGAATCTTGGTTTTCTGCTTTCCGCAAGCAACTGTTTTTGGTTTTTGTTTAATCCCTCTAGCAGAATCCCTAACAAAACATGTGGGATAATTTTTCCCCAATATAAATTGTTTACAACATGGAAAAGAGATTTTCTATTGATATAACATACTTTCTTTCATTAAAGTATGTATTGCCCTTTGATTTGCCTATGTCAAAGGAAACTAATTTAGAAATTGATTAATGATCTCTAAGACCCTATATGTTCAGGTCTCTACAAACTTCATTTCACTGCTCATTTCTATTGAGATTGAAAGGACAGTTATTACATGCAGAGATTTAAAACTAGAATTATAATTATCCATCTGGTAATTAAAGGCAAAGAGACCATTAAAAAATTTCTAATTTTCTCTGTGAACATAATGTTAGCCTGAATGTTCTAAGTCAGTGTTACATGGATATAATTTAAAAAGGTAAAATTACAAAGAGAAAAAAAATTGGAAATGCAATGCTATCCAAATAATGGGGACCCTCTTCCCATGTTATTCTCACGTTTTTCTTGAGATAAAAATTTTTAGAATTAGAGATTTGTATAATATGTAACATTTTCCATCATCTTCCGTGTTATAGTTCTCAAACTAAAAACAAAAAAAAGCACAATTTTATTACGCATAAATAAATCCTGTAATGATCTTTAGTGTGGATAAGTTATTTGATTTCTGGTACATTCTAAACAAAGACTGGAAACCCACATTAAAATAAAGAATAACATAGGTTAAAATTACATCTGTCTCTCTAAGACTTTAAATGACCCTGCAAGAAGCCAAACGCCTTCTGCTACTATTGAGTTTCAATGTGTGGGCACAGAGTAATGGCAGACTATTTTTTAATAGGATATTAGTCTTTAGTTAACCTTAGTGAACCAGTTAACGAGTGAACCATAGTGATGTGTGCACACAGAAACTATTCAATTAAAACTACAGGAAAACTACATGGAGCTAAAGGGAAAATCTTCTAGAGCTTGAAAAGCTTTCTTTAAACTTTCCTAAGCAGGAGTGAAAGGCCATTTATACCTCTTTCTACCTTTTGTCTTTAGTTTCTCAATTTCTACTGGCAAATTCTCCTTGATAAACATAACTGTATTTTAGTTCCTGAGGTACTAACCCCAGAAAGATTGTAGGTGGAAACATTAGTTATTCATGGACTGTGAAGAATCTAAAAGTCCTGATGATTAAGAACCACAATGGTATTTCAGTACCTTTATATCACATTCCTCACATCAAACCCTGGTGTTATTTTTTCTTTCCAGGTATGTTTTTTCTTTCTCTTGAACCAAAACGAGAACATTTCATTATGAATTTCAGTTGCTACTAGGTTTCTGTCTACACAAAGAAAAGACACATTTGTTTGGATATCTATTCTCAATCTGTTCTTGAGATTGTATACATTTAAAGTTGGCTTGAATGATAAGCTTAGCCTTAAAAGCTTTTAATGTAGTTTGAATTACTACCTATATTATCATAGCTTGACTAGATCTAAGTGCACAAAAGTAAATACATGACCCATTTTGACTCATTAAAAGGTGAGATGTCTTTCATAGTAAATCATAATACTTCCAATGAGAGCATTAAGAAATGACTGGTAGTTAAATGTCCTGTGAATGCTGGAGCCTTCTTAAGGCCTTTTTTAGAAACCAGTAGCTCTCAAAAAGAGAAATTCAAACAGAGAGGAATGAAAGTGAGCTTATACGTTTAATCAGGATTTTAAAGAGTATGTCCTCACCTTAGAAATGTTGAGGTGTTTGCAGAACTCTATATTACTTCAGTGATGCTGAGAGTTTGCTCTTGGTTCTTAATAGCTTATGTGTCCCCTACCTGATTTATTTCTCTTTTTTATGAGTTTTGTTTGTTGGCTTTTCATGTGCATGAAGTGACTCCAGCCACTGCTTTTGTATTTCCTTTCTCTTGTTCTACATGTGCCTTTTCACCTTAATCTTTTTTCCTCGTATATCACATGGATGCTCTGAACATATTTTTAAGCCTTCTATTATTAAGCATAAAGGGTCCCTTATAGGGTGTAACACCTAGTTCGATTATAAGCAGATAAAAATGGAAGAATGTATCCCTTCATACTTCATGGAGTATTAACCAGTTTCTCACAGAGTAAACTGTTGAGCTTTGTAGGGTTAGGAACAGAATTTTAACAAATATTTTAGCATCTCCTGTTGTCTGCAGGTTAACTGCTGTACCCAAAATCAGATTTATAGTTCTAAATATTTTCCAGCTTCAATAAGATGAATAAATACTATGTCTGTTTTTCAAAGAAAAGGAAAAGATGATTATTTTTTGGATACTCAAGCTGAACTCAGCAACAGCGGTGAGCAAGTTGCTCTTACAGTGCTTGAGCTGCACAACTCAAAATAGAGCAGTGGTTTACAGGTGCTGCAGATTTTACATTGTGCAAACAACACTGTCATTCATACCAAGTTCTCCCTCACAGCATGCCAACCTAAATCTGTTGTCCATGCCTACGTACCAGAATCAAGGCTTCTGTGACGGTAGAAAGAGTCTTCAAATACTCTTGATGTGTTTCCTTGTACTCTACAACACTACCTTAAAGGCTGGACTAGATGATCTGAGTGGTCTTTTCCAACCTTAATGATTCTATGATACAACACTCCTGGCTTGCAGAAACTCAGAGAATATGAAAAAACATTTGATTCATCACCTCGTTGTGATGCTGGTTCAGCTGTAGCTATTCTTAGGACTGTAATAGTCAGTTGTGGCCTTGGTTATAGTTACCGTGAAATAGTGGAGCTCAAGATCCCAAAGAGAGGCAACTATCAGAATATAGACCTTGGACTTCAGGTGAGCTGACTGACTTAATCAGGAGTTGGTAATTGGGATCTCATGAGAGGCACCTCTGAAAGGAGCTAATGAAAGCAGGCAAGCCTTTAAGGACGAGCTCTGGCAAATGCAAGAATGAACTGTCTCAATATACAGGAGAGATTGACCTGCTAGGAGACTGATGTACTGACTTCCGTACGCTGACGACCTGTGATTAAGCTCCAGTGCAAAAAAGCAGTACACAGGAAGGGAAAATGTTGTAAGGCTTAGGACTGTTACTCTCTCTCCCATACTTAACTTTCAGGGTTCCTAGTTCTTTTAATATTATTTATATGTTGTTGTTTCTACATCGTAAGTCATTTGTATTCTAGGTTTTCTGTCTAGGCTGTCGTGCTCAAAACAAACTCTCAGTTTAGTAAGAGACCTTAGCAAGGCTAGCAGAAGCACTGACTCATGTTTCTCAGCTGTTCTGCTTTTAGATATGTATTTGATTTTGTCTAAATGACATGGCATTTATGACATTTTTTCATTCGTATCAGCATGTGATCCATTCCAAATCATGTGTTGTTTTTTTTTAAGAAATTATTTAAACTGTCATTCCTCATCTTGCCTCATCATGTATTTGTGCAGATAATATTCCCCTTCACATATTGTATTTTACACATAATCCATTTTTCCCCAATTTACATGAATCTTCAGTTTGCAAAGTTAATTTGTAATTCTGCCAGGTACTTGCAGTCGTTCCTAGCCTCATGCCATCCTCAGCATTGGCAAGTACACACTCAGCTAACTCATTAGTATTATTAATGGAAAAGCTGGACAAATCCAAAGCCAGCTGAATTTCTGCCAGGTAAACCTTCTTTGTCTTGATACAAACACTATGAAAAACTGGTTTCAGGATATGGTTATTCAATCAATTTTTGCACCTGATTTTTCTCTATTCTACATGGACAGTGTATTTGTAACACGCTTATTATGTCAAGTGAGATGCCGTCAAAACTTTCCTAAAATCAGGATGTAAGGTTCGTTTCTTGTGTCTTAAAAATAGAAGCTCCACTAGCATGTTGCAGAAGCAGATTTAATTGGTTTGACTTCTGGGGTGTTTACAATTCATCGATTATTTTGTACTATCTTCATACGGGTAGTTGGATAACTTATTCCAGAAATTTTGGGGGAACTAAAGTTAGCTTCCTGGCCTGTGATTTCTTGTTTATTTTCTTTCTTTCTTTCTCCCTTTTTAGCACAGGCACTCTGTTTGCTCATTTTTCATCTTCTGGCTACATTTCAAGTCCTCAGAGATAACTATAAACCACTCAGAAATTTATTTGCCCTATTCTTTAAGTATCATAGAGTAAATCTGAGCTTAGTCCAATAATCTGGAAACAAGATACTTTTCAGATTGCTTCCCACATAGTTTACTTTTAAGGAAGCGCACCATATTTCAAGTTTCAGCTAACTTTTTACTGTAGCACAACATCCAAAAAAGCTACGGCTTTTCACATTGTGAAAGTCTGCGGGACTCCTTAGTAGATCCAGTTTCACAGCTACATTTATATGAACATTAAAATAACTCGTAAGAAGAAAAGTACATCGAAATCTCATTCAAGATCTTAGGAAAAAAAATGAGATTAAGAAGTCAGCATTGCATTTTCTATGGCTGCAGGAAATTATTTTAAGCAGGCAAATTTATACTCTACTTCCAGATTCTTTATTGATTGTTGTTTTTATTTAGTATTTAAATAGAATTGTTTCTATTTATAAAGTTTATCTGGCCACTGATGTGTACATCTTGGCATCTGCAGGGCACTTTAATGAAATGAATCATTGATGCAATTGTTTTCTCAAGGTGTGAAATCTAGAGAAGGGAGAAAATGATTAGTCACAGTGACAGAGTGAGCTTTGGGAATTATGTTTCTGTGCATATCATTAAAAGATCAATAAGATGAATATACAGAGACAAATACTATTTACTGTAGAAGAACGAGAGAAAATGAAATGGGCGTGCTTTGGATTATTTAGATTTTGCTCTGTGATCTGTTCCTCTTTTGCGATGGAATTTTGAAGGAGTGCACTAAAGATCGCCTTTGGTGTTCAGTATTTGTTCTCTTCATAGTTCTAGTGCATGTCTATACCTCATGCATAATAGCAGTCAGATGGTTTAGTTTTAAAATCACAGATTTAGCTTCCTATATTGTATTCAAAACATGAAAATGGTTTTCCTATGTAGTCTTTATCAGTCTCACTTCTACATCTCAAAATAAAACTGTTTTTGTTGTGCTTTACTTTGGTTGATTTTAAGAATATAATGAGCCTATTTGACGTATGTGCCTTAGCCTATAGACAAATCAGGAACAGAAAAAAAAGTAATTCCAAACCTATTAACTCTTCATCATGCATTGTATATGGCAGAATAGGTTTCAGTGGTTACTGTCTGGAGGAGAAACTGATAGAGAATATGATATATCCATGGCCAGGATGCAGGCACATTACAGAGATTGAGAGATTTAATATGCTACTTATATCCAGATGTATGTTTTGACTGGTGTTTCCTATGCACCCATGGCTGTGTGCTTACAGAAATACGCAAGACCTGCATGTTGCAAGGCAGACAGGTTATCTTCAGCCTTGCAAACCTGCATACACATTTGCATCTACTATGGCATATAGTTTTAGTAGTCTTTAATGAAAGATAGGAACGGGATATATTTAAGTCCACTAATAGTAACTAGGCTTGCAAACCAAATGCATGAATGTTAATCTGCTAGTAATAGTAACTATAGCTATTACTTTTGGGGAGACTTTATTGGTTAATGCTAGAATACAAGCGTAGCATGTTAATGTGAGAGAATACCTTATGCACATGATAAGAACAGAATACTGTAAAATTAATCAGCACAAAAGGTTTTATTTTGGTTTTTAATGCAGTTTAAATGGTGAAGTTCATTTACTGATCAATAATAAAGTGATTTCACAATATGTCTACTTAAAAATTTTCTGTTTTATTACTACTTGACATTTTTACCTTCGTAGAGGAGTAAGCTGGATGTACCATTGGGCAGATATCTATTGATATTCTCACTACATACAGCATGACTTCAAAGCCATGTTTGTAACAGTACTGCAGATATTGCAGGAATAGCCCAAGTTAATTGGAAAATCTTACTTTTCTATATGAGTTAGCATGTATATTAATTACAGTGTAAAATCCATTTTTCATCTCTGCAGAATGTTATTGTAATGTTTTTTGTTTTCTGTTCACTAGTGCAATATGTGGGAAAAGAGCTCTACCCAGACCCTTCTCCATCCAGGCTGAGGAAGTGAGCTACAGATGGATTCCAAAGGCATCAATTCTCATGGGTCGTTCTTCACTGCGGTGAGTACTGATAGATACTGATAAATGCTGTTTGCCTGGCCAGCTTTAGAGACATGAAAAGGGGAGGGAGATGAATTTTGTGTTACGATACCTTGTCTGGATCGTGCTAGCCTTTGGCTACTCACTTGCAACACAGGCATATTCTGACCACTAAGATTTTATGTTCTTCCTCCTTTCCTCTGTGTACAATCACTATTATAAAGGATGTTGTCCTATCTAAGTTTGAGAGTGTGAACCACAATTTAACTTTTTATCAGAGATCGCTTGTATTCCTTGGATTAAGTTTGTTTGTTTTTCTCTTCTTGCATATTTCTTGCCTGTTTGTTGAAGGATCCATAAGGGGAACTAGATGCTGTGTTGGTGAGGTCTTCAGCTTCCAGAATGGGAATTTATAGGATTTTGTTGGTGCTTTTTTTTTCCTGTTATTATATACATGGCATTATTCCTATAAAGAGATTGGGAAGAGTTACTATTTCTCCTCAGGTCAGCTGAGCTACAATAAATGACCAAATGGTGTACAATAAGAATTAAAGTATTAGTGGAAAAAGAAAAAAAAAGCTGGAAACAGGAAAAATCTTACAGCTGATTACTGAAACTCAGCTCACTATTAACTTCTTCATCTGTAGATATTTTATTGGGTGTCTTTATTTTTATTTGGTATTGTTTTGGTTTCAGAACAGTTTTGTCGAATGTTTTGGTAGATGTGAGCATTGTCTGTGGTGGTACATGAGTAGTATTGGAAATGACAGCTCAGTGATAGATCACGTACCATTTTTGAAGTGGCTTGCAAACCACTGTCTGTGACAGGACAGTCACACAGAAACACTGCCGGTGAGATCATGCTTAAATTTCCAGTCCTCACAGATTCACAGGCCTGACAAAAGATGAGTGGATTCCTTCTGCATCTGGGTCAGTAATAGAACGGCCGTACTGTATAGATATGAAAACATCTACTGTGTAAATAAAATATACAGAAGTAAATATCTACATCTTTTAGAAGCAAAATTACCTTGATGCAGCCATCAGTGGTTAACCAAAGGCAATAGGCAGTGTGTTACTTTTTGAGACTATTTTGCAAACTTACAGAGCCAGTAGACCTTATAATCACAAAAAAAATAGCCTACAAAATTGACTCAGGTACAGACTAAATTCTGAAGCCTTCATAAATGAAATATAAAACTTAAAAAGTCTGAATTTCTTTTTAGTCCCTAATGAGAGCTCATCTTATTAAAAATTAACACCTTTTTATTATACCTAATTTACTTATAAATCTTATTGCCACTCATTATCAACTTTCACAGACATCTCTATCAACCTTATGATTAAATCTATTTTATTGAGGGTAGTCTTTTCCCACTGATTTTAATTTTATCTTAATGACTTTCTTTTTCTCTTTGAAAATCCTTTCAACTTTTGATACTTATTGTTTCATATGTCACTATTTTCATACCTCTAAACTTGACTACTTTTGTGGATACTGTCTGGGTCTTTTTTTTACAGGTATGCTTTGTTTGTTGAGAATTGTATAAACTCCAAACTCCATAAGCAGGAGAGCATCCAGGGATGTTTTTTATGGTTTCCTACCTTCCACAAGACTTTAAATGCAAAGAACAAGAGCTGCTTTTTACATTTTGCTTTCATGTATTTGGTGAGCAAAGGCGGCCTTTGCTGTGACTGCGTAACCACTGAAGGTTAAGTGACAAAGTATTAAATTTGATAATCCTTAGCAGGTAAAATGACCACAGGCAAGCAATAAAGTCCATCTATTCCCTAGAGTTCTAGTGTGCCAGAAAATTATTAGACCTACATGCTAGGAAGATTTCCTATAGAATCTGAAAATGAAGTCATTATTTTACCCGATTATCTGCAGCTTGAAGAAATGATGTTACTCTCTGACCCATCATGTGCACTTGTCGTGGTTTTATGATTTTTGGTTATCGGTATTCCACATCATAACATCACATAGTGCACTGGGAGTTAAAGAGTTAATGCTCCAGTTCTGTGGATTGTGGATAGCTCTGGGTACCTGGTTCTCAAAAGAGAAGAACAACTACGCTTCCCAGAGGACTTTGCTGTTCTGTTACTGTTTTCCAGTCAGAGGGAAAGATAAAAGTTGTTCGCATATCACGAGACCCTCCCTTTTCATCCCGGCAGCATCTCGCTCCCCAGCCGTCTGACTGTCGGCATTAGAGTAAGGCCTACCTTAATTTTGGGCGCACACTCTCATTGTATTGGATTTATTAGCTCAAATTGTAATGTAGTGTGTTATTTTGCATTCCGGTATCTTATTTAGTAAATTAGTTTGTTTCTCCTCCTTTGTTTGTTGCTGCTGTTTTGTTTTTAGGCCCGTCTTCCTACTCTTTTTCCCTTTTCCTTTTCCCAGGGCATGGGCCCGTGGGTCCCTCTGCCCCATTAGTCATGGAACTGGGCCAAACCTGCCCGTAAACCATTGACAGCACTAATAACTGAGAGTACATAAAAAATAAAAAGACAGATCTTCTAATATACGTTGAGTCATTTTGCAAAAAGAATTTATCCTAACTCTACACAGGTTCGTATGGCATACTGTGTCTCAGAATCTCCTAAGACAATTTTTTTCTCATTGTCAGGCATGCAAATGGGTAGGAGCTTCCCTTTTATCCTTTTTATACATCCTGTTCTATTTTGTTATATTCTTAAAAGTGCAAAATAAGATCTATTTATAGTGAGTCAAACACCATATCTTCTAACAGAAAAGGTTGTTGCGGTGGTACAGAACAAAATTATCTCAGTATATCTCAGTGCATTTGGATTTACTGAATGGAGGATAAATGAGGAATTTGCCCCATTGAGTGTATTTGCAGGAATATGGATCACTACTATTGGCAAGACAAAATCCCAGTAAAGAGAAATATATTGGATTTTTTCCATTGGTGTGTGTTCCAAGAAAGTAATGACAGTTGTTCCACTAAGAGCTACAAGAAAAAATAAAGCATAGTTGGGATTGTGTTTGTGAATGAATTAAGGAAACATCAAAATGTGCTCTTCTTAATTTATTTTAATAAATGCTTGTTTAATGATATTTTTGTCTTAATTTTCTGTGGATTTGTTTAGTCTTAGGAGCACTTTAGGTAAGTATTTTTAAGAATAGGTAGATATTTAGCATATGTATTTGTTTAAGCAGTCTCCAGAATATTGGAACTTGGAAATGTTGACAGCATTTTTTATCCACTAATGGTTTGTTTTAGCATCTGTGTGCTCCAATCTCCTGTCAGTAATGACAAATGGTACAGTTTCTTGTTTCTTTAATTTTGTACTACTTTTTTTTTTTTTTTTCCTGTAGAGAGCTAGCTATAGAGAACTGTTTTAAGGAAAACGCTGTATTATGTAGTCTTTCACTCACACTGCTCCCATGGCATGATATTGTTCCTTTATGCTCTGTTGTTATTGTGCCAACTTGCATGGGATAATAATCATATAATAATTGTAACACAAGTTTTCTATAAAAAGTCTTCAAACCTTGAAGTACTGATTGTATGTTATTTGGAGAAATAGTTTTAATATTTGCATCTCAGCTTGCACGAGCAATATCACATTATTTGAAATTGAGTTCTCCTATGGCAATTCCCTCAGGCAAGGACTCCACAGCTTCAGAATGTTTTGTCCCACTTGGCACAGGTACATTTTGCTGCAGGAGCTGGCCAAATGTGAAATAATGGGAGGTGGTTTTGTTCTGTCTCTGAAAGTTTCCTCAGTTCGCCCCCTAGATCCTGCCTCTGCAGACAGCAGGGGCAGTCTTGAGCCTATGGATTCCCTCGTTTAAATAAAAATGAGATGACTAGATATCTTTCCTACCTATGTGACAAGAGAGGATATATTTCTATTACCATTTTCACTTGAAAATGAAGTAAAATTCAAATGTTTGGAATTTAACAAACATCCTGCTTAGCATACTTATGATTTGCTGACCTGTGGGCCATTGGTGTCTAGACTGTTGCAGGTGCCCCTGGCTGCAAGCTGACAATTATCCCTAGTGGCCACTGCCATTTAAGCTGTAGACCTCTTTAAGAGTTGCCTCTCTTTCTCTCTCTCTCTCTTCTCTCTCTCTCTCTCTTCCTTTCTCCTTCATCTTTTTTTTACCCTTAATAATGGAATTTTGTTACTGTTTTGAGAGGAACTAAAATAGTTCTATTCCCTCTGCTTTTTAGGTAAGTGCTTTCTACTTAATAATTCCATTTCTCTTTGGATGAATCTTTAATTCAAATTAAGATTTAGACAATTTCCTGCTAGGTTTCTAGAACAGTATTTCTCACCAATGTGAGTAAAATAAAGTAGAACTCACACTATTTTGTTTTCTAGAGAAATAATCTTTTCTGTAGTGAATTCTGAGTTTATGCAAGAGGAAATCTGAATAGGACAATGCTTAAATACTGCAGACTTAAAAGCACTATGGGTTTATAGCTCCCTGTATTCTGATGCTCTTCAACACCAATGATCTTGAACTGAGAGCTGTGGTTGCCAGCAAACATACAGTTAGGTCACTGTGTCAGGTTACTTTGATTGATTGGATATAATGCCACCAGTTAGCTCTCAAGGCCATGCAAGCTCAGTAATAACAAACTGAAACATTTTATACATGGTTTCTAATTGTCTCAAAAAAACATGCACTTGCACTGCAAGATTTGCAAATCATATTCTACTGAGACTGCATGTTAAAAATATTTAAAATACTGCTCAAGTATATGAAGATTTTTTAAGCAAAATGAGATGTCATAATTTAAGCATCTTATTCTGAGGCAATTATGTGATTCTTAATTTGATAATGGCATACTGTCTATGCAGTATGTCTCACGGTCACGTAAAAAAATGAAAACTTAGTTGTATTCATAATAAAGATGTGACATTGACATTAAATAAGTTCACCATGATGTTCTAATCATGTAATTGGCATTTATTGAGAAACGTAATTCTCTAGAATGGCTTGATTGCATTCATTGTCACCAATTAGAGCCTTCTTAATGTTTTTATCAGCCTGATTCAGAATGCTAAATCAGAGCGCAGATGCTTGAATTTACTCCTAAATCGGGCTGCAGTCCATTTTTTTCATAGTTTAAATATTTTTGAACTTAAGTACAGTCTTGAGCCTTGTTGTGAAAACCTTTTGCCTCCTGAAGTTATCTCTGTGTCAGCAAAACTAGACAAGCTTGTTCATACAATTAAAATAAACTAATCTGAAGCTAGTTTCCTTGAAGTACTGTGATTCTCAAGTCATCCAGGTTGGTTTGTCTAGGAATTGCTTTAATGCCCTGCATATATACCCAGAGATGGCACCTGCTTCTCAGTTTGCCAGTTCAAGTGTTGGCTAATGACTCCTCGTGCCCGTAAAAAAAACTTCACAGTGGAATTTTAAATTAAATGTTAATAGGTAAGAGAAAATTCCTCCCAGTGGCTATAAAAAGGATAATGAAAATAAAAGCTTTACTGTGGACAACGTAAATCTGACTGAAAAGTTTCCTGTTCTTCCAATAAGAGCATCTCTTTACTGCCAGCTAAATATCCATTTACCCTCTGAACTTTGAAGTAGATTATCATTTACCCTTTGAGACATCCCTGATGAACACCAGCTATTTTGTAATACTGTAGAATGACATTTATCAAGCAGTTATAAATTATTAGTTGTCCTTCTGGTTGTTGGAAAAGGAAGGGTAATGGTCTAGTGTCTATCTGGTGCTGGAAAACTTTTGGACAAAAGGATCAATTGCACTTCTAAAAACCAACAGCAGCACAACTACATGAGTGACTTTACATAAATCATGCGTGGGTCATAAGAATCCAAAAGCATGTTAAACCTATCAGCACTGGCAGAAAGATAAAGGGTTCCTTCGTTTATTAGTGGTATGTTTCTAGTAATGAAATCAGCAAAGGCAGGTGAAGGGGAAGATAACTCATGTGTACAAGAATGGAAAGAACATCAGCTCAGCCCATGCTATAGCTATGGATAATACCAGGAAAGCTGAAGCAGGAACTTTTGTTGTTGCGGTTTTCCCTAAAACAATGGTCACGACCCCAAGCCTGCCAGGGTTCGAAAAGTATTTGGACAACACTCTGGTACACACAGTTTAAAGTTGGGGTATTCCTGTGGGGAGCCAGGAATTGGGCTCACTGATCCCGGTGAGTCCTTTCTAACTCAGGGTATGCTATGATTCTATGATATGAAATGATAAAAGATAAAAATTCAGTACTTTTTCTCAGGAAGAATGCTGCTGTTTTCAGTACACTCTACAGTGTTAACTCTGTTCTGCTGCTTTTTTATTTTACTTCATTCTTTTTTGCATCAATTAGTGTTTTAATAGAAACATCTTGTGAAATAAAATATTCAGGTTGATTCCTTCCCTTTTTGTGTAAAAGAGGGTAGTATAGACAGATGATGAGTCACAGAGCTGCACCTACTTATGTCATACAGTAATATCAGAAGCAAACATTTTTGATCTTTTCTTTCTTTCCAATCTTTTCTCAGATTCTCTTGGTTACAGGTTTTCAAGCCTTTGAACATTGATTCACATCTGGTTTCTAGAGCATAATTTATGAAAATCAAAGACGGGAAGATCTACAATGGCTTTCACTGAAATCCTGGCACTTATTGAAAAGTCTGACTTTACAGTTCATAAATGCATGGGGAGTTTTAGTCAGGATTTCACGTTATTAGGGAACGTTCTGCTTCAGATTAAAAAGAAAAAAAAAACAAACAAAACAAATTATGTGCCCTAGTACTAAAATAGGAGGAGCATTCAGTTAAAAAGAATATAAACATCCAAAACAAGCATAAGAATTTACCCTTTTGTTTTTGCATAGGTGATTATACACTCCCTGGGAGCTTATTCATTAAAATAGTAATAGCCATCATTTACTCTCTTTCCACAGTTAGAGCAAAGTGACCGTGCAAAAATGAACTGCCAAAGTGATAGTCCAGCTGTTTCTTTCTGCTTTTTCCTTCAACACTGCAAAATTCATAGCTACATTAAACAGTAGGAAGATATTTGGAAAGATAGGATTGTTTCTTGGGGATAGAGGGAAGCATGGGTAAAGCTGTAAATGAGTAACTTTTTAAGACTGGGGTCCTAGCATGGTTCAGCAAATAGAATATTTGCCATTGCTGATGCGTACCGGGCCTTCTTTCACCATGGCAGAGCAGGGCACTGGGAGATGTCTGTGCTGGTGCTGGCCAGGGCTGGTTTTCCTGTGACCTCCCCAGCTGCACCTTCAGCACTGTGAGCACCAGGCTGGGAAAGGGCCTGTGACCCTGCAGTAGGGAAGAGAGAGTGGGCAGTGACTCAGAGAGTGAGGATGACACCAGAGTAGGGTGTAGACACTAGGACGATTTCATAAAACAATTTTACTTTTATTACTAATGAGACTTTACTGTATTTGCTAATTAAACTGTTGGACTGTTAAAAAAAAAAAAAGATTGAATTAACAGTAAATTCTTTGCTCCTTGTGCACCTTGTCTTGCCCTTTGACTAGAACAAGGCTTTGAATGTAATACCAAGTGGGGCAATAGGAGCTGGAAATTAGGTATGCTACACACATAGGAGCTGCTAACTGTGATGGTCAGATTTAAACGCTAGAATAAAAAGGTTGAAGAGTTTAGGTAAAAGATGGACAGTAGGAAGCATATTGGATTAAATGGTTTGGGGGGGAATGTGACATTAAAATACAAACTGAGACAAAGACTTTTTCTGCCAACAAAACATGATTTACAAATTTGAGGAATTGTTTTCTTTCTTTGAAATCCTTCCTGGGATCGGAGAGATTAAGAAGTGATGCAGGACCTGAAGGTTAAGATAGTTAATGGGAATCAGCTGTACTTCCTGGGTACAACACATGGCTGGGTATAGCCATGGTAGTAGGTAGCGCAGGATTTTAACTAAGGGTTGGTATAAGAGGAGAGAAGAGAGGTGAGAAAAATGGAGCAGGCCCTGGCCCGTCGCAAGCAGCACAGCTCCAAGTAGCTGTGCTTTCATGGACAAGAAGTGTAGCCTATCAATATGAAATAAATATGGGGAATCTTTATTTATGAAAGTTAGCTTTTTTAGAAAAAAATAACGTATGTGCTGTTTGAGTCTGTCCCCAGTTGATGCCCGTAGGGGGCACCTTTTAGTCCTGAGTTAATGTTTCCGTACACAAGCAGGAAAAGAAGCTGGGCTACATGCAGGTTGATCAAAGGTTTCAGGCCTTTTTCAAAACCAACTTCGTGGTTAATCTGTGTATACTGTGGGCTGTATGTAAAAAGTTGATCTTTTTAAATCTAAGCTGTTATTTTTCTAACTATCTGACAACCCACATAAATTCACAACTGCTTTTATGGTGCTTTTCCATTATTTTTTGTTGCTTGCTAATTACTTCTCTTGCCCAATTTCATTTGCAGTTTGAATAAATAAACTGTTTGGTTCTGCCTTCGGGTTATTGTAGGAATAGTCAATATGCAGCTGTAATAAAATCATAAATTTCTTTGAACAGGCAATTTTGAACATATCCTTCCACAGGGTTTTTAAAGCTCAATTATTGTAGAAGCAACTTGCTTAGGAGCTGGAAAGTTTTAGTGCTAATTTCTGAAGTTTGGAAGAATTTAAATCATACGTAGCTCTATATATTGCACAAGTAGTTTAAACATTTGCCTGGAAAGTTAGATAAAAATGTGTATACTAGAATGCAGAACACTGAAAAATTTTATCCCTTTTTAATCTAAATTCAGAGAAGTTTTAGACTGCAATCAATACACTGGGAAGAATCATTTGTAACAGAACTACAGGTTACATATTTGCTGTGTTATTAGCATGATTTCACCATTCTTACCCTGGGTAAGATTTTGCGAAATAAATATTTGCAACCTCTTCCATGATGCTATTTCGAATTAATGTTACTGTAGCTGATCATATGAAATGGCGTTTTGCCTTGCTTGCCTTCATGTTACATGAAATTATTATTTGGGTAGAATTTTGTCTCATACCTAAAAATCTTTCAAGAAAGGGAGAACCATTAACTTCTGCTTAAGTGTCTTGGAACTGCACATTCACATTAAAGACAGGAGGGCTTTCTAAAAATAGGGCTCGTTTTCCCACTTCTGCCAGTGTGGCAACAGTTAGTTGCTACAGGGTATAGGGACAGCGAAGGGAGCACAATTGTGGCCCACTGACTTCACTTTCATTGTTTTTCTGTTAGCATACATAAAATAGCTTTGTTTCCTGCATGGGTTCAGTTACATGGCATTTACAATGGTCTCCTTGGACGCTTTTCCATTTGTAGCTAGATATTTATTATTCTTCATATACTCACTAATGACAGCCTGAGTGTTGTAGACTTTGGTGGTCTTTGCTAGGGCAGCCCAGCAAACTCATGACTGACTCTGAAGCATATATATCCTGTTTTCTCAAATATTTATTTCCCTCTTCATATCCCTCAAGGCTTTGTAATTGGATAATAGAAAAGAAAATGGCAGTTCCAAGTAGCTTTGCATGTATAAGCTTGAAAATAATAAGGCATTAATTTCATTTTGTCTTGTATTTATATCAACACAAACTGATTTGCATTTGTAACACAGTATGGTGGGCATAGATTAGCCATGATCTGGTACATCAAAGCACCAAGAGGGATCGTTACCAGCACTACAATACTAAAAATTGCTTAGGTATTTCTAAATAGGCACAGAGATAATTGCTTTTAGCTGCCACATAGCTATTTAATATTCTTTAAAGGTCAGCTGCTTAAGCTGTATCTATTACTGCATTGTGCAAAGGCAGTTTGTAGGAGCTGTGAATAACAGAAATGTATGAAAGACTTTATAATATATAATTGTTAATGGGCCACTAGTGGCTACTGCCTCAGGAATAAAAATCAGGATATCTCATGAAGAGTAATACACATCTGGTCGATGTTCTGCTGATGTAATGTGACCTTGATCTCTGGACTAGAAAAAGAGATCAAGGTGGCAAAGAAATTAATTCAGCTTGGTTATCGTATGTTAGTAGCAATGGATGAGGTAATTTGTCAGGCCACAGCTAAGCTTGCTGACTAAAATTTCCTTTCCTCTTTCTCTTTCCATAAAGTAATGGAGGGCCAGGAGGATCTTTAGCTTATAATCATTGTTGTGTGCTGCTTGCATAATATATGAGCCTTGGGAATAGTCCAGTTATGTACTTTCATACCTGCCATAAGTACTATATTTTGGCAAATGCTGAATTAATGGATGTTTAATCAGTTGGGAGGTTTTTTTGAGGTCAGGGTCACATCTAAACCTTGTATTAGCTAGAAAAAACTTTTCTTTTTTTGGCTCTTTACTTTAAGGCAAATACTTAAATGCGTATTTCTCGTACTCCAGCAGCAGGTTTGTCAAACAGCTTGTCTCCTACAGTATGTTGGGCCAAAACCTGTGAAGGTTGAAAGCTTGAACTTGTGAACTCAGTGACTGATGCTGTGGTCTGCAGTACTGTATGAGTACACAACCTTAGAATTCAGCAAGGATGTATGTATATCAGTGTTTTAAATCTCTGTGAGGTTAAGAAGAGAAGCAGGAAGATGTATAGCTTCATAGCATGCTTGTAAATTTTATACACAAATAACTTCGCAGATGCTGTTACATGCATCTTGAGACTGCAAATCCTTGTTGGTTGTCCATGTGATCACAAAACTTAGTATTTATCCCAATTAATCTGTGTCAACATGTATCCTGACTAGTGTTTCGTGAAGAGACTACTACCTAGGCACTGGAGGATGCAGCTGAATTTCTGCCTTTGTTTGCTCTATTACACCATGTAATAGTTTATTGACAGCAAAAGTGGCACTACTTTGCTTAACTGTTGTCACATACAGGATATTCCGGGTCCTCAAAGAGTGCTTTCCTTCCCTTCTTTCCAGACAGCAATTTTAATAATAAAAGACCGAGGACAAACAGACAACTGACAAAGATTCGGTTCATCCTAAGGTGCATTGTATATCTGTTCCATCAATGCATTATGAAGTATCAAAAATGCAAAGGATAAAAAATGCATAGCATACGGGAGGTGGGCCAGGTTACTGGAATAGTATGACTCAGAATGGGAAGGTCACTGGTGTAACTAGCAGCTCAAGCAAATGAGCTCTAGTAGATCTGGTTGGAGCAGTTAAAGAAGTTACTGCCCTTACCTGTCCATCCTTTGCTTTCTCGCTTTCCCCTTAGGGAAACTGGTAGAAATAAATACTTGCTTCCATGCCACCTGCAGCCCAGTTCAATTCTAAATATTATTGCAAAACTGTTTAAATTGGTCTTTTGAGCTATAAACTAAGGTGTAGGCTAAAGGATAGGATTTTGTTCTCAGGAAATGTAAGCTACAAAGTTCAGCACACTAACAGTGGCAACTGCTGGAGCTGTGCAATGCTTACAGTGATGTCATATCAATATGTAGTTGTCTAGATGCTACATGATATGACTGCTAGTAGTGAAAATCCACGTGTGAAGAAATGAGAATAATGGGAAAATGGTATGAATACAGTTTGAATTTTATAGAGAACAAGCCTTATCATACAGCATTCTGGGAAGAAAAAGACAGACATTGTAGAGAAATCAGTTTCTGTTAAGTACTATCAAATGTGTGTAAAACAACATTGTGGATTATAATTATGGATTAAAAGTATCCATATTCAGTGGATTAAAACTACTGATAATCTCTGGAAACGGTTCTAAAAGGTGATTGCCACAGTATAAATGTTTCCAGCCTGATAGGACAGGTAAGTATTGTTCAATATTGCAATAGTTTCTGTTGTGATCTAAAAGAAAATAGCACTTGTAAAAATTACACATGCTGGTTATAATTCATAGATTAGTAAATAGCTAAAATTGCCACCTTATCTCCTTCCAAAAATGTGTGGCAGAAAGTATCACGTGTACACAACAGATACCCTATCTCCTAATTTTTTTTGCTACATATCCTCTTTAAAAGCTGTCAGAATGGTGCATGAGTCCGTAGGTGTAATGAATATAGGGAGTGCTGGATCAAGAAAAGAACAATGGCTCATAAAGAAGAGGTTTGAAACCATAGCTAGCTTCAGAATTGTTTTGGATTTGAGCATGACACAGGGAATGACCTATGCTCTGTTCAAACACAAGTCTAGATCCACTGAAGTAACCTTTACTTGATGTCCAGCTTCCCAGTGAGTTGTAAGTACTATCTGAGGTTTTTACATTCAATACAAATGTGGCTCTACGAGCTGTCACTGACAATGGCTTTTGACACAGTCGCACTGAACTGGCATGAACTTACTAAGAATTATGATGGAATAATATCATACTACTGGATGTTGAGGTTCATCTTGATGATTAACAGCGGTTAGGATAATAATAACATTCAGGGTTTGATTCACTCTTCATTAATGAGAAAGTCAGTTAAGTATTTCTCTGGTACGCTAAATTACCTGAAGCATGACACTCCATTTTATATTAGAAATACTCTTCTCCAGGACTGAGTACTCATTAATAGATGTGAAACATCTAGTCTTTCAAATGCAGTAGTGTTTGTCAAATGTAGAGTAAACGGAATAACCAAACATTGTAACCAATCTAAGCTGTTAAAATGCAATCTATAGTAAAAACTTCAGACAATAATTTATTTTTTCAAAACTTATAGTTTCTTTAGTGAAACTGACAATTATAACTGTGTGAGTAGAGTTATTTGTCTGGATCAGTTTGTGCAGAACTGAAGAAAGTAAATTTTGGATAAAGACAGGAGAAAAAATTGTCATCAGTTCTCGAAACTCTACTCAGTTCAGTGACACTGCACCTTTTAACTTGAACATTATTCCTTAAAAGCCTCTTTTCATAGGTCCTTCCATCCTTGGGAAACACTGACTGGCCTTTTAGAAACATTAAATTGTTCAAACAAACAAAAAGCAATAAAGCCATGGAAACAGTATCTCTTTTTAAAAAGAAATTCTAATTTCACCTCATATTATGGTACTTGGTCAGTTAGTTTATTAAAATACTCTTTTTGTTGAGTTTAATTAAGGCAGCTCACTTTATTAACATTGTTGGTTTTTTGTAATGGCTCCATGAAACAATTTCTTCCACTCTTATCTTTGCCTGTATGACCTATCCTGTTACGGACTACTAGAACTTAAAACCAAGCATTGGCACTCGGCATTTATTTTATTAATAGCCCTAGATTTAGTTTTCTCTAAACTTGAAGGCTTTCCTGTGTCATTCTTTCCCTTAGTGATTAATACAAGAGTTGATTCACCTTCCCACAGGAACATTTTCATTCCTGACAGACTTTGACATTTAAAGTGTAAGTCTTCTAGCAACAGCATAGGACAAAAAGCTCTAGGAGACAGACTTTTTTTTTTAAATATTAAAAGATGGTGTCACTGAAAGTTTAAAATGGGAAAATTGATCCTACTTGTGAACTGTGACTAACCCAAGTGGAGGCAGTTTTTCCAGGAGTTGGACTTGAAAATTATTTTGTAATTTAACACTCTCAGGTGTCACTGTTAGATAAAGAATCCTATTCAGCATGCTATAGCATGTCCCTTGCCAGCGTGAAAACCTGAGCCTGATGTAATTCTGATAGGTTAAAGTTCCCGTGCAGAAGTCTGATTCTAATTTTTTTCCCCCTTTAGCTACAAGGTTTAGTAATAATTTAAGATTTTACATCTTCTACCTTAGAGGCATATACATTTAAAAATAGTGAAGTCAGGTATAAACTCATTTACAGGTAAAAGTTTAAAGCCCTCTGGTTCTGGTAGAAGTTTTTTTTTTTTTCTTTCAAAGCAACGTAGCTGGCAATATAAAAATTAGGATATGTTTTAGAGATTTCTGAAATTACATGTTCCCTTCCTGTCTACTTCTAAAGGAAGAAAAAAAGCCTAAGTGCATCCATTTAGTTCCTGGGGAAGCCCATTATATTATCTGCGACTGACAGGATCCAGGAAGATGTTGACAGGTGTAAACTTCCTTTGTGCCATCCTAGTAGCAGGACACAAAAACATTTAGCATGGTTAAGAATCAATGCATTTGCGTTGTCCTCCTTTGTTGAAGTAACTCCTGCAGAACCGATTCACTGTCCCTGATAAGCAGTGGAGGGAAACAGAAGAAAGAAATTAGAAAATTCCTTTAAGTCAAAGGGAGTGCTGCAATTTCCGCAATTACATGTTCCTACTGAAGAGCTGATGGTTAAAATGGTGAAGCGTCCCAGCAGTCTTCTTTGTAGGAGAGAGATGCTAGCACGTCGAGAGGAGCAATGCTTACAACCTCAGTATCTCACCACTTTGTGTTCACAGAGACCTAAGTACCATTGCCACAGGTGCATCTGGTCAAGGGCCAGAAGGACAGTCTTATGTTTTACTGAAAGGGACTAATTCAACGTCAAAATGAGAGATGGCAAAATTTGGAATAAAGATAAACCTTCTATAAAACAAGAGAGTTATAATAGCTTGCTGTGTCTATACATGTTTTTCTCAGTTTTGTTCTCTTCCTCTTTTATGTCTTTTAGCGAATCTTTTATAGTAGCTGTGTTTTCCTTCAGGCTGTTTCTTTCTGTAATTTTCAATTTTCTTTAATTGTTTCCATTTTTTCATCTGAAACACTCTTTCAATCTTTAAGACATCTTCTTCTTTTCCTAATTCAGCTTTACTTTACCAATCCACCTATTTAGATTTTTGTAAGGATACTCCTCTCTTTGGCATTCGTGTGCCATTCCCCAGCACTGAACACAATATCCCCTCCTGACAAGAAAGGCTTTTAAATTATTGGTGATTTTATTATATTTATTATTTAGGCAAGTATAAAAAAAAGAGAGTACCACTGTGATTATGGTTATTTCAGGAAATCTAAATTAATCTTGGCTTTTGAATTAGCTTCCTAGCCCAGCACTTAGCCTTCTCTATTTAGCAAGTAGACGGACTTGTTTTTCTGTGGGATTCCATGGAAAGGGACGTCTTTATTCCTACATCAAAGACTTCTCAGTATGGCAGATCAAGAAATAATTTAGTCCTTCAATTCCATCTTCATTATGTGTTTGTTTACGTATATCTGCGCTCTCTTCTGCCTGTTTTGTCTTTCTCCTTGTCTTTATATTTTATGGGTGTGGAGTATGGAACTTTATTCTGCACAGTGCTGATGCGTCAATGGGTAGAAAAATAAAAATAGAAAGTAGTTCTAGATTTATAACATCACACCTGTGAGTCGACTTGGTACGCTATCTCAAAGGGCAATTGCTAGGAAACTGTAGTAAATGATTAAAATTAAAGTTTTATCTAATTGTTTATGTTGATAATAATTACTAAATGATAAGAAAAAGTGTTCCTGAAATGTAAAAAAAAAAAATTTAAAAAAAAAATTCAAAAAAGATTGTTCATATACAAATCCTCCAAACAATATAGTTATACAATAACTGGAAGACAGCCAGGGCACATATCAGGCAGTGATATGTGCTGTATAGATGTACTAAAAATTATGGTCCCTGCATGGATTTGCAAGCTGAAATCTGGCATAAAATCTTGTGAGACAGAGAAGAAGGTGGCTGGGACTGAAAGACATGTTAGTGGTGGCAATTGGATATGTTCAGTTCTTGGCTGTCCAGCAGCAGTTGTAATTCTCTCCTTGGTGAATCAGATTTCTGTTCCTATTGTCAAATAAGTGAGTTTTGTGCAGTGACACAAAAAAAGATAGAATGAATAAAGTCTCCTTCTTTGTAAAGCTATAAACTATTGGGTATAAGGGAATACTGAAGATATTTCTCAGAGAATTTGAAAAGTACAGATCATGCATCTTTAGTATCGCTTCATTCAGAGTTGCTCTGGAAACAGCACAATAGGTGAAAAGGAGATCAGCATTGAGAGATATCGTAATCAGGACCAGAAACATTTATTTCATGCAGTAGAAAACAAAGATTGAGGAGTATAGAGGGATATATAAACTGTGTTTTATAAGCATGCAGGAAGATAATCTGTAGAATAGTATCTATAGTAGGTTTTGAAGCACAAGATGTCACGACCACAGATGAGGAGATAACAGTGATACCAGTTCGAGAAGAGAAGTGGGGGATATGTTAGTCTGGGGTGTGTGGAATTGTTAACTCCAGAAGTCTTTGCAGGAAGAAGACTTACGATTTTTATTTAGCCTATTTTTCTATGTGAAAAACAACAAAATGTTAAAGCTAAAGTTAAAATTAGAAATAGAAGCAGCAGAAAGCCAGTGATGATTTGACTATAATATTTCATGGAGGGAGCTGCAAGGATACAGAACAATAATTGACAGAAAAAAGTCAATAAACATAAGTTGAGAGTAGTCTAGATGCCACCCTACAGCTGTATTTATGTATATAATTGTTATTGAGCCACACTCTGATGATGGAGTAGCATTCAGATAAAATTAGCCAGCAGTTGTAGTGATAGACTGGTATAGACCAGAATTTGCAATATGGATATATTCCTTGGTGTAATATTTCTTCCAAAAAAAACACAACCCCATAGAGGTAATACAGTTATATAGATACAAATATTTCATTTCATACCAATATTTTTAGTAAAAAACATATATTTATGCTTCTGAAATCTCCTTCTGCTTTGGGCAAATTAAATTTCTTTCTTATCTCCTTCATCTGTAACATATGTAAGTAATGTTAAGGATGTCTGTGCATGATAAAATTTTCAATATGATTCGCTAATGGGTCTATGTGTATAAGCTCAGAAATCAGCATATAGATTTTCTCATTTTACTTCTTTTCCTCTTTGCTGCTTGTCAGCTGTTTTCTAGATTGATTTCACTGTGAACAGCTAGAAGTTCTAACCTAATATGAAGTGAATGCTGCAGGGCTAATCACTACAAACCAAAGTCGTAGTCTAAACTTCTGACAGTGCAGGCGTCTCCCCCTCCTCATGTCCTCATTGTCCTTCAGTAATTCACTGGGGTTTTAATCCAACCCTCAAGTCCAACCGTAGAAGTACAAAACCATAAACTTTTATGAAATATTTCAAAAATAGCATAAACATAATTTAACATACCACACACATTGTTTTTTAGTAGAATATAAACCAAACAGAATTTATTCTACTGTAACATAAACATATTAGTGTAGTATTACATGGGGATTGTATTCCTTGGGCAAAACTACTGTTATGTAATGCAAGCCTAGAGCATAATGTCTAACCTGATACAGTTCATCAGTAAACACAGCAATATTTGTGATCAAAATCACAAAACATCATTGAAACAAAAGAATGGTGTCCTGATTTCACATGGGGCAGAGTTTCCTTCGTAGTGTCTGGTATGATGCTGTGTTATGGCTTTAGAAGAAAACCAGTGTTGATAACACACAGATGTTTTAGTTGTTGTTGAGCAGTGCTGTGTGGAGCCGAGGACGTTTCAGTTTCTCAGCTTTTCATACTGTCCTGCCAGCAAGAGGGCTGAAGAGGTACAAGGAGCTGGGAGAGAACAGAACTAGGACGTAAACTGGCCAAAGGCTATTCCATACCAAATGATATCATGCAAAAAACTTGAAAAAATGCTGGGGAGTTGGCCAGGCAGGCAGATGCTTCGAGGGCACTGCCTGGGCACTGTTTGGCAGGTGGTGAGCAATTGCATCTGCATCACTCATAAGTGGCCTACTCCAAAAGTAATGCCTCCCATTTTATTTTGTTGGCCCACGAAGCCAGAGGCAGATGACAGTGGTATGACAGTAGATGTTGAACCTTCCCACCATTCTGTTACATTTGGTTGCTATGTGACAGAAGGGCAGTCTGATAGAATGGCATCTATTGTGTAAGTGCATATGATGCAAAGGTGTGTCACTGAATTCCTCCATGGGGAAACAGTTGCACCCATTGACATTCCTTGATGCTTGCTGAATGTTTCTGGAGACCAAGCAGCAGATGTGAGCACAGTGAGGAGGTTTGTAGTGCAATTCAGCAGTGGCGACAGCAACATGAAAGGCCATGTTCCAGACAGCCATGCAGATTTTCTTGAGCGCACCATGCATGCTCTTCATCACTGGTGAAAAATGCATAGCTAATAGTGGGGACTGTGTTGAAAAACAGTGTTTTGTAGCTGAGAATTTGCTCTATCACCTAATGTGATTGTGCTCTTTGTATCTGTTGTAGTTTCCGTGGAAATAAATAGGAGACATTAGTTTCAGAGTGACCTACATTAGAGTGTGTGTATGTATGTTATTATCACTTTTTTCCTGCTCTTCTTAGTAATTAGTTTCTGAGTTCTACTTTGTTTTCGTGTGTGTGTGTGTTTACTTGTTTGTTTGTTTTTAATTCTTCCCTGCCATGCCATTGGGAGGGTAGGAGAGCAAGCAAGCGATTGAGTGGTGCTTAGCTACCTGCCAGGTTAAATAAAGAACAACAGCTGTAAAGAACAGACAAAAATCATAATGTTACAGTATTCCCTCTCTTCTCTTAGGGATACTGGCTTCGCATCTGAACGTGATTGTACCCCACCAATTCTATACGTTTAAAGAAAAACATCTATTCTGGCACCAAGATTGCATAAGTTGCTACTTACACCCTTTCTGTATCATTAAGTAGCTTGTTTTACACTGCCTAGAGGTATTTTGGTGTTCACATGCTCAGCAGCTGAAACTTATTTTATGATAAATTTAAATATTTTATTATTCAAATGTTTCACCATGGGTTATTGAGACCAGTCCATTAGTTTTAAAAGGTAACATATATTTAAACCAGAAATTGATTACACTAGGAAGGTCAGTCTGCCCTTAAAACGCCTAATTAAGATTAGTGAATCAGTGATTAGAGATTATTTTACAGATGATAAAAATAAATGAAAAAGTACAGAAGTCAGAAAATGAAAATCACTCCCCACCTTCCAGCATTCTTTGATATTTGGTGAAATTTGATCTGGCAGGTTCAGCCCAGCCTAGCTGAGAAGTAAGGAAATTGAGTTACCCATGACTTTTTCTCAGTTGATTTCAGGTACAGCATTAATCCCGAAAGGTAGCATTAACAAGAAATGGTAAACACCACTGAGCTAAGGTAACATATTAATTTATTCATGTTATAAAGGCCGCATCTAATACTATCTAAGACTTTTTACAGTTATTTTATTTAGAATTACTTCATGTCTCATTGGTAGCCATTTCTTTGGGGTGAATCTCATTCTGTGTACATAAAAAGACACAGTTTATAGGAATGCATAGAAGTAATTGAAATAAGATGTATTTATTTGGAATATGCATATGCATGCACACTTAGATGCAAAATATCTGTGTGTGCTAGCAAAAAGGTAATGAACTTCAAATGTTTCCTTCCTACTTCAAAAGTAGAAATAAAGCTGAAGTGATAAAAGGCAATGTGACTGTAGTTTGGTGATACATAACTCTAACATCATTGTAAAATACAAGGAATAAAACTATCAAATATTCTCTAGAGTTTATCTAAAAGACAGGAAGTTGTATTTAATGTCTTATTTATTTTCATCTTCTAACTTGTCAGGATAGCGTGATGGCCTTTCAAAAATGTAGCTCTTGAGTAAGAGTCAACATAAATGAAACTGCTTTGGATTATATATCTTTAGCTAAATTGATGCAATATGATACAGATCATTAACTCTAAACACCTCATCCATTCATCTTCGCAGCATACATACTGAGGTTGCTGGATGAGAAATGTTATTGAGCATGCAGACCATTTTTAACATTGATATAAGAGTACAATAAGTAAAAAGATGAAGTTCCTGCGAGTTCTCTGTGAATAATAGTTTAAATAACTTTTGCTACATATACTCCTTCCCACGGATGGTCACTATATATCACTCTGAAATATGAAATAGAATACGTTTATTTTGAAGTGCTGGAAAAATGTAGAGTGCTGCATTTTTTTTTTCCGCCTGATATGTTATACATTATATTGTTCTTTTTTATCTTTCCACAAAGAGAGCTCATGTAATACAAATAGTCAGGTCTCTGGAATATTGCTATCTTTACTTAGTTGTGGCAAGTTACTGTATGTCATTGCTGCTAACCTACAATTTATATTAAGATAAATCTCATAACCTTCAAAGGCAGGGAAAGCCCATATTTATAGGCTTGTTAAACCATATTTCTGTTTCACAGATAAAACTTTATTTGGTAGCAGAAACCATCCCAGCACTTCAAAATATAGATTTGCAACTGTGATGTACTGTTAAAATTTAGTACAGCTTTTAGGGAGAAATACTTAATGATAGAAGTGCTTTATAATACAAGGCATAATCTGCACATACAGATTACCCTGTGGACTTTACAGTCACTGTAGCAATTTATTCAGACTTCTTGTCTGGACTGTGAAAGTATTTGTTCCTCTCAAGCTTAGGTTAAATAAATGCAGTATGAAATGAAGGAAGAGAAAAAGTCTGCTATTAAGGTCAGTGAATGCAAAATATTGTACAAAATGAAAACAATAAGGAAAGAAGCTGTAAGATGTGTTCTTTTTAATAATGATTAAAAAACATATAACCATAAGATGCAGTCACTAAAATGAGAGCATGGCCAACATATGTTTCACAGAGAAGAAATAGCAGCTGCAGTGCCAGGAGTTTATTGGAAAACTAACAACTAGATTCGAAATCAGTGTTGTTATCGTCTCTTTTGATTGAGGTAATATTCTGGGTATCGTATTCAGCAATGGAACAGCCAGTTTCTCAGCAGTACCAGACAGAACAATGATTGATCCAAAATATATACAATTACTGATTTTCCAATTGTTCTCAATAATATATTAGCCATAGTCTCATGGGGATTTCATTTGAAACTCTTGGAATACTAACGGCTATTGTCTACAGTTATTTTGGCATTCTTTGTAGTGCAAATATTGGCAGAACAATTTCAAATGTCTGTGATATTTAAGCTATATATTTATAGCTTTATATTTTATATTTATATAAATAGATTTATATAGCTTTAAAATTTATGTTTATATTTAGTATAGCTCTGTTGTATGTATAAAAACATTTTTAAGCTCCTCTTGTTATGGAATGTAGGTAGCTTGAAAAAACTTCCTCTGTTTGCCCCCTATCATTCACACCAGCCAAATTTTGACCTGTCAGTATCAGATGTATCTATTTGGTCTTCATTCCCCTCTTCTTCACTTTGCATGATGCTAGCATTTTATATATTTGGTGAGAAGCAATTCAGCTCCTTCTTTTGCTGATATTTCTGCTAAAGACCCACAGGAGCATACTTCCTGTATGTAATTATATACGGGATACTGAACTGCCTGAACATTAGGAGAGTTTTTGTTAATAAACATAACAGTCTTGTCGCAATCCCCGTCTGTATTTTCAGTCCACATTGTGTTTGGGGCCACAAAGAAGGTGAGGAGAAAGAGATGGAAGGTGCATGTTGAGAAAAAAATAGAGGAGTGAGAAGATTTATTTTTAATCCATGTAATTTCACCGAGGCACAGTGTGTCACAAACTGCTGAACAAGTTTTTTTCAAAGGGACAATGAATACTGGCACAATGGTGAGAGCAAATAATTCCAACATGAAATATGTTTTGAATCTATAGGCCACATGCATCTTGATGCAACCCCTGCGTCTTGAATCTCTAGCTCATACTGCCGTCTTGGGTTAGGACTCATGAATTCAAAGATGCATATGAGTGTGGTACAATGCACAGCACCAAGTGAATTTAGAATGTCATCTATTTTATGAGTAGAAAAATAGATGTCTGTCTAAACCCTGTTTATTTGTCTTTAAAGTGCACTGAGCAACATGTAATGCAGTTTATTTTTTACATTATTTGTTCATAACGTATGTAGTAAGAGAAAAAGCAACACGTGTGTCTTCAACTTTAAAGGAAATATTAAAAGTTAAGGAAAATCGCATAAGTAGACTTTGTATTTTTGTGTATAAAAAGAAATACATATATGTTCTTTATATATCAGTTGCATGGATACCTCTCTTGTCAGTCATTTATTGCCCATATTATACTCTGTGTCTTAGTCAGAATAGCCCTTGCTGTGGTTTACATAATCACTATATTGCTGCTTTTAAGCATCTATTCCTAAAACATATGAGCACAGAGTATCTCTCATTTGCATGAAATATTTTACATCCAGGAGAGCAATAATTAAAATAACAGCATGAGATTTTTTTCAGTGTTGGTTTGTATTTCACTGTATTAGTTGCCTTTTTGTCTCTCATGTTTACAGGCTGTACACTTGCAAAGTGAAATCTTCCTTTAATGTAGTCTTTTCTTTTCAGAGAACCTAATGGATTTCCTTTGTTGGAGGGATTAATAATAAGAATGGTGGTTAGAATTAAAAAAAAAAAAAAGCTTGCTCTTGCCACAGAGCATCTCTTTACTGTGGCAGATAGCAGGAAATGGTTGTTGCACCTAATAGCAGAGAGCAGGTGAAACTTCAGACTTTGCGACTATTGTACTCCCTCATATCATCCTCTAATAATACTTAATTCTTTCAAAAATCTTTGAAATGCTTCTTTTTTTTCTCTTCTGAGTTTCATTTTCCAGACTCTTTTCTTGCCTTTTGATAAAGAAGCTTAAACAGACTTAGAAGCAAAATGTCTTTGTTGTTGTTGGGTTTTTGTTTTTGATTTTTTTTTCTTCTTAAACACAAGAAGTTCTGCAGTCTTCCACGTCTATTAAGAACAAGTTATTTTCTGATATTGCAGTGACTGTGACAGCAGTCTGTACAGCCATGTGGCATTTAGTGTCTAATGCGAAGCCCATTTTATAAGGAGTCATTCCCCTGACTTCACTGGGGTTGGGATCAAGTCCTTTCCGTCCATCAGTCCTCATATTTCTACGTTTCTTAATTAAATAGAAGAGAAGAGGTCCCAAGTACCAGTGCCGTGAAATATTGACTTTCTAGCAAAGATACAGAAAAAGAACATCTGTTCAATCCTTCATTACATCTGAGGCTCCCAACACTGGTAGTGTACTACAGTAGTACATCAAAATGATACACTGCCATTTTCTCTGACAGTGACCATGTGAGACTTCAGAGCTGACCTAGGTGTGTGACACACGGGAGAGCTGCTCCTGAGGGAACAACTGGTACCCTCTTTGTCATATGCAGAAAATTGCCTGGGCAACGGCTACAAGAGGAAAGGAGAGTTTGAAAAGTTTTATTCCCTTGATTTTGCTTCCAGGCTGTGACAGCTTGTGCAGTGGATGCCATCTTCCTCCATGCCTGCAGTTAGCACAGAGCTGTGTCTGGTAGAGCTACAGCAAACTATGCTTAGTCATCTGAGTTTCAGCTTCTTAAAAGTGCTGTTCCTCCATGTGTGCTGCATGTTTTGTTGAGTTAAAAGTGTTTAGGTAGCTAATGTGATTCCAATGAATATAAAGGGCAGTGGTAGGGGGGTTGGCTGTTTATTATGGTTTATCCATAATCAGACTCTGAAGTGTAGAAAAAGTAGCCTGATCAAAAATAATTGTTCTTGCTGCCCATTATGGTTTCAGAGGCTCCACAGAAGATGAGACAAATTTTACATGTATAAGTGGTTCTCTTGGATAGTAATTGTTACCAAACTGTCCTGCATTAACAGACTAATCCTAATAATGCAACTATGAGCCTGTTGCTTTGAATTTCTAAGTGGTATAGGAGACCAAGCCACCTGAAGTTAGATGATTTAAAACATAATTGGGCTCCCAATAAAAATGTTTAGATTTTCAGGTGTGTAGTACCCACAGCTACCCACAGCTACCCACAGCTACTATTAAAATAAGCTTCAGAAACTTATCAAAAGACACAGTGGGAACATCAGCCAGCAGTAGGATTCCTGCCAGTAAGTCTTGTGTTCACGCCATGGATCTCTATTATAGTGAAGCCTGTATAAGCAGGAAAATTTCAGCAGATAAAGATCTTAAAAATAATGGAAAGAAAATGAAATTGTGGATTGAGTGAAGTCAGTGGATTTATTAATACTACATAGATCACTCCAAAAGTGATGCCTCCTGTTGATTTCCAAGGAAACTACAACAGATACAAAGAACACAGTAACACTGTTTGATAACAATTTATCAGCTACAAAACACTGCTTTTCAACACAGTCATCACCGTTAGCTGTGTATTTTCACCAGCTATGAACAAGAGTCTGCATGCCTTGCTTGTAAAACTCTGCACCGGAAGAGGTGACCCGCCGTCACCCTGCTGAAATGCCCCACCCACTGCCTCGCTGTGCTCACATCCACTCCATCAATGTTCAGCAAGTGTTGAGGAATATCAATAGCTGCTATTTTTTCTGCATGGACAAATTCAGTGACACACCTTCGCTTCCTACTCACTTCCATGTCAGAAGCTGTTTTGTCAGACTGCCCCTCTGCTGCCATCTGTCGCAAAGCAACAACATGTGATGGTATAGTGGTGGGAAGGTTCAACCTCTACGGCCATACCACCAACGTCTGCCTCTGACGTTGTGGACCAACATAATAAAGTAGGAGGCATTACTTTCGGAGAAGCCCTCTTAAGTTCAAATAAGGCTTAATTTAACCCTTTGAGCTTTATTCCCATATTTAGCAAGCATTTACATCTTTGTGGTAACAAATAATGACTGCGAGGTATAAAAATAACCTATTCTTGAAATTGCTAAAATGATGTGAAATAACCATAGAGGAGAATATCATACCTCTCTAATGAAAATTAGATAGGATAGAGCAAAGACAATTTTGGTCCCTCTGGAATGTACAGATTAACATAATTGTATGTCTACTATAGGAGAGCATTCCTGCACCAGAACCAAAATGTAGTAGCAGTAAAATGAGAGAGAAGGAGGGATGCTGAGTAGTAATGTACTGTAATTGGAAAAGAAATCTGCAGTATCCCACTGGATGATGGCAATCAAAGACAGTTTAAAAGATCGACTTGAAGTATTTTTATTTTCACATATACAAAAAGTGAGAAATTAAATTAGGGTGACCTGAGCACAATTTGCAAAGGGCAATGCTACTGAAGTGGAATGCTGATGATTTGTGAATGTGACTCTTATTTATAATACTCAAGCTGATGAGAAGTTGTCTGCAGCGTACATACACTACTGGAATATAATTGTTTAGAAGGTAGAATAGTCTAAGATTAAATTTATAGAATGTTCTGATGTTGTGATTTTATTTTAATATTGCTAATCATAGATCTTTCAAACAAATGTGATTAGCTAGACTGTGTGTTACATATTGAAATCACAGCCGCTCCTCTTCACCGTAACTAAGAGCTCTGGGCAATAATAAAAATTGAGTAATGGCCCTTTTCATTTCAACACTGTAAGCAAGAGGTAGAAATGCTCACTGTTTTTGAGCAAATTGTGATTGGTAGAATGAATAAGCAGTAATTGTTCTGCATTAAGTGAACAAAGGAAACTATCATAGATGAATGCAGTCTCAGTTTTATTGCAGCTCAGTCGGAAATTCTAATCAACTGCGACAGGAGCTGAATGAATTGGCTGCACCCAAAGGTGCTGTTTATTAATTTATCATAACAAATAATGATGGTCTGTCAAAGTAAATTATGTTGCTCCCTATGTTGCACGTCTTTGTATTGAAACACAGCAGTGAAAGAGATTTGTTCACCTGCTCTTTTCAAAACCAGAAGTATTAAGCTATCTGTGTGTGACGAGTTTTTGTTTCATTCCTCTTTCTCTGAAATTCAGATTAATCATAAGGTAACCATATCAGCATACAAAAATAGATACCCACACACGTGCGTGTGTCTCATACAAACTCTCAGACTCCTGTTTTTGTATCCCTTTGCACTGCGATAATTAAATTATGTGGAGATCTGCCTGTTTTGTGTAATTACACAGAATCACAGAATTGCTGGGGCTGGAAAAGATCTCAAGAGATCATCGAGTCCAACCCCTTCCTAAGCAGACGCCCTGCAATAGGTATCACAGGTAGGCATCCAAACGGTCTTGAATATTTCTATAGAGATATTCCACAACCTCTCTGGGCAACCTGTTCCAGTGCTCTGTCACTGTTAGTGCTTAGAATCCGTACACCACTGTTGGCATTTGAAGTGGAGATTAATTATATGTTTATATGCTCAGATTAGCATGTGTATTTTATATATGTATATATGCACATGTGCAGATAAATTTATGAGCTAAGAAGCTGTTCTTAAAGCAAGGGGATGGGCTGTAAGGGTAGAAAGAACAGGAAAGAAAGAAGGAAAGAGAGGATTATTTTATTTTCTTTGATGAAGATGGAAACATGAGATTTTAAGTGATTTGCTCAGTGCCTGAAAATAAATTAGTGTGAGAGGCGCTAAGAATATATCCAAGATCTCTTCATTACAGGCCTCAACCATTTCAGCTTTTTTTTTTTGTCTCCAGAAATATTTTTGATTGGTACCACCAGCCCTATGTGCCAGTGGTACTTTAACTTTTATAAAAGGTGCTTTTGAGGTCAAATAGACAAATTCAGAGAATTTTACTGTTCGGCTGTATTGAATTGATACTAGTTCTCTAATTAAAAGTTGCATGATTGATTGACCACTTCAGTGCTTATTTTTTGACATTTTTTCAACAGTAAACTCTGAATTACTGCATTTGTATTAAATAGGAATGAAATTCAGCCCTGAGTAGATATTTCTGTCAGAGATGAAATATGAGGAAAAATATGTACATATGTATAATGTGAATATTATTGCCTTGAATTTTCTAACCAAAATCCAATTTGCTGTCAGATACAAAAATTGGTTTGTAATACAGTCCTTATGGCAAGTCAGAAAAATGGTTATATTAACAGGCTTGAAATTCCCAGAGATTGTTACTGGGTATTTCTGTAATGCAAACAATTTAAACAGTGATTGGAAAAAGACACCTCTGAATATAGACTTTTTTTCAGTAAATAAATTTGCAAGGTGTTAAGTGTTCATTGTAAAAGTAATTAAATCCATAGTGATTATGGATTTAAAAATAAACAGGCTACCCAGCAATATTTGCAAACAGCATATAAAAAAAATCCTACCATGAATCCTAAATTCCCCCTTCCCGGCAATTAAAGCAACTGCTTTTCTTTGAAGATGTCTGCACATCCTTTCTGGAGTCAAGACTTATTTCTAGAGGTCACTGCCATTGCAGTCATCACCGGACCTCATTATTTTCCTAAACTGTGTTTCTGCTTTCTTGTGAATTAGCAGGAGAAAACAGTGGTATCCTTGGTCAGTTGATGCCTAGTCAGATATTTTCAGATGAGGATTATTTCAGCTGAAAATGAAGAACATAAATTCAAAATTCCACGGAAAATGTACAAAATAATGTGGCTGTTAATCGTCAAGTTACGCGTATCAGTATGCAACTATACAAACTGATTACAGAAAACTAATTAAGTGAATTGCGAGGAAATTTATGTTCCCAGAACACTTGCCTACTTCCAAAAATTCCATGCTTAGTATGAAAATGGCTATGTTTAAGTTAGTAGAAAGTACCATTGATGTGCCTCATAGCATAATCCTAAAACTAGTGTAAATCAACTCATTGTAGAACTACGTTGCATTTCTGCCTGATTTTCTTATTCCTTCATTAATATTTCTCACTATGTTGTCAGCAGAAGGGAACGTGAATGGTTCAGAATAAAGCAGAACATACTTAGATACCTGAGCCTTGCTTACCAGGAAGAGTTTTGATATTCTTTAAAAACAATCGCGTGGAAAAAAAACAACATGTAAAATGTGTAAAAATGTTTAATTTGGATAATCCACTACTGGATGATTTTGATAATAAGCTTTGGTGGAAATATATCCTTCATGCATAAATTTATATAAGAAACATTAGGAGTCTAATTAATATGTGTTGGTACTTTGTGAGAGCTGAGAAGTACTTCCCTGTCTTGACTATGAAAGTGCCACGACAAGAAAAAAAAAAGTCACTTTTTCACTTTCAGCCAATATGTTTATAATTTGCTATGCTTAGAAAATTACCCTGCTTAGAATTACACTAAGTTTCAACTCTTGCTGAATTGCAAATGTGTAGCAAATCGTAATGATGGCATTTTGGCAACACAGAGAGGAAAACAGCGGAGAACAATAATCCAGTTGTTTGTATTTGCTAATAGTTTTGGATTGTTTCTTCCCATTGTTCAATATTTCAGATGCATTAGTGTTTTAGCTGGTGGATATAGTAACAGGATTTCCCTGAAGAATGAATAGGAACTCCATATATGAGGCCAAAGGTCTCCGTTAAATTAGTTTTGGTTTCAATGTCTAAGTAAAATGTAGCTGTGGGATTGAGCTGTAAAAGTAGATGATTGCAGCCACTAGGTAAATCAGCAGTGCTGATGACTGGTGACTCAAATGTGTCTATTCACTGTTCTCTGAAGTTCATTTCTTTAGTAACCTATTTAAAAGGATGTCTGCTGCAAAGAGCTTTGTGTGTCCAGAGCCACCCAGTTTGAAAGCTCCCATCTCTTCTTAACAGTTTAGGATTAGAGATGTGAAGACAATCTGTCTGCAGTGAGCTAATCTTGTGTGATCAGAGAAAATGTTTGTTAATTCCAGTTTAATTAATTGCATTTATGTTTTTAAATGTAGAAATTATTGATGCTTAAAATAAAGTCTAAGGATTAATAGGACCTGAAGTATGTTGCTTTATCTGTTACCTCTAACAATTTACCACTTCTTCAGATGTGAAAGTCACATTTACTGCCATGAATCCTCATCCAGGTATCTTGTATCTCACTTGATCATACATCTTTCAGGGGTTATAAACCCCTGATCTTGGTCACCATGACAATATATTTTATTTCTGTGGATATTAAATATTTATAAAAATTCGCCTTACTTTATAGGATTTTATGAAAATGAAGTAAACATTTTTGCAACTGTGAAGTATGGGGTGATTATTAATATTTTCTTTTTTCCCTGAAAGTCTTGACAAAGAATATTCACATTTTCTCAAAGTCCATGAGGAAATTCCCTGTACCATGCTTTTGTAAGAAAGAATCTCATGAAGAGAAATCTTAGAGCTTTTGATTCTGGTTTAGAAGTTAAAATCATATCCTGATTTCTTAATCCTTCAGCTTTTTAATCCACTTTATCACTATTAACTTGTTTTTTCTGTGACTGTGTTGAAAAGTAGTGTTTTGTAGCTGAGAATTTGCTATATCAAATAGTGTTATTTTACTCTTTATATCTGTTGTAGTTTCAGTGGAAATAAATAGGAGGCAATACTTTCAGAGTGACTTAGTACAGATTGAATAACCGTAGTACAGACTGAATGACAGACTGAATGACTGAGTACAGATTGAATGTCAATTATTTCCTCAAAAGTACTTATTATAATTGTGTTGGATGCATAGAAATAGAAAAAGAAACATACTCATGCATATGCCACTTGTTTCCAAATTAATTTCTCTCAACCTTGGCAGCATGCTTTTTGAGAAATAATTATTCGTATATTTGAGGTGGTCTTGTAGTACTACAGCAAATTAATGTTACAGTGCTCAATGTGCTTGCCAAATAAATGAGTTTGCAATTATAATGCTGTCTGAGTTAATGCTGTATTCTCAGATGTGGTGCATATAGTTTAATTTGGCAGTGAACAATGAAACCTTCCAATAATATATGGTGTTCATCAACTCAGTACATTGTGTTTTCTCCCGGAGAGTAGTTACCCAGTACTGCCCAGGTAATTCTGGTATACAGTTGTATGTGTGTCGTGGCATTTATATATTGCTGGACGACTGCTGTCATAACACTAAGGTTCTTTGCTGGAACACTTTGGAGTAGCAAATAGCACATTTATCATGTTTTAAAATTACTGAGCAGTTGTGGTTCCCTTTTCACTTAAGCATTATTGTTTAAATGATTAACTTTGTGATTACTCACCTTTCTAATGAGCAACAAGCTACGGTACTTTGCGGGGAAAAAATACCCCAAAAGTTTTTCTTATTAGTTCGTGTTCTCTTGATGGTTATATGAAAGCAAACTATGCTATGTACCGAAACGCCGCTTTCTGCATTGGGTAATTTGGCAAATTTTATCATTTATAAAGACGTATTTTTATCATAATTTGTCTCCTTAATGCACTTAATCTGTGTGTTTTAGGAACACTTGGCCGTCACCTCTTCCTTCTATTCTATTAATCTTCTAGCCATTTTATCTCAACCATTGCACTGAATAATGACATAAACCAGAAAACCAAAGGATGATAGCAAAAAGAAACGAAGAATTATTACAGAATAAGATAAATGTAGTGCCACTTCTGCTAATCTTAATTTACTTAGAATTTAGTGAAGATCCTTCTGTCACACCATCCATCACAGATACGCACTAGGGTGAGAAAGAGGTAAGCAATTAAAAACATGTTCTTCATCTCAGGTGTTTTGTGATTTCTTATTCAGTTAGGTTTCATTGACTGTTTCGCTCTTCCTGCCAGGTATAAAATCATTTGTCAGTTTCTGAGGTTAAAATTAGTGTCCCTGAAAGAACTAGCATTGACAGCTGCTGAGGATAGAGTATAAATATATTTTACTTCTAGAACAGGTGCTGCATTAACAATGACAATTGAAGCTTCTCCAGGCTGTTCCATTATCATGTGCTTCTCTTCATGATGAAATTTGATGCTTTGGCATTCAGGTCACTGGACTTTCAGGTAGCACAGCCCACCTGTAGAATTCCTGATGGAGAAAGTTATAAAGTCAAATGCTGTGCAGGATCTCTCACAAGACTGAAATATTTTGTATGTGCAAAGGACAGCCAGATCTATGCAAGCTGAGATAATAACTGTAATCAAATTTCATACTCGAAGGAATACACTGATTGCCTCAGGGATCAAGAAAAATTTAACTCCATGTACTCATCGTTTATGCTGCTTCAGGTAAACAGATCAGTTAAAACAGGATGGAAAGGCCTCTAACCCACTAATTGTTGTCCATGTTTTCTGGCTGAATACCAAATTCTGAAGTAGTTCAGCCTACCAGAACCTGTAGAAGAGAAGATTTTCTACACTGGAGTAGCTTAAATTAGTAAATGGTTTACTTTGGACTCATGCTTGTCTTTAATTTCTATCACATCACAAACCTAAATACTGCAATCCAAATCTAGTTAATATAAATATGCTTGTAAAACTGGTTGGCACCAACCAAATATTCCCTGTTCCAAGTCCTGGCTAATGGAAGTTAAGGCGCTAAAGAACTTTACATCCACTTAACATCTTGCTCTTGATTACTGAATTCCTCTGGTTTTTGATCTATGTGATGGAAAAACTCTGTGGGTACATTTGAGCTGGCTGCTGACTTGTTTGTGAGCCGAAGTTAAACTCAACCATGTATGCTTCTGTTCCCATAATTGTTTCTGTCCACAGCAAAGCTGCTTCAGCCTTAGTAGTACAGTAAGTTAATTCAGAACATGGAATTTGTAAGCAAGGTGTTCAGCAAGCATTTTGGACTAAGATTAGGGTTACTTTAAGGGTACCGAGGTCTGACTTTTTTTATTATAAATGGAAATAAAAACAAAGTTGTAAGATGAAAGCCAAGCTCCTTGTTTGAGAATTTTGGGGATGGGGCTTAATGTGGGATTTTGTACTCTGAAATATTATTCTTGAAATCACCAGCTGTGGTTTGTAACATGTGCAATCCCACCTGAGGCAATCAGCCACTTTTTGTGAGGGCAGGGTTGGGCCCAGTGAGCCCTAATGACCCTGCCCAGCCCCACCTGGGTCTCATTTAACCTCAGATGAGGGGCCTTTTCTTTTCTTTGGGAAGGGTTGTAGGTAGCCTTCTCCACACTTATCTCCTGAGCTTTCTTCCATGTTTCTGAGGTTATCCTTGGACCTGACCCAATGTGATGGTCGCTGAGCCTCAGGGGAGCCTACTGCTTTTGCCAGCCCTGCAGCTGATTTGGGGCCTGTTGGTGCGGTTCTTCCCAGCATTATCTGGGATCCCTTCTTGCCATCCGTTACACCACAGTCCTGTTCATGTGTTACTTCAAGCACTGTGACTTGGAGGTGGAGGGGGGAGTCCGTACAACGAAGAGGTCACTGCCTAGGTTAACCCGATTTAACTGGATAACCCGTTTTTGAAAGTCTCAGATTTGTAATGTTACCTTTTGCCTTGTTTTCCTTGCCAAAAGGTGGTCTGAGGCCTCTTGAAGCTGTGAGGGGAAAACAGTCTCACCGAGCGAGGGTGGGTATGGAGGTCTGTATTTGTTTTGTTTTGTTTTTGTGGGACTTTCATCTGTTTTAAGTTGGTGTCTTGAAATATGAGTCTTTCTGAGCCATCTTACGGTTCCTTTCCAGCCTGTCCTTTTTTCTCTACAACACAACTGTGAATGCCCACAGCCCTTCCTTGCTCTCATGTATGGCTCTGCTTCCCTTGCTCTTATCCGAAATAGTGAATGTGTGTATATATTAATTTTATGCCTCATTCCTTAAGGCCTTATCCACAAATGAATCAAGAATAGGGCATAATTTTGTATAAAAACATTTACTGGTATGGAATTGTTTTGTGTTTTCCTTAACCCTAACAGGTGGCTTTTTAGGGAATCAAATGTGGGAAACAACTGGGTTACAAAATGTTCCTGTTTCAGCCAGGCTCTTCTTTCATCTGAGTCTGTCTCCAACATAGTTCTGGGATGGCTGAACAAGTGTTTCTCAGTAGGGCTGCTTGTGGTGAGAAGACTGGAGAGCTTGGAGATGCTTCTCTGAGCTGTATGAGCTGCGAGTGGGATGTAGGGATAACTCTGGGCTATTGTGTGACTTGGCAGCTTTTGGAAATAGCTAGAAGACTTCTGACAGTAACATTGGTATCATTTGGGTAGTTTGCAGGACTTTGGGTGCTAGAATCTCAGGAGAGCCTGGAGGAAGATGAGGTTTTTTCTGTCCTGGGTAGATACAATACATGTTTGAACAGGATATGTTAACTGAGATATATAAGGTGGTGTTAAAAGTTTTGTTATGGACATAGAATTGATATAAAGCTGGATTTCTCAGAATAAGCTGTTTAAATTTGCGAATGAAACTGACGCTTTGTATAATTGTACGGAAGAGATCTAGCTGTTTTTTTGGGTTTTTTTTTTCATTTTTTAGTATGTACTGATTTTGTTCTTTTTCAGTGCTATCTTCTAGAGAAGAACTATGTTCAGTTTGGGCTTATTGTATTAACTAATATTGTTGGCCTTGCTTGTGTGCTGTTAAACCATAGATAACTTCCTTAGGTCAAAGATAATGTAGAGATATAAAAGTAAATTCTAATCAGGACACTGTCTGATAACTGTTAAGCTTTCCCATGTGTATGGGAAATGTTAGGTCATGCCCTGAACCAGTGATTAAACACCTGGTGAAGAGGTGTGGTCAGCACTAGGAGCACAAGAGCAAGCAACCTGTGCAAGCATAACCTCATATAAGGGCTGGCAGCTGAGAGGAAAACATCTCTCTTTGTTAATTGCTTCTTTTGGGGAGTTTTCTAGCAGGACTATCTTCAGAGTGGGGTAAGCTATTCCTTTCTTATTACTGGATTGTGACTAATACCTTTTTTGAATTATCCAAAAACTGGTCAGAGGCAGCTATATAACTGGTTTTCTTGCTATCCAACGTGTATCTTCTCTTGTACTGTCTTTAAAAAAGTCTTAAATTTTCAACTTTTAGCTAATTTTAAAAGAAGATGTATGTACTAGTGAGAGTATTTGCCAGAGCTACAGCCAAAGTCCATGAAAACTAAGGTGTTTGAAAGCTGAGTGGACAACAGTGGTGGAAAGTTCAAGCTGGCAGATAATATTCAGTGCTCAGAGAAAACTGGAGCAATCTAATATGGACGGAGGGTGGAGGGAGAAAAGGGACTGAAGCTGGGAGGACAGATATTGCCGCCTGCTGGCTGACTGTGGTGAGGCTGGAATAAAAGTAGAAATGCTTTAACTATGTTCTCAGTGTGTATGCCACAACAGCTTAAGTCAAGGAATGTGTCCTGGTAATGGAAATAAATTGTGTGCTCTGTTTTTGCAGAGGAAAACATGGTGATGGAAAAGCGAAAATAAGATGTTAACTGTATTGGACTTAGAGCTGTTACTTGGAAATTGATCTGAAATGAAAAAGGCAGAAGTAAAATTAGCTGACTTAAGGAAGGGAACACGTAATACTGAAAGTATAAAACAAGGAGACTGCCTGTCTATAAATATAGTAGCTTAAAGAAAATGCAGCTTTCCTGGTTGTGGCCCTGTAGCCAGCCTTCTGAACTTCTGAAGACCAATATATCATAAAATGCAGTTCATTCTTAGCCTTTGCTAGTGGAGGGATGAGAACGCTTTCCAAAAGATAAATAAGACTAAATCAATTTGAAATACTAATATTCATAATACCGTGATGTACTTTCAGGGTAGCTTTGTCACTGTCACTGGTGTTATCATAGAATGAAATGGAAACATACTGAACGTTTTTTCCCAGCACTTCTGCTGGGGCTCCCTGTTGGACACTCTTGAGTTACCTGGTAGGCCTGAGATGTCATCTGTCCCAGTTATGTTTGTAGTTTAGATTACTCAGGTATGACTAGGGGAACTAGGAAGAAAAGTATTTTGAGAGTATTTGCAGCTTATACTGGCTGGGCTGCCTTAGGTTGCCTATTAAAATCAGAATCTTCTTATTCTTTGTACTGCACAACTTCAGTATGGAGAATCAAATCACCTGTGCGGCTGCTGCCAGTTGATTAGTATAATTGAGTAGTCTAAGCAGCATCTTAACAGCTGCTCCAAGAGGCTTTAACCTCTGTGTATACACACTTTGTAGGATTTTGTTTTACAAAGGAGGGGATTATTGTCATGTTCATTGTAATCAGTCTAAGTACCATAGGCCTGATTCCTGACAGCTTTGTAGCTTCTGCAGTCATTTACAACTGTCTAAAAGGACTATAAAATCTGAAGACACTAGAATGGCTGTGATCTTACTACATTTGCAAAGAGACGATTGTACGTTAACCAAGACTAACTGCTGGTCCTGCACTTTGGCCACAACAACTCCATGCAGTGCTGCAGGCTTGGGGCAGAGTGGCTGGAAGACTGTGCAGAGGAAAAGGACCTTGGGGTGTTGGTTGATGCTCGGCTGAACATGAGCCAGCAGCGTGGCCAGGAGGCCAGTGGCATCCTAGCTTGCATCAGTCATAGTGTAGCCAGCAGGAGCAGGGTGGTAATCATCTTCCTGTACTCAGCTCTGGTGGGGCCACAGTACTTAGAGTACTGTGTTCAGTTTTGGGCCCCTCACTGCAGGAAAGACATTGAGGCCCTGGAGCATGCCCAGAGAAGGGCAACAAAGCTGGTGAGAGGTCTGAATCTTAAGTCTGATGGGGAGTGTCTGAGGGAGCTGGTGCTGTTCAGTTTGGAGAAGAGGAGGCTCAGAGGAGACCTTATCACTCTCTACAACTACCTGAAAGGAGGTTGTGGTGAGATGGGGGTTTGGCTTTTTCCCCCTGCTAACTAGCTATAGGATGAGAGGTGATGACCTCAGGTTGCACCAGGGGAGGTCCAGGTTGGATGTTAGGAAAATTTCTTCTCAGAAAGAGTGGTAAGGAATGGGAGTGGGCTGCCTGGGGAGGTGGTTGAGTCATCAACCCTGGAGGTGTTTAAGAAACTTTTAGATGTGGTACTAAGTAATGTGGTTTACTGGGGGAACATTGGTGGTAGGAGGATGGTTGGATAGATGACCTCTGAGGTCTTTTCCGGTCTTAATGTTTCTACCATTATGGCAGTGGAGCTCCAGGTCATGTGCAGAATGAATAGGAAGTGAGTACAAGAGCTGTTGCTTAGGTGTGAGTACATGGTAGAAAAAGACAATGGGGGGATGGAGGGTCCGTGGATACTTTGTAATTCTAAATTGTATTTAAGTATCCAAATCTGTCTTTGTGCCTGTACTTGGGCTTGCTGGGAGTTGAGGTGATTCTGTATGTACCAAACTCAAGGCAATCCTTATTCTAGGCAGTGATCTGTGCTGTTTGTTTTTTGTTGTTGTTTTTGCAGTTTGCACTGCAAATAGCTAGGTAGGCTTATGGCTGCAAAGGAGGATATGGGGGGAAAAGAAGTTGAGTCACCTCTTAGTAGCAATTTTTTGTCACTGTCCATGAATCCTGTAGCAAGGAACATCTCAGACATAAAATGCCAAATCTTAACTTTGACAAATAATCCTAAATTGTATTAACATTTGTTAAGGGGAAGAGGGAGAATACATTTCAGAGATGTAGCAGGAGATTTACTAAATTTCCATATGAATAAATCACTCAGTTATTATTATTGTTTGGAAGTGCTGCTTTTCCAAGGTTATGTTGTTGTCAAGGCAGAAGGTTCCATATTGCATTTCCAACCAAGCCTGACTGAGTAGGGTGCTGGAAAGAATATGTTTTCCTTCCAGAATCTTAATTAGGTTGACTTTAACTCATGACAGGAGATTCTGCCAGCTGTCAGCTGCTGCTTGGATCTCTTACTAATTAAAACTCTGACGAAGCCTATTAATGGCGTTCAAAAAGCCAAATCTCCCTTTAAAACATCACTGGCACTACAACAAAGAATGTATGACAGTGATATTGGAGCTTAGACAATGTGTCTTTTGCCTTTCTTCTTGGCAATATGCTAGGAATGTTACCCGAATATACTGGCTCTTCACTCAGAGCCCTTACCTGTCATCTATCTGGACTAAAAGGAATCTGAGGTGAAATTTTGCTGCTATTCAGTTTTAATGGAGCTGACATTCAGACTTCGTAAAGTAATGAGTATAACTCACGTTAAAATACTTTTAAGTTTAATTTTGAGGTAGCAACATCATGGAGTTTGTAAATATTTCAAGTATAGAAACGGATGACAGTGTAACTTGTAATTAACAGTGTTATTGTGCCACTTTTCATGATAATTAGATGTTGCAGCTGGGGGTACTGTACTTGAAAGCCTCAGTCAGGATAAAAAAAAAAAAGAAGAGTCCTTAGATACCTAGTCAGTTTTTAAGCCAACAGAAATCCTAGTCTGGGTATAGATATACTGCCAAAAATCCTTTTTGGCAATTTCTCTACTAGGGACTGAGTGAAATAACTCTAGATTGTGTATACTGACTGCAAAAGAAAAAAAAAAATCTGGTGTTATAGCTGTATTCTACCTTTTCTAGTATAGATGGATAACAATCGAAGATTTTGCAGGAAGGAAAGAGTTTGTGGAATAGAAGGGGACTTCAGATAACAGAGATATTAAGTGGATGGGAAACAGCGTTTAGTTTTTTTGAAGGTCACTGAGTTTGGGACTTAATTCAGACTATAACTTGGTTCAGACATGGGTTTTGAAGCACGCTGCTGTTTTTCTGTTAAGGAAGCTAGGGGCTGTGAGAAACGTTTATGTGAAAGCTGAGAGCCTCTAGGTGAAATTATTCTTGGTAGATATTATGGCTAGTTCATTTCCTTAGAATATAAGTTTTCCCCATCTGTTCTATAAGGAGATATGTAGCAACATTTCTGATTTGTGGAAGTTGAAGTAGAGCTGCTGCCAGCATTTCAGGTAGCCTGGGATCTCGCTGAAGAGAGATGTGTTCTCGTCAGAGGGACTCTAGATTTATCTTCCAGAGAAATACAAGAAACATGTAGAGCTGTTGGAGCAGGTCCTAAGGGGAGGGCTGTGAAGATGATCAGAAGACTGGAGCACCTCTCCTATGAAGATAGGCTGGAGGGAGCTGGGCTTGTTCAGGCTGGAGAACAGAAGGCTCTGTGGAGACCTCATTGTCGCCTTCCAGTTCTTGAGGGGAGCTTATAAACGGGAGGGAGACCAACTTTTTACACATTATTGCACTGACAGGACAAATTGTTGATTAATGCTCATGCTGTGATCCTTTGGAGGCTCTGGATACTTGTTAACAGAATTGTTGTATCTTTGTTTTTCCCCATGTTGTGGTTGATCATTTACTTTTTCCTGTCTCCTGGTACTCTTGCTTCAGTCAGTGTTCTGTTGGTCTTGTTTTTCATGCTACTTCTGCAGTTAAGCACGATGTCATACAAATGATACATATATAGCCCCAGTTTCCAAGGTGCTAAGGCAATTCTTGAAGCATTTCACAACTTAACAGGTTAATTGCAGGGTAGAGTTTTATTAATTGAATTTCAAACAGTGCCTTCTGTGAAATACTTCTGATTGCAGAAAGATAAGTTTAAATAATCATGCTAAGTACTTAATTTGCTTGGATGTGCCATCAGTGGAAAGAAGAAAGCAAGCTTGAACAAAAGTAAGTGCCTTGACAGGTTCATTTGTGCAGTCAAAATGGGATAAATTGCAATATTTGTTATATACAATTCTGTTCTTAGATTTATCCTTAAAGTTGTTTGTATTACTGAGACTGTAGTATTTTTCACCATATGTAACAATTTGCTTGAACAAAAATCTGCTTTCTGTCTCTATATGTTTAGGCAACAAAATATAAAGATTTTGAAGTATTTTGAACCTCTCCCTTTTTCTCCCCCAAATGAAAAATACTAGCTTTTGTCCTTGCTGTTATAATGATTATCTTTTTTTTCTGGAGTGAATATGTATATGATTTACATATAGGAACATTTGTATCTCTCTTGCACTTGATTTGAAAAATGTCTCTTAATTAAACTGAAAGTGACTGAAAGTGGGTTTTTTTATTTCTTTCACTGGTAAAATCATCACTTGAAAAGTATTAAATAGTTATCCATATCCATATATTAATTTATTTTTGTCACTTGGGGTCACTGAACTATTGTAATGCTGTAATACAGCGCTGTCTGTGTCTGAGTAGCGCAGAGCTGCTTTCAAGTATTACCATGTGGGAATCTATCTGGAAAAGTTTCTTTGTGTAAGAAGTGAAATAGATCATAAAATTATCAGTGCAGCTGTACAAACTTCACATGATAAGTGCTTTCTTCTAGTGTACCGAGTGGGGGCAGCTGGTAGCTCCAAGAAATGCATGCTTATTTTGGATGGTTTTAACCTAATTAAAATCGAGTGGTTAGGATCTCTAAAATGGCCATTATCTTGTCATTGAATTTGCGTCTTGCCTTATATTTGCCAGGAAGGTTTGTAATCATGTCGTTTTCTATATACCTGTGTGCATACATAAGGAATTCGTGTTCTTTCATGGACTGATGAAATCTGAAGTTGTTAGCAGATTGCGTTCCCACATCCAGTTAGAGCTCTGAGCCACCCCAGTCCCTTTTGGCAGCATGTTTCCCAGTTTTCACATCGGCATAGATATTGATTTATCTCTGTGAGGTAAGTTACAGCTAGGAGACTTTAACTTTTGACCTGTGTCAGTAACACAAGGTGTTGGAGGGGGAAAAAAAACTGTAAAATTCACCAGGTTTCTCTGATATAAATATAACTCCTGAGTAATGGGAAGAAAAATAAACACAAAATTCAGCAGGTATAGACCTCCTTTACAGGCAAACTGTTTTAAGTGGTTTAAGATCTGGACTTTAATCACCTTGTTTTATGTAAGCTTGATCTGAGGTGTTGCAGCAGCAGACTGAGGATGTTAACGCAGTGTCAGCTCAGCTCTACTCTAAGATGCAGAATCTGTATTTTAGATAGGAAGCCTGCCACCTGGCAGGAAAGCAGAGCAGTTTGGGAGCGGGCAAGGAGCAAGTGCAACAGCCACATGGCAGTGGGGGGCACTTGTCTTTTCCCAACCTGACTGTACCTTTCCTCTTGGTTCCAAACCCTGGCACTGCTGCCTTGGCCCCTTGTCTCTTGACACCTTTTCTTTACCTGCTGCCAGCCAAGGATGCCTACTGAATTTCTTGTAGAGGATTTTCTCTCCAGTAACCTTGAGAGAACAAACATTTCTTTAACATCAAGAGGTACATATTGTCAGGATGAGGAACTTGGTTTCTTCTTTTGGGTGTTCTGGGTTCTTCTGGGTGCACCCACTGCCAAACAGCGAGTAAAAGCACACGTGAAGCTCTCTCTGCAGAGATCTGAATTAAACTGCAGATAAATGTTCTGGACTAAAACTCCCTTTTATCTTGAGAGTAGGATTTCAAAACTCAGTTAAAGCAGTGTACTAATAAGCAGCCTTCACAAGTTCCAACATCAGGTACGTTAAGAAAAAGAAACAAACAGCAAGAAAACCTTTGTAAGAGTAACACCTGGTTCATCATGAACAAGCAGTATCCTCCCTGTGTTGAACTGCATCGACTTGGACTTGGAATTTGTTTGTTTTATGGTCTCTTATGAGAAATTATTACCCCTCCTATTTTGTGCTGTTTGGCAGGTGGGTGTTTATAGATTCTGTGCAAGAATGATTTTCTGGCTGCCAAACTCATTAGCTTTATTGTGCATGTCAGACACACTGAGATGCCAGCAAAGGGGGCCACAGAAATATTTAAACAAAGATTTATTTGTTAAACAGCAATTCAATTCTTCAGATATAAAAACGCTACATAATTCATCTTGTTTCAGCTCTTCAGGTACCATTCAGCCCTTAAGGTAGCTTGCCTTCTTGCATGAGAAAACTAAAACTTGTTCTGGCCATCTTTCTTTGGGGGGAAAAAAAAGTACTGGTAGGCAAAAAAAAAAAAAAAAGTAATGAAAACCAGGAAGTATCTGGTTGTATTTATATACTGGAAAGTCTTGTGTTCTAATAATGAGTGCCATAAAACACTGTGTGCCAGTTTCATTTATAAAAAAACCACGCTTCTGTTCTCTTTATAGTGTTCTTTTTTTTTTTTTAAATGTTCCCACTTCAGTGTTCAGGCACATTTAAAAAGAAAAAAAATGTATGTAGGTGTAAGTAGGTTTTCTCCTTTTCACATCCCTTATCCAAAGAGAGAACAAAATGGCTAATCTCCAAAGCTTGCAGCATTTTTGGAACATTCTAGTGCTAAAGCCAGTCACCATAAGAATCACTAAGAGCTGGGCTACTCCAGGGCTACTAAGATGCAAGAACAAGTTTGTGGAGCACAAGGGATGTGTATTTTTTTGTATTAGGAAAAAATCTGTATTTGTTCAAGGAGAAATTCTTGGGAAAAGTGTGTATGGAGTACAACAGGAAAACTGTTATTGAAGAGATAACCAAGTTCTTTGATTTTCATAAAAGCAGTAGAAAACACTGTTCCAAGTACATCATCTTATTTTCATGTTGGAAGAACTGTGCTAAAGGTGGGATCAAGGTTAATGTAGACTGAAATCCTGAAATGTAAACTGTTTTTTTTATGTGACTACAGTTTTTTTTTGTCTACTTCCTGTGATATTTGCTCATATTTAGTGGATATTTTCTCCACCAGGAATTTTAATTTCTGGAAACATATAAAACTGGAGAATTAATTTCTTTCTTTGAAGCAAGATGCAAAATTATACTGTCTGGAAATGGATTGACAAAGAGCGGGTTGCTGCTTTAACCATGCTGCCTAGAGAAGCAAGGTACCTATTTGTTACCATCAGTTCTCACTGTAAGGTCACAATTAAGTTGCGAAATGTGGAAAGACAAAGTAGTTTCAGATGTTAGTTAAGTCTTCAGGTGGTATTCAGGGCTGCTTCACCTTTGGTAAACCTCCCATGCTAGCGTATGTTGGAACGTTCTCTTTTAAAGTAATAGAGATCACACTGTAATTTCACTTCTAAACCTTTGTTCAGCCAAGGCACTAAACTCTTGCATTAGACTAGAAAAATATTCTCTTCAAATTATTTTCATTATACCTTTAAAAACAAAGTAAGATATGGTGGATCAAAAATATTTGTTTTGAGGAAAGTTGTGGAATTGTGAAAAAACTGTAAGGAGTTACCATGTTCTCTGTTGTGTTGTACTTTGAGGTGAACATAGGAAATCAAATTCTCCTTCCTCCAAGCCAAGTCAGATGTAAGTTACAAGAAAGCATAATTGCAAGGGAAAACATTTTTGAATAATCATGATTATTAAATTGCTGTTTTCATGCCGGAATTCCCTGCACCATTGAGCTGGTCAGCATTGGAAATACAGCATGCAATGCTGTGTTTGTTTTCACAGCATCACTTGCTAGTGCCCATTTATCTCAAATTAGTTATGTGAATGTGATGATACTTCTGTTGCTAATAGCCAGGGTTAGGCTGACTTAATGCCTTTTAAGCAGGCTTATGCTGGCAGAGATAATGATTCTTAGCAAACTAATTTTCAGAGTGGCAGGGCTTGTTCTAAAATTTGATACAACTTTCTTTTTGAGTTACGAATTTTCACAGCAGTATATCTACTACTTATTTTCTGTGAGGGTGGTGAGGCACTGGAACAGGTTGCTGAGTGAGTTTCTGAATTCCCCCTTCCTGGAAGCAATGAAGGCCAGGCTGGATGGGGCTTTGAGCAACCTCCTAGAGGGAGGTGTCCCTGCCTGTAGCCCTGGGGTTGGAACTACATGATCTTAAAGGTCCTTTCCAACCCAAACCATTCTATGATACTATAGATACGGGCTCTGTCCACACTGGCATATGAGCAGTATCTTGAGAAGAGAAAGCACATAAAAAAATAAGTGCTAAAGAAAACAGTATGAACTAAACAAAGATGACAGTGCTATTTTCAAGAGGAAAGATCAAAGCCTTGTTCTTTGTTTTAAAGACAAAACTACAAAAATGTTGGGTGTTTCCATATTTGTACAGACACAACCTTGTTTGAACATGAAATCCTCGGTATTAGTATTATTCAACAGCTGTATTCTAAGGAGTCTTAATCTGTGTGATCAAATTTGTGTAGAACCCTAAGGCTGTAGATTGCTCCAATCACACTTCCATCTGCTACCCTTTTGTTGCTTCGCACCTTTCACCGCATCTGTATGTTCCACATGGCATCTTCTGGAGGATGGTGTTTGAAGGATGTGTTTTGATTCTTCAGAAAGAAATATCTTAATAAAAACATTTGTTTACTGCCACAATAGAAAACAAGTGAAGGTAGTGTCAGCTTAACTTCTGCTGGCCTGTTGTTGTACTAAATAACACACAAGTTCTTAGATAGCAGTCCGCTAAAACTCAGAGTTCTTGCTTCATAGGAGTCTAGGAAGAAGAGATTGTTTCATATATGAACCTTTTTGAGTGAAAAACATGGTGTTTTAAATGATTCTATTTGTTTTCTATACAACTGGCACACATTTAATATTGCAGATTCAGGCTTGAGGGGACAAATGATAGCATAAATGAAGCACCCATAAATAATGTGACCAACGGTACATATTCTGAGCATAATGCAGTGTACTCTTCAGATGCACTGAAGAGATTTAAGAAATGTTTTTATATTACAAATGCTATAAGGTGTTACTTAATGCAATATAAGCTTGGGATTGTATTAGACCCTCTCAGTGGGAAATGAAAATCACATCCTGTTAGTGTGAAATACAGTCTTCTGTTACTTTCTTGTAGCTGGTGAAACCTCCTTAGCAGAATCTGTTGCACTGATGTAAACCTCATGCTTCCCCCTGGAATTCCTCAACATTATGTAGCATTAAGGTCTAATAACATACGCTGCCACTTTGCTCCTGCAGAGCACGAGACCATGTTTTTATTATGATAACATCTATTTGACTTGCAGAGACTTTTTACTGTTTTGGTAGAAGTGAACAGTGACAATAATGTTCTAAATGTAACATGCTATAGGGTTCCAGTAATTGGACGCTGGTCACATTTACCTCTGGTGCAACTCTGCAGCTATATCTGGGATGAATTTGGACCTTAATGGGGACGTGGAAAGATGTCGGTAGCATTCACAGAGGGTATTTAGGACTCAGAAATGTTCCACATTATTCCAAGCTGCTAAAAACCTAATGTGAGGTGAGGAAGGAGTGTTTAGTTTATATCATTATTTAACATGTAGGTTTTTCTTCCTTTGTACTTTTTCTTCTTCCTCTACTAACAGTTACTATGAGACACTAATCATTATTTGCAAATAGAAGCTTTAGTTGTAGCCAGCTAAAATGTCTGCTGCTACAAAAGTTAATACTGTACAGATTTCCCTTCAGAAGAATCTTTCCCTGGTGTCTCTCATTTTTATTTTCATAACAAAGCTGGAAAATCACACTTTTTCTACCAAACTCTTTACTGTTTGTCCAATCGTTTTTTAGTTGTACAGAGTAAAATCAAATGTGTTCTGGCTATTCCACTTTTTTTTTTTTTGGGGGGGGGAGGCAGATGTTAACTTTGTTACCAAGGAAATGAACGATAAATATGCTTAAATGATTCAACAGAGGCACCGTGTTTGCTGGTGTTATGGTGTTCATAACATCATTCTCTGGGCTCAATGACCTGATGTCCTGAGACCTGATGAAACTGTGTTCATGGTGCTGTGTATTTTTAAACTAGCAACTTAAATGTTTATTTTTTGTTGAGTGGTTTCAAGATAATTTTTTTACCCTATTTTTGCTGTGAATTTAAGGTGTGCGCCTAGATAGAATGCATGTCAGCTGAGCTAGGGTAACTATGAAGTTACAGGTAAAATAATAATGTATTTGAGACTGTTAGCCAGGGTAATTTAAAATGTCTAGCTAATGTATGCTTTGCTTTGTCTGAAATTCTTTTTGTGCAGAGCAGTGTCATAAAGGCTGCATACTCAAGTTTCTTATTAGTAGCACCTGAACAAGCTTTATGTTGACCCTTTGCACAGGGATGAACTTTGCCTAAGGAAAAATGGTAGCAAAATGTCACAGAAGTGTCACATGTTCTGCCTATATTAACTTCACATGGAATGTAGAATCAGAAGATGTTCAGTCTGCTCTGTGAGGAGGAGGAGGAAAGGGAAAAGGTGCTGAAAGAGTGAAATGTGATTATAAAACAGGTAGCAGCGCTAAAATGGCGAAGCGATCCTTTTTCTGAAGATGTGTGCAAACAGGTTTGAAATGCTTCTCCTAAATGCAAGTACAATATTTGATTATTAAGAAGTGTAATGAGAGCAGTGTTCTGTAAAAAATAATAATGCAAAAAAACCTCCAAACAATTGCCAGTGATGTAAGAATGAAATATGCAATTACTTAAGCAAGATGGTGAGTAGACCTTGTGGTTATCTTATGTACATTGCTATTGCCCTGAATTTCTGAAGTGATTTTTGTACTTGCAAACTGGTTTGTCTTAACCTGCTCTCTTTTCCTAAGTCTTTATCTCATTCCTGCTATCCGTATAAAGCATAGACATATCCCCCAAAGGCTAATTCCCAAGTCAGTCTTTTGATTATATTAGGTGCATTACCATAATCTTTTCAATTGTATTGTTTTCTTGAAAAGAGGATCCATTCAACCAGGAATACCTACCTTGATGCAGTAGGCACAAGAACTCATTAATCCTTTCGGGTATTTTTTTAAAGCTAGCACCAGAAGTAAATACAATCAATACAGAAGGTCACTTCACATTAAAAATATTCTAATGAGCTTAAAAATTCACACATGTATACGTTATGCAGTTATTGCTAATGAAACATAGGGCAGAAATCTGTACATAAATTTGCATGAGCATCTTGCTGTGTTTCTCTGATGTTGATAGGACACTTTAAGGTGCACAGATTATTAGGCAGATACCAACAGAATGTAACAAATGAGCAGGTAGCAGTGCTCATTAATGCAATTCTAATGTATAGCACTGTTGAAATAAACCTCTGCAGATCAATACTATTACTGTTCCACACAGGCATCTTTGTGAAGCCGGTAATTAAGTAATGTCGATGGCATAAATAATAATAAAGATGTCGTGGACAGAAAGATTGGGTAAGGGAAAGCACTGTCAACTGTTATTGAGCTGCAGCAGAATTAAACTTCTGTTTTCTCTTAAGTAATCTATACCAAAAGCATCCTGCTAACATCCTGGAATTTTTTTCTTGCTCTCTTTCTCAAGTGTGCAATCAGAATGAGATTATTTTACAGCTAGTGCTAAATGGAACAGGAGCTTATAGAATGGAGAAGAAAACAAATTAAAAATACTACTTCATCATCTATTTAAAAAACCGGGCATGCTCTTGCATGTTGTTTCATACTGCAGTTGCGCTGAGCTGCACTCCAGTTGCGCACTGCAAGTGTGAATCCCAGGCTTATCCATTGCCATGCGTACAGGCAATGGATATTACACCTCACACTAACAATTTTCAGTAGTAGTAGTATAAGCTTCTGTCACTTAAAAGATGTTTTTCACCGGTGGCAGCCTGAATAGTCGTGTGACTTGGTTTTCCAAGCCTAGAGGGAAAGAATAGTTAGCAACTGGTTACTGGACTGATATAAAATGAAGTTTAATCAGAGATGAGTTAATGGCTAGATTGATTTTTTTCAAAATGTTAATAACTGTGTACCTTATGCTTTCTCTGGAGGTATATATGTATTAAACTGGCTTTAGAAAGAAATGGGATTTAACAGATGCTACTTACTGCCTGATAGAGTCTATATATATATATGTTTGAATACAAATAGTCAAAATTTCTGTGCTGAAATGCACATAATTTTCTGATTGTTTGGAAATAGTTTTGTAGGTAAGGCATGACTGGTTTTCTTCTGTCACAAAACCTTTCCTGTGTTGCATATCTTAACTGCTAATCATTTAATCAGAATTGCTGCTTTATAGGAACATCTCCCAGGAAACCAATTTAGCCTAACGATGGTGAATGACAATGACTACTGTTTAATTGGGACATTATTAGCCAAAATTCTGCGTGTACAGAAAGTAGTTGGCCGGTACAGTGAGGTTAAGTAGTGTTTAACCAGGTGTTAAATAGGCCTACAGGCCTAAGCTCTCCTTTTTGAAGAGGAAATAGCTACATTTCATATTCAAAAACATGATGTTGGTGTTACTCCTACTTTTTATGCTGTTAATACATGACAGCAGTATGCAGACATTCTGCTTTTAAAAAGCAGATCTTCGGTGGAGCACCTGTACATCTGCAGGGCAACCTCACAGGACGAAAGATGACCTGCTTTGGCAGTCAGTCCCTTTGAGTGCTGATCACTTTCTGGCTCTCCCTCAGTGACTCTTGGTGTACTGTGAGGGGGTACAAATTTTAACCTGTTCTTTGCACCTTAGGGAAGATGCAGGTGGTAGCAAGCAGTGCTGTTCAAACACGTCTGAACGGAGAACCAGGTTGGATCTGTACCTGAAGGCAGAATACATGTATTTAAAGAGCTGCAGGCTGAAATCAGATGATTCAGCTCCTGGTTTAAACACCTGTCTCTGATGTAGCTACGGACAGAGCAGGAATAGAGTGTAGTCCCTGAAAAAGGGTATGAGGTTTGGTTTTGATGTTGATGAGTTTAGTAGTTATAAATGGCAAGTGCAGAAGATCGAGGTGAAATGTGCTTTATTCAGTTTGAATATATGCTGCTTCTGTATAAAATAGATCGGAGACCTTTTCTTTGCTTTCAGTGACTGTATCATTGAAAGGCTGAGCCTTCTGGAGTTGTCTGGTCCCTGGAGGTCCTTGGTGCCTGCTGCCATTAAGCTCTGCTTACTAATTTTTTATGCTAGTTTTCCAGCCATCATTTTCTACCACAATTGTTATCACCTTTCAGTATTTTTTTCCACTTGAATTCCCATGCTTTCTCCACAACAGAGAAATAAAGGCACTTTTTTTTTCATTCAAATCTCAGTCCTGAGATCTTTCCCTCTTAAATTCAGTTTCTGAATCAATTCTTACATAAATGTTAGCATTGGATCACAGTAACGTTTACTGCCCCTTTAAATTGAGTGGACTTGCTCGGTGAAATTCCATCATTAATTAGTGGAGTGTTTCTCACACCCTTTCTTCTTCTGCTGGTGCTTGGGATACAGGGATCTTTACCCAGTGCTACATTGCTATGTTTTGAGCGTGTTGTCTCTTTCTGACCTTGTCTGTTCCCTTGGGGGGAAGTTCATGGCACTCTGGCCCTCTCTGCTGTCAGAGGGCTCCACAGGCGAGGAACTGCCCTCCGTGTTACACTAATACTCCGGGCAGCTACTCACCATGGCAGTTGTGCTGCAGCATGCGTTAATGATGTGTTACTGTGGGGTATCCCACATGCCCAGGTGTTCTGCGGTGCCATCTGAAACAAGTACCTATTTCAAGGCTATCCACAACTGCAAAGGACTAGGCAGTAATGGAGTGGGTCTTTTCCAGTCCTGTGCTTCTGTAAAAATTCAGCCAAATAACAAAGTAGCTAAGAAAATATGGGAAACCCATTGGCTGAACATTAGTGTTCTTATTGGTACTGCTCTCCGATGCCAAGGCTAATTTGTTCTGCATTGCTTCGTGAATCTATTGGTCATTTCCTATTAACTTGATAGATATAATTAGTTACTTTTTTTACTATTTGATTTATGGAATTATGGCATTTCCATTGGAATAAGGTCAAGTAGATACAGATCTGGTTTTCTTACTTCTAAGAAAACGAGATTGAATCTGAGCAAGGAGGGCATAAATGTACAGCTATACCCACAATGATGAAATGTGTTGAAGTGTAGGAATCTCAAGATCACATGATTTCTGTATAGGACTTTGTTTTGCCCTATGGCTCGTTTATTGTTGTTGTTTGTTTTGATTTTTTTTTAAGGCTATTCAAATCCTAAAGTTCTGACTGTGGCTCTCTGTTGTAATTCTTCCGTTTTTGTAAAGAAATCAAAGATTTATTGGACTAGCAGCAGCCTGATTTAGTTATCAGGACCTTCCTCTGAGTGGAAGGTGAGGTGAGTATCGCTTATGTAGATATGTACCACTGCAAAGATGGATGAAAATATCAAAAAGAAGTACTAGATGAACTTGAGGACTGTAATAATGGTAATGAGATTGTAATTCCGTTGTATAAAATGCAAATTCATGCCCTTTGAAAGTAACAGTAGAGATTTCTGCTCTAAGTGTGAAGCTCATCATCTAGAAGCTGAGAGAGGGGAGGACTTTGTAAATGACTCTGAGGCGCTAATAAGACAGAGCTATAAGAGAGATAAATGTGATCCTTCAGGATGCATCAAAAGATGTTCTTTACTCAACTGAGAAAAGGAAATATTAATGGTATTGTGCAAAGTACTGTAGTGACACTTCTCAGAAGAGCTGTCTGCAATTCCACTTACCCAGAATTGTTTCAGAAGATGAGTTAAAATGGGAACAAATAAAGAAAAGGTCTAGTACTATGAATGAGGGAGTAAAAATGTGCAACTGTTAAATCTCTGATGCACTTGCAGTAAGTGATTGCTTTTTCAGCTTTTGTTTTTCTGTGCTGGGAAGAAAAAGATCTGTTTAAATTCAGAACAAATGTATGTTCTGGAATGTTTGGCTGCAAGGTAACTTAATTAAGACGTCTTCCAGCAGTGTTCCGGTAGGTGCAATGGGAGCCTACAGAATCAAATTGTTTTTAAAAACAGAGTTTGACCAATTTGGGTCTGGTCGTGTGAGATGACTGTGGTCGTGGAGACAAGGTGATACTGGAGACAGGGAATGCTTCAGTAGTTAGAGTATTTGGTAGGCCCGAAGGACCTCAAGAATGGCAACTTGGTAACTCCCCAGGGGAGGGAACCTTAGTGCCATCAGCCTTTAAAAAGCAGTCCCATTCCTCTCCTCTGACTTGTATACTCCCACGGTGTGCCCAACTGAAGGTGCTAAACTGGAAGGCAGTTGAAACTTTTTAAAAGTGTGATTGGAGGAGATTGTTCTCTTCATGAAAACTTCCATCCATGAATCCTTTCCTAATGGAGCAAAGTACTGCTGATATGGAAGATGCTTGTTAGACTCTGTACAGATGAGGGAGATGGATCTAGGCTACTAGGCCATTTTACTTCCAAGTTTTCAGTTAAAAAGGTTCTCTTAATTCTTTTTGTACAAGTTTCCTAGGAAAATAGCAAGCTGATGTACACTACTTCTTCCCTGCCACACCTTTATCACTTGTTTTTGTAATTATAACTACTGAAGTTTAAAATTGAAAGACAGAGCTGTCGATGCTAGCGCCAGAGAGGGATGTGGTTTAATACCTACTCCTGGCATTAGTGTTTTCTATTGGCTGGTATACTCATCCACAGCAGTTGGCTACCCCAAATCTGATTTTGAGCAAGAATTCTTTCTGGAGAACAATTCTAATCCATTCTGTTTCTTTTCAAAATACTTTAACGTGATTTTTTGTCATCTAAATTATTACATTAAATTGAATTTCATATCACTTGTGTGATAGCACAAGTGATAGATTATTCTGATACACAGATTGTACTGGTTGAGCAGAAGTGCCAGTGATGTAACTTGCAAGAACAGCAATAAAAAAAAATCTTTCAAGGTATTCTTGTACATTACGAAATGCGTGCCAGGTTCTGAGCAAAATGAATAATAAATGCAAGCTGTGGACTTGCCTATAAAAGGTACTGAATACCTCCTGCAAAGAAAACATTTAGCAATTCTCAAGAGCATATTGACAACTTCTGGGACTACGGTTAGACAGAAGAAGAGAAATTGAAACATCATTTGGTGGTCAATAATGGTATGTTTATTCATAATTACAGGAAGTTCTATAAAGGGGTTAAATAAGAAAATGCATGAATGAGTAGGCTAAATGGAAGGAACTAATCTAGTAACTATTTATTGAGCTATGAGTGTAACAGATGAAGGGTTTGGAAGAGCTCAGATTAATTTGGTTGCAGGGTAGTCTGTGTTAGGTAGTATTTCCAGTTCAAAAAATGAAGGGGCACTTGAAGCTAGTTTTTATCTCTTCTCTCTCCAAAAGTCCTTTTTCTCCCAAGTACGTTAAGGTATGTAATAAATATGCATAGGCTAATTATCAATTACATATGTGTATAAGAACTATAAACAAACATATGCATCCTATGTAAATTATGTAACAAGAGACCTGCATACACGGATTGGCCTTGCCGTGCCTCTGTATTTTCACTGTTGTGAGACCCTTAGCCTTTAGCTAGTACAGAATTCAGTGGTGCCTTCACCTAAATGTTCAGCTACCTTCTTCTTGTGAGGCTCCATCTGTAAAGATGAAACTTGAATGATGAGATGTCGTGGGAAGCAGGGATGTGGATCTGCAGGAAACCCCCTACTTCCAGGTGGGAGCTGCTGCCACTGCAAACAGAGCTTAGCGAAGGGCAGAGGGGCCCATCTCACATGCGCTTGCCTCTGTTTCCTGGGCAACAGAAGCTCTGGAGGAATTATTGGAGATTTGCAGCATCCAAGTGCGTATCTGTTTTATGTCACATATCTCCCTTTAGGAGAAAATTATGCACTGGGACAAACCACTAGATGGAGATGTGTACATATAGACTGTACAGGTGCATTGTCCCCCAATTCTTCCAGACTGGTCCATCAAGAATAGTATGTAATATTGTCTAGAACAAGAGAAAAATCTATGAAGTTGTGTGCTCAGATGCCCTAATTCTTTCCTTTTGAATGATAAAGCTCAATAATTTAAGAGTTATGCAGGTGTGTGTATTGTGCAGTATGGAAGTTGGAGCAGTAGTTAAATACTCTGTTCTATCAAATATAAAGAAAAGCTTAAGGCAGATAACGCAGTGTAATTTTGGTAAATGTTCTTATTTTGTTTTAATAACAGAAGAACTTGAGTGTGGGTGTTATTTTAGAGATGGGAACATGGTCAGCCCTATTTACTACGCAACTGAAAGTAGGGCATACCATTGTAACACAAGACTTAATAGGCTTTGTAAACAGAATGGTTACAGGAAAAATTAAGGAGAAAAGTCGAGCACCCAAAAGTTGAGATATGCAAGAATTAAGGCTTACATATTAAGAATGGGGAACAAGTTGCAGACACCTTTGTTGTAGTACTGTGGTCTCTAACTGCTGCATAGCCATTAATCTTTGATGTATCTGCCTTATTCAGTATGATACTGGAAAACGTTCAGAGGGAGCAAGTATTCAACATTTTCTCACTCTAATTGTACCCGGAGAACCCTCAGTCTTTTTTTATTGAACAGCAATCGTAAAAGCTTCTTTGCCTTTTTTTAACCTCTGTAAAATGAATGGATGGCATTATCTCTGTGCTGTAAACAGAAAGTAGAAACAGAACAAGGAAAAGTATCCGCTGAACAGAAGTACTACTGTACATTTATTAGACTATTCTTATTAGTCTGAAGCATGGAGAAGCTCTTATCTATGACTGCATTCACGTAATTCAGTAGCAAGTCCTCCCTCGGGTACCATGGCTCCCTCAGACCAAGAACTTCAAGCACAGTGTCAGGTAAGGCAGAAGTTTTGTAAAATACATCTTATTGCATTATGCAACACTGACTTATCCTACCTACTGGCTAAGTTAACTTTTTGCTTTTACTAATGCCTTTGACAGCCTCAATTTTGTGAAAACTATGCTTCCTTATCCTTCAAAGGATTTTGATTCAAGCTGGTTAACTCAGTTTAGGAGTTATCTTTTCCTGTAAGACAAGTCACTGTTGAAATGAATTATATCTACTTGCCAACTAACTGGTATGTGCCAAGGTGAATGTTACCTGATTTGAAGTAAGAAAGGTTATAATGTCCAGTGTTGTGCTTTAAAATGCAAATAGAGGCAGTTCCAGAAGAAGTCAAATTAGAGGATGGAGTTTCCTGCCCTAAGGAGAAATTTCTCGAATATATCCATCTCTACTAACAGTAAGTGTTACCTGAAAAAACTGGAAATTGCTAAGGGAGAGTAATTGGACTAAATGTATTTATTAGGAAGCTTGGATAGTAATAGTGGAAAGAGGCAAAAGAAAAATCCCAAATTACCCTTGGAAATAGACTAAAAGTAGCTAATTTAAGGCTTTAAGTTGAAAGTGAAGAATTGAAAGTGAGCTATTGAATCTAACGTGGGCTTGGTGTCTCCTCTTATACAGATAATGAAATAGAATTACAAAGATTCTCTGCAATTTTTGAAAACAGGCATAAGATTCTATCTCCTTGAAAAGAATGTGTTTTATGTAACATGATCGCGTTTTTGAGAGCTCACTGAGACACCCTGTCCCTTTACTTCCTTTTCTCTCTAATTAGCTGCTGACTAATTCTTGTAAGAATCTTTCCCATTAGTGATTGCTCAGATGCTTCCTTCTTGGGTGAGCTGTGCCCAACAGGAAGTGTTACTGGTGAAAGGAGGTGTGAAGTTTTGACGAGTAGCTTTTGTGTGTTCCTGGCTTTCTCTTTATGAAGATTTTGCATCACTAGGTTTGCTTCTAACACAAGTTTTCTTTCTGTCATAGTGACAAATGTACTATAATAGTTCTTCATTTCTGTTTTACATGAATACCATTCTCCACTTATTTGAGAGAAGAGCTTCTCTCTTTGCAGTGCTGACGCTTCTTGAAAGAGATGTTTCTTCTCACTGTAGTTCAATCCATTGACTTCTCATGTTGCTTGCAATTCAGCCAATTTTGCAATTACTATTTTATAGGACTTTCTTTTATAGATTTGTGTGAAATATTATATCATTTATGCAGAGACAGATTATGAATTCAAGCTTATGCAAAACAATTACTTTGCAGTGCTTTGCGTTTTCGAAATACCGAGACTGGCATAAGTTGTGGTGGACTCAGTTTAAGGAAGTTTGTGATGCTGGGGGGCGAGGAGGCACAACTTCCATGCAAAGTTTGAAGTCCAGTATAAATTGAAGCTTGTTTTGGAAATTTTTTTTTTAATGTATATCAAGATAAGATTTAAGACATTACCAAGTGGAGTAAAATGTTGAGGGAAAATGTATTTTCTTCCCCTACTCAGTATGTGATCCTTACATCTGTGGATGTATACTGCTCACCAGGTGTACAAAATCTGTGCGCACTCAGTGTGTCCTAGCATGAGTCTGTCTTCTAGGAAGTAACGTATCTTGATATTTCGAGGTGATTGTTGTTCTTTCAAGGAATACTAAGAGTATGGTAAAAATTGTAGATGCTTCCTGTTGCCTACCTGAAAAGTCAGGTGTAGTGCCACTTCTGCAAGAACGAGGAATAATATTAAACCACTTAATTGCATAGAAATGCAGCAGTTTAATATTAAATTATAATTACAATGCGTATTCTTCTGAAAATGAACAAATGCTTTTGAGTTCTAGCTCTCCTATGTCATAAGGCTTTTGATTCCACGCCCCAGTCTCTTCACTATCAAGCATAAAAACCCAGGAAATGTCTTTCCCTTCGGGACAGCGTGATGAGATGCTGCCATCTGCAGGTGATGCACCTTCTTCTGAACTTGGACTGGGCTCCAAACATAGTTGGAATTCCTGCTACGTATATCCCCAGTATTTCAGAGTTTCTTTTGAACTCAGAAAATATACTCATTCAAGTCCATGGGGAACACATGTAGCTGCAGGGCATGTAGCGATATTCCTGTTCTGTTTGCATGATGTGTGGATGCAGGTATTTTGAAAGTAGTGGGATTTTAAGCTCATGTCTAAAAATATTTGTGTATGAAAATTTTCTTGCCCTGGGAAGTCCGTCTGGAAGTTAAGAGAACTATTTACATGCAAAAAAAGCTAATAGTATATTCAGTGTTTCTATCAAGGCCTTAAGTTGTTACAGACTTTTCCAATCCCCTGTTACTTTTAATTTTTTCTCAGTATGTTAGAATCATACAATAGCAAATCAGAGTTCTGATGCATTTTTTGTTATTAAGGTTTGAATGACAGAAAAGCTTTTAAAATAGCTTAATGTAAATCATATTAAATGTTTCTATGACATTTATTAATCCATTCAATGAACAAAAATCAGAATGCCAGAAGAGAAGTACTATTTAAGTTAGCATTGCTCTAAAGATTTAATATTTAATATTACCATTTCCATGGCTTTTCAAATGTCCTTAGCCTATAAACCAGTTTTAAGGTACTCGTTCACCCAAGGGATTTGAGGAAAGATTTGAAGCCATTAACTCTGTATCAGACTTTGTTTCAGGCTTAATTGATTGTTAAGGGATATTACATAGCAGTCATGCTCTAGGAAGTGAAGTGCTAGAAATAATCCTCTCTGAAAAGTTGTACAGTTTGATGTACACTGCCAAGGCAGGAAACGGTGACCCTTACTAAACAGATAAAAGGCCTGAAAAAAGAAGTTTATCTAGTATAGATTTATTTTGAAAGCAGGATCAAGTATCAGCACAAATGCTGCTTTTGGAGTTGTATCTGAAGTGCAGAACAATTTCTTCATTTGTTGTTGTTAAATCAGAAGGGAGATGTGAACTCTGGAGTCATGAAGGGAATGGCATTTTGAGGATATTGGCATCCCAGTTCAATAATGGATTTACATTCTTACCTTTAAGTAGGCCCCTGGTTTTGACACGAGCACAATGTTGCTCTGAATTTTGACATGCATGGAAAATACTTTTCACTGCCCATGTGAAGTTATTGGAGTGGTATGCAGGTTATCATGTAGCAATTAATTTGTTACTAAAGCATACCGTCATAACTTCTGTGAGCACTGCATTTCACAGGAATCCCACTGTCTTTAAAATAGGTAACCAGTTCCTAGCTTTGATTTACATCTTCCAGAAGTTTCATGCTTTTTTAGGTCTAGTAAATGAACTGAATCAATTGTTGAGACAAGTCTGTTATATCACAGAACTGAAGAAAGACTTAGGTCGAAGGGGGCTTTAAAGATCATCTAGTTCTAACCCCCTGCTGTGGACAGGGTTGTCAACCACTAGTTCACGCTGCCCAGGATCCCATCCAACCTGACCTTGAATGCCTCCAGGGATGGGGCATCCACAACCTTTCTGGGCAACCTGTTCCAGTGCCTTACCACCCTCTGAGTAAAAAGTTTCTTCCTAACATCTGACCTAAATTTCCTTTATTTTAGTTTAAAGCCATTCCCCCTTGTCCTACCACTTTCAGACTGTAAAAAAGTTGATTCCCCTCCTGCTTGTAAGCTTCCTCCAGGTACTGGAAGGCTGCCATGAGGTCTCCCTCTAGCCTTCTCTTTTCCAAACTAAAAAAGCCCGGCTCCCTCAGCCTTCCTTCATAGGAGAGGTGCTGCTCCAGCAGCTCTTTATCTGTCCTGTACTGGGGGCTCCAGGCTTAGGCACAGGATACTTATATCTTTATAAATGCTTTAATGTTTCCCATCAGCTTGAAACTGGCAAAATCTTGAGCTCCTGAACTCTGCTCAAATAAAGTTGCCCCGAGCAGTGAGAGGCACGTGGCTGACAAGGTGATGCCCTAGAAAGAGGTGCAGGAGAGAGTGGAAGAGCTGTGCAGGGGGATGGAGAGGAGGAAGATCACCAGATGTATCTGCAAGCAGAGAAATTATAGACAGGTGAATTGGGAGACAGGAAAAAAAAGGATTTGGGAATGGCACAAGAAGTGGGTTGGCATGTCAGAGGGAAGAGAAGGTATCTGTGAGGTCCCATTAAAATGGATTACCAACTGCTGATCCAGCGTGTTATACTTGCTCTTAACTTCAAACATATGAAGTCAATGCACTTAGAGTAAATGCATTTTAAGAACCCTATTGAATCAGAGGCAAAGTGCACAACTGCATGTTTAATTTAGCCTTGGCATGCATTTAACTCCTCAGGTAAGATCTCTGTGAATTATATGCATGCTCAGAAGTAGGGCTGTGGGTGTCCTTTAAGAGTTTGCAGAATGCTTTTGAATTAGAGAAAATTCACCCCAAGTGATTTCATTGGCAGCACTAATTTGCAGCATATTTGTTTGTAGAATTGTTGTATTAATCTCTTTGGCTATTTCACTTAGCTTAATCACTCGCTTGTTACTCTTTGTCCAGAATGTCTGTTCCATTTTGCTTTGTGCAGTGATAATATATGGTCTGATTCAAAGCCTACTGAAGTTGGTGGAAAGACTCATACTTCAGTGACTTTTAGGTCAAACCTGCAGTATACACAGAGGCACAGATGAAAGATGTGCTTTGAATGTCTGCAGCAAGAGACGCACGTTATGCAGCTTTAATACTGAAGACTCATAAAACTTCAAGGACCCATTTTTTGCCTTTTTGTAAATTAGAGCTATTTTTATTGAATCTATAGGTTTGTAAAAATGCAATTATTCTTTCCACTCCTAACGAAAGAGGCTAGCATGCTCTGAAGTTAACAAGATCACTATGCTAATTATTCCTTCTGTTATTTCCATTTATAAAGGTCTACATCTTTTTATTGCTACTGCTACTCTTGCCTCCAGGGTCATTTTCAGAAACTTATTCTGATTCAGTCTACAGATGTGTTATTGAAATGCATATCAAATGGGCCTGCTCTGACAGTGTGTCATGCTAGGATGGCAAAATCAGATCTGGTTAAGTTTGCTCCCCAAACTTGATGCTTCTTAAATGACATTTCCAGATCGTTACTCTCTATCAAATATGATGAGGAAACCTTTCAAGAAAGAGAATGGAGCTTAATATCAAAACCCAGGTGCTTTCAAGTTTTTACATCCTTTAGGCTTACTTGCATAATTGTACAATTTGTTGCTTGGAATAAAGAATAGTGGACATTGCGCTGGGGAATGGGGAGTTGTATGGTTCAGGATTCAGTCAATACAGTGTAGGTGAACTGGGAGGCTTGAAACTGTGCTTGTGCATCAGCACGTGGCCATAGAAGTCAGCAGGTTGTCTTCCAGAGTTGAGCAGTTTCAGTATCTGTCGGAAAACATTCCTTGTGAGCAAAGCATTCAAGATTTGGAGCACAGCTTGGGAAGAGAGCTGTGCAAAGATGCAGATAAGAGCTCCAGTTGTTTGGAAACTTGTTTGACCGAGCTGACTTCTCAGCTCCATACTCAGCTGTCTCATTTGTGTCATGTCATATCCCCCATGGTTTGAGCTGCTTCAGCAGTTTCACTGTATATTTGGAAAGTCTTACTACTACCTACTTACCTTATGCAAAGTTTAGGTCACTGCTGCAGAACCTGTGAGCAGGAGTTTGTTAGAGGCTTTTCAGGCATTCTTTGCCAGTTCCTTTGCGTATTTCCATTTCTTACAGATTAATTTTTTAAGTGTACCAGTGTATTGCAGTGCTGATCGCTACACTGGCAGGATTCAAGTTCACGCATAATCTCTGATTCTGATCAGATTGCGTAACTTCTTGCTGAATGCATATTTGAGTCATGGTGTGGTTGTTCTTTGTCATGTTTATTGTATTCTGGATAATGCCTCTATGAAGGCGATCACTGTCACTTTTTCATTCAGCGTTTCTCTGTTTTCTTCTTCTCTTGTAAACATAAAAGCATATCCTGTCAAAATAGCAATTTAATTTGAAACAGATTGTGTTCTTACAAAAATTTCTGTCCTAGAGAGTTGGTGGCTGCTGTGCTGACAGTTCAGTATTACTAAGTAACAGAGCTAACCTTTATTGTGGAGCCAGGATACCTATATTTGTAAACTGTCTACAACAGGTAGCCCTGATATACTTTCTCTAATAGGATTTCACTGTGCTTCTGTGAACAGCGTAAATAAATTGCTTTTAAAAATGTGTCTTATCACATTAAATGGGGTTATGTGCAGTTATCCTCTGCCATGTGAAATAATTCACAGTTTCATAAAATGCAAGCTAGGAAGCCACCCCCAGGCATTTATTTTTTCTTCCTAGCCTTGGAAATACTGGAAATAGCAGTTGAAACAGAATTCATAGCTCTGAATGGCAGTAGTCTGGTACAGATTTTTCCTCTTTAAGCCTGATCTTGCCATCTTTATTAATATCAGAAAAATATGTTAACTTGGGAGAAGCTTCAGTGAATTCTTTTCAAGCTGTTTTTTTATGAGGGAACCTCAGTGTTTCTTGGCTCATAATGGATTTGCGTGTGATATAAAATATATTTTGAATAAGCAGTTTAACTGAATCCCTTAGCAAATATCAAGACTGAACAGTAGAATTTTATTGATAAGACTGTTTTATAGGCACACAAAACTATCATAATAAGTCTCAATTTATTGTGGACTATTAAATATTCTCTTATAAGTGGTGTCTCATTGAAGTGTCAATACTGTGTTCGACAGAATATTAAATGTAAATGTTTTGTATGTTTAGAAAACTTAAAGCATGCAAAACGTGTGCAACTTGTCATGCTTTTGTGACCATTGAAAGCACAAAAAATATTCCAGAGTGAAGAATGTGCTGCTGCTTCTCTCCCATTTTCCCCCAGAACAGTAAGTTTTGAACTGCAGTGATTTTGGTATCTGCTTTTGAAGGAGGAACAGTCAGGTTTTTAATTTTATATCCAAAATGGTAAGCAATTGTTAGGTTTGCAGGCTGTCATATTGTAATACTTTAAAAAGGTTTACATTCAAAAATAGCTATTTTAAGAGCTTTTTTTCTTAATTAAAGTATGGAGTGCATTTCAACATGACTGTTTAATGCCTATTACTGGTCTCTGACAAAGTCGGGGTCAGAATTGTTACTATTAACACACAAAGATGCTTCTGACTGGAGAAGCTGGTCACTAGTAGGTGCTAACACTGGAGGTACATTCACCAGTCCCTTTCCTCTTCTGGGCCCCACTGAGGCCTGAGCTGCAGCAGGCTCTCAGCTGACCCCAGCACTGGTGTCATTGCTGCCATCATGCCTGTGGCCTGGAGTCTGTGTCCTGCTCTGTGAGATGACGTGTTATAAACAGCAAAATGAGTGCAGCTCTTCAGTTTTCTAGTTTTCCTATGCTATTTTACAAGTACATAATACATTGCAAGAAATCTACCCATGAAAAATTCACAAACCATACAGTGGAGTGTATCACAATGAATATTCTGACTAGGTCTATGCAAAAAGTTTTTTAAATGCCAAGAATTCCAAACATAGCTAAAGTAGGCGCTGGCTCACCTGAGGACATTGCATCTTGTATGTTGTGTAAATGCAGGTGCTCTCTTTTGGGTTCTCTTGTTATTTAGTTGATCCTCGGCAGGAAAATTATTGTGAAACTAGGCAGGAAATGCAGGCCTGTGAAAAGAAGTGTATGTGGAAGTGTATATAATATTAGACACAAGCATAGTCTTTTTGACTCAGCATTATCTACATAGTTATTTTCAAACTTTTGTACTTGATATTCACGGAGAAATGTCCATCTTAAATATATATCGTTGCTATAGTTTGAAAACTTTACATGCTCATGTTTATGAATATCTGTAAAAGTGGTAAGAAAATAGTTTTTACTGCTTCCTTGAAGCTTAGTTTTGATACTCAAAACACTGACTGACTTCAGTAGCTCTTGGCCTGAAGAGGTCCAAAGCCAACTAATCCATCAGTTCCAACAGCAGTACTTAAAAGGCTAAGCAAGTAAGAAAGGTGTGTGCCTGAATTAGAAAGCGTAGAAAGATAAGCATGCTATTTCTGCACCTAATTGACCGAACATGGCATATCAACAAAGTGCTCTGAGGAACATGGACCGGTGATTTTAATGAAAGCATAACCATGAAATGTGATTTCAAGTAAATCATTCAAATGCGAATAAACCACTCTGTAGACCTGTGGCTAAATAGGATGTAATTGTTTTAATCAGTGTTTGACATACACCGTCATTAACTATACAGATAATTTCTACCTTGTTTAATAGGAAATTAATCCTACAGGATGCTATGCAACATTATATACGCACAGTGTAATATCCAAAGGATAGTATCAGTTTTCATTTTCCCAAAAACCTTATTATAGAAAGAGAATATTTGGTAGTTACTGGTTTAATTTGCATTTAGCGTAGGAGCTTAAGCTGGTGTACCGCAGCACTTCGGCAGTGCTTGCACTCACAAAAACAGACTGTCCTTCAGACATCTGAGGGCCATTTCAGAAGCATTTTGCTTTGCCGTTTCACCAGCGGAAATTACTGAAGGACACAAATCTATCTGCTTTCCCCTGTACACAGAAAAAGCCTCCCAGGCAGAGGTTTCAGTTCAGCACATTCATTACCTTTTAATTGCTTCTAAATTACATTGTGACCTGTTGCATCAATAGCCAAATCTAACAGAAACTAGCGCAATCTGAGCATATGTGTTGTTAAAATCTTTACTGGCAGTTGTTTTGTCACTGAACTACACGAAGGACGCCGCATGAAGGACAAAGTCATTTTGGGATGTTTTTCAGTAGCGTGCCATTAATGTTGTTTGGAAGTAGCTTTAAATATCAGCTTGTTTACATGCCTGAAATATTTCTTTTGGGCAGCAAGCAGCATGGAACCTTGTTATGTCACTATCAGATAAGTACGTATATATATAGTTTTTTTTAAAATTTTACTTCTCACTGACTAAATGTAAAAGTTTCAATGTTGGCTGCACTATGCAAGAATGTCCACTGAAAATGTACTTGCATGCAAAGTCTCAACTGAATAAAGCATTTTATTTAACATTCTAAGCCATGGTATAAAAATCACCCTTGTAGAAAAGATAAGCTTGAATACTTCTGTGGCTGAGCCACAGCAGGCACAGTGCCATAAAAGGTAAGCTATCATACCCACTGCTGTGGAAGCTGAGGTATAAAAAATCATTGCTCCCCTGGAAGACTTATTCAAAGCTATTTCACAATCACTTATAGAATGTAACCACACTGTCCTACCTGCTAATAATTTCAGCTAGCTAGCGTGTGTTTATTTCTTTGTTTTACTCCTTCCCCCCCCCCCATCAGAAAAAATGCAATTACCTCAAGCCCGTAAGTGTTGTGTTCGTTCTTTATTGCAACTGCCGCTTTCTTCAAGCTGTATTACATTTAGTAACACGTGTGTATAAGGTAAGTTCAGTTGTTGCTCCTTTACATTTTGGTGGAAGTTCTTTGTGTCTCATTGCTGGAAGGGCACTTGGTTAACTATGAAGAACATAGTTTTTGTGTGCTGACTTCCTCTCAAACTTGCCTCACTTAAGATAGATTCATCCAACTTTTTTGCACTGTGAAGACTGCCGTGACTTCATTCTGTAGGATGTTTTCCATTTTAGAGCCTGTAATCTTTTGGATTTCTGAACAGGCTGCATCGGTCTCCATAGTGTGGGATGCCAGGAGGTGATTCAAAAGAAACTGGTTCAACTCAAAACTAGGTGGTTTGTCTGTTGGCTAGTGTATGCTAACATTTTCAAGCATTTAGATCATTGTTGTGCTATTTTCAAGTTCTGCGATCACTGTTTAGGGAACTCTTTCATCAGAACAGAGTGTTCCCAAGCCTGCTGAGAACATCAGAAATTCTTGATGCCCTTGAACTGCAAAAGAATCTCAACTCCTCCCAGGGTTATGGGGTGTTCTCTCTTCTCTTGTGATCCAAGAGGGACCCCCGAAGGCAAAAAAAAAAAGTGCTGGAAGTGACATCTGTAGCAGCCTGACGATGCTCAAATGAAAAACAGAAATAGCAGTGAGCATACAGTGATTCTTTTTGGATGGAATGACCAGAGATTGTAGAGAGGCACAGTGTTACACTTTCTGAAGGACACGTGAATGCCATGCCCTCACACCATGTCCAGATAGAGGGTAAGTCCTCTGGTCGTGTTCCGATGCTGGTGCTGGTTCTGAGCACCACCTTTCAGGTTGTATTCATGTGTTTGTTCGTCTGAACAAACATGCTTACCAGGATACTGAGATGTAAGCACTGTAAGGGTACTGCATCTGGAAATGACTTTTCCTTTCTTTTGGACTACATGTACCTCAGTTATTAATGGACTCAAAACGTCTGCAAGGTGTTCAAGAAACGTTGCAGACTGAAAGAGAATCATGGAACTGTGGGGGTTGGAAGGGACCTCTAGAGATCAAGTCCAAGCACGCCTGCTAAAGTAGGTTCCCTAGAGCAGGTCACACAGGTAGGCATCCAGGCAGGCTTTGTATATCTCCAGAGAAGCGACTGCAACTTCTCTGGACAGCCTGTTCCATTGTCGTTGCTCTGACAGTGAAGAATTTCTTTTTTGCACTAGCATGGAACTTCCTGTATTTCAGTTTCATTGCCCCTTGTTTTACTGTTGCTCACCAACAAAATATTCGTCTAGAAACAGTGTAGAACACTATTGTCTTGTTTAAAGTACTAATGATATTATTAAGATAATTAAATTACCCTTACATATAAAGAAAAATGAAGACTGAAGATGCCTAGCCTGTGATGCAAGTAATCAGACTACATGGTTATGCTCTTCAATTCTGACTTTAAAAACATCTATCAGAGTTGCTTCAAAGCTAGTTTCAAATTTATCATGAGGACAAGCAAATAGATTATTCACAAGGACTAGCCTAGTTAAAGCGTAGTATAAAAATATTAAATATGTCAATATTTATCAACTGCTTCTCTTTAGGAAGTTTTTTTTGGCTGCAGTTGAAAAAACAAAACAAAAACAAAAACACCCACAATTCTGCTCTGTGCCCCAGAAAGCTCACCTAGTACAGAAAATCTTAAACTAATGCATTTCAATAGAGTTCAGTGGACTATTTCAATGAAAGGTCTATCTCTGTTTTTCTCTCCATACAGTAGCTTTCAAATGTTGACAGATGTGATCTGCTGCAATGCTATGAAACTGTCTGATTTTAAATCAAAGATAGGAAGTTTTTACTCTCCCTCAGCTGAGCAAAAGTTGACTGACCTCACTAAATAAAAAGCTGAATTCAGAAGCTTTTTTTTTTTTTTTTTAAGAATCTCAAGGCTGGATGAGTCACTCAAGACGTAGCCTCTCACAGGGATTAGTCATTGCATTGTGGGTCCCCACTGTTCTTTACAAGCCCCACATGATGTTTGAAGCAACAGCTCTGCTGAGCTTGCTGTTGTGCTCTGGCTCTGACTTTAGGAAATCAGCATGGATGCAGGTGAGCTCAGACTTGAAGCCATATCTCTGTGTCTGCCCTTGGTGGCCAGGAGGAGTATCTGATTGTCTCCACCAGTTAATTTATACTCACTGCTGGACGTATTGACTTTTCCAATGAGGCATGAGTCACAAACGGTGAATTTTACAAAGCCTTTATGAAGTGTTCAACACGTGTGCCTAAACACATGCTAAATCTTGGGTATCAAAAGCCCAGCATATCTTATAATTCATGATGTTATTAAAATAACCCTTGAAAAAATGTTTACATTCTTCCTATACAGAAGACACTATTTCCTCAAGCTTCCAAGTGTTATTAGACTACAGATTCATTCTGTCTTCCATATAATGGAAACTGTTCTTGGTCACTGTGCTCTGGTGCTCAATGAACAGTCACCTCTGTATGTTTTAGGCATAGGTTAATGTCACAGTCTAAGTGCTAACCTGTCTGTATGGCTCTTACGATGCAAAGTATATAAATAAATGTAAACTTGCCCAGCAGAAAGCATCGCTGAAGGGATTTCTTGCTGGTGCATCTGATTTGCAGCTAATCCAAGTCTGTTTTGTCCCACTTCCTGGCAAAGCAGCAGGGAAGAGTTAGCTGCCTTGGAGGAAGAGAATGTGGTGTCAAGTGCCCTCAGGCAAGGACAAACAGCTGAGGTCTTTAGTAACAGCTTTAAGTTGCACTAGGGCCAGTGTAATAGAGCTGCCTTGCTGACACTTCAAGTTTCTTCAGGCTGAGGCTCAGAGGTGCTTTCACTTAGATGTGAATGAGGCTTATTTTTAACTTCTGACAATTGGAGAGGTGACATCCTTTTTTCAAGGTCGCACAAGAAGATAAAGGGAGCCTGGGAGGGGAAGGGAACCCAGCTCTCCTGGTTCTAATACCTGCATGTTAGTCTCAAAGCATCTTTTCCTTCCTTGTCCATACGCATTTATCTCTCACTTCCATACTGCTGGTGTTTTTTGCTGCAGTGTACAAACTGCTAAGCTTTGAAACCACAGCATTATAGGTAATGAATGGCATAAATTTTCTTGCAAGTACTGTGTATACATAGCATAACCATATTAACACTGACAAGCTAGCTTTTATGATTGGCAAATAAATCCTGAAGACCAGCTCCTAAGTAAAGTTAGTATCTGCCACGTAGATATTAACCAAGGGAATAAACTGCTCTTGTTAAAATGTTTTTTGGTCCGTATAGAACTGTAAAGAACTGTAAATGTTTAATTTACTGCATAATCTTTTATCAAAGAGAGTATTTACGGAAATGCTGAAGATAGTAAAATATTTCAACTTCCTATTATTTTCTTCCCTGTAACGATACTGAGATCGAATTGTTTTGGTGACTTTTTAAAATGAGTTGTAAACAATGAGACAATATGTAGACAAGTTACACAGACAGAAATAAGCACACATCAATAAAATAAAGTTGTTTCAGTATGGAATCCTTCCATCCTCAAATTTGTATTAAATTATTTTGTTTGTCACTTCAGCTGAAATGTTGTTTTTAATGAAAATCTCATACAGTCTGAGAAGTAAGTTCTGTGATGTTGCTGCTGCTTAGTGAGGAAGTATAAGAAACTAGCCTGTGTATTTCAGTAAGAAAAAATGTAGTCAAAACTGAAAATTCTGAATTATGGCCATTGCTGAATCAGCTCTGCTTCATAAGGCTTGTGTTACAGATGGTAATAAATATTTCAGCATTCTGATTCTACCTAAAAAACTCTCTATAAAACCACTTTATACAGTCTTCAGTCTCTAGCAGTGGCAAAGTGAATATATTCTAGCAGCATTATGAAGTTCCTTTTATTCTGGGGATAGGAGTGGTTGAGGTGATTCTCTTACAGTAATTAGTGGAGCCTCTAGGCTGCTCAATTTTATGCTCAGCTACCTACGATCTCAAGGGTCCACTTGTAAAGGGAATATCTTAGGGCATGGGTAAGCATAATTATTCCTGTGAAGGAAATAGGGGTAGTGTAAGCAGTAGTATTACGTGTTACCCAGGGATCATCTCATCCTGGCAAAATCGTTAAGGGTTACTAGATTTTGGTTGAATTAGGTCTGTATAGCTCTGTGTCAACTTTGAGAGTTCAAGTATCCAGTAGAAAGCTCTCTTTACCCTACACAACCTCAAAGGCCCGACACAACCAAAAACAAAAGATGGGAAACTGAAATGATTTGTCGCTGTAGAGAAACACTTTAATTTGTTCTAATACTTGGATGAGAATGCAAAAGCAAACCAACTTACTTTTACACATCTGGGATCGGATTGGGGATTTTAAAAAATAAATATTCCTTAGACTGTAATTCTACATAAGGGATGCACGGAATTGCATGGAATTTGTTTCTTCCAAGTCTGTACTGGTCCTAATGCCTCCAGTCATTGGAACCCTTTGTTATTTCCTTTGTACTGGAAACACAGCAAATAAGCCATTGCAGCTGGGAGGCCATAGCTAATAACACTGTAATACAGCCAGACACAGCTGTGAATGTTCATCAGCTTGAGTCTATACACAGTCAGTTCTGTCTGCTTCTTACAGTGCATGCATCCTAATGCATCATAACACACATTTGCTAATTGGTTTCATAGCCTATTCACTTAGTATACGTACCAATCATTTTTCTTTGTGCTCCAGGCTGTATTCCCTCATTTCATGCGTCTTGCTGTGTAACCTTGGAAAGGGCATGTACAATGTAAATTTTGAAATTAGATTTGAAATAAGTTTTCTTTTTCGGCTTTTTCCCTTTGCTGTAGTCTTGCAAGAGAATCCCCTTTGGGCTTTAACTTTAAATAGTTTGGCTCCTAACTTACTGGGTGATAAATTGTGTAGTCCAATGCTATTTCTTTATGGTTGCAACAAAATTGTTTAAATATAAGAACAATTTACTCGTGACCTCTTCGGTGTTAAAAGGATGAAGAACAGTTTGGCTGGCATGCCAGTGCAGTTGAATTCTCTTCTATTAAAAATTCCCATGCTCCACTTGAATACATGTTTCCAGGAAAGTAGGAGGTGGGGGGGAGTTGGAAATGACCCTGTGGATTGTAGGGGAAGTGCACTGAGGGGAGAGTCCTGGATGCTAGAATCTGTTCTCTATTTAGTTCTGTTGTCTTTTAAAGAACCACTCTTATTTAGTCTGAGAGCTGTCTAGAATCTCTCTGTGGGCAATTGACATCCCATGCATTACCAGGTAATGCAGGTGAGGTTAACTGCTGTTTCTAGATGTTTTCTTCTGCATATGTACTGTTCTGAGAGCAAAAAAAAAAGGCTAGTTTATATTACACGCTGACACTTCAAGCAGCTACAAATAAGTAAGGAAAAAAACTGTGGATCTAGGAAGAACTCCTAAAACTGCTTGGGAGAAATGCTATTTAAGAATATGCTAACGAGTTACTGTTTTTCCCCACTTCAATGTAAGTTGGAAAAATTCCTTTCTTAAGAATAGTTGTGAAGAGTAATCCTGTGTGGGAGTGCCATGAAAATTAATCCCTAAGTAGATTATGTGGAGATTTCATTGCCTGGGTGCTCACAGTGAGATCACACAAAATGTTCAGTGTCTTCAGTAGCTTTCCAAAGGCTGATCCTGCCAATTGGGATGGAGCTGTGGCTTTTCATTATTCAACCAGTCAGAATGCATGCTTTTTTTGCCTAAAATAACGTCTCAAATCAGAGAACAATCCTGTGTGTATAGAGAAATGAAGGACAGAGAATATATTAGTTGGTCCTCACATTGTTTTATTAATATTGTAGCTATTAAATTTTTACACAGACAAGATAGTGCTTTATATTTTAGGCTGTTAAGCTTTTTAATTTTAGAATTGGTAGAGAATTTTATTGTGTAATAAAATTTAGTCTAGCTCCATATTTGCTGAGAGTTAGGATCCAAATAGAATAAGGTCATCAAAACTTAAGTAATTTAAGCCTATCATCTTGTGCTTATAACCCCATAACATCTCAGTAAAGAAACTCATTATTGATTGTGCCTAAGGCTTAGGATAAAGTATGTCTCTATATAGTTAATTGTACCCCAAGGTACGCGTTTCTGCTGTGGCAAGCTCAATTTAGTTTTGTGAAAGTATTACCTGGTAAGATTTGCAGATGGGTCTAATAGATACCCATTAATTAGATGACCACAGGAAATGTGGAGCTGTCCAGTTGAGAAATGGGACTTGGTAATGAATTATGTTTAGATGTGCCGGCATTAATGACATCTCAGTGTTCAGTGGATATGTACCAGGGAAGGCAAATGGAGGAACTATTTAAATAAGTTGAGCTGAACTTGTATAGCACTGCAGATAGGTTAAAGGTAGCTAATTCAGGATCTGTTCCTTATCTATTTGAAGCCATTGCAATATGAAGCTCACAGGAAGTTTGAGACTGCACCGTATTTATGTCTATGTATGTACCAGTACTAGGGCAAAGAGTAAAAACTGTTTGAAAACAGCAAAGGCTTTTCAGCCTGCATCTTCCTTGTTGCAACAATAAACTTCTTTGCCTGGTAGTACCCAGTTGTCTGAATGAGCTCTGTCTTCCAGTATTGTACAGAGACAGGAAGTGCAGTGTTTTGTAGGAGCATCTAGAACTTTCACTTTGGTAGCGCTTACTTGTATTTAAGAACCATTTTTGCAACAAATGTCTTTCTGCGCTTCTTCCTGCAAAGTGCCCTGAAACCAAGTGCAGCGTATCATACATTGCAGCTGGGGAAAGTAGTACCTAGACTTCTGAACAAGTACGGCCTCCAAGGAGATGCCAAAATTTCAAGTCTTGTAAAACTATAGCGTACGACTTGATTGCACTGTCCTTTTACTGCATGACACTTCATAGTTACTATGATTGTTCTTTTACACGTATCTCCTAGCTTCTTCTTGCCTGATTCCTCTTTTTTAATAGAGCAGAGATCAGACATGGCAAGTAGTTCAGTAGTCTAAAAACATTTAACCTCAGTTTCTGTAGTTGTATTTACCTTGTTGGATGTTTTGCTGTGTCACTGTGGAAATGGAATGGAAAACATTTCCAGAACTAAATTTCTATGGCCCCTTAAGATCATTTTTCTGCAATAGCCATTGACTTTATGTGATTTAAACTTTTTTTTAAAATGATTAAAAAACAAGGTTATTTTTGTTACTAAGATTATCTTCTAGCACAATTAGAATTAGCAGAATTGAAACAATAAAAGTTGTTGTTTTTTTACTCACCAAATAAGCTATATAACAAAATACTACCAAGAAACTTGATGCAAATGTAGAAAACACTGTCTGCCATCTTAGCTATTCTCCTTCAGCATGTTCAGTTATTTCTGGGCTCGTAGACTAATGCCATATCAAGTTATTTGAAATAAAAATGTGCTGAGTAGAATTTGCAGAACTATTCTTACTCAGTGGAGGGTTTCCACTGAAAGCCCATGCTGCGGCAGAAGATTCTTTTGTGTGTGTGTGTGCAGGAGCATTTGAAGAAAAATATGCTTCATGAAAACAAATTCTCAGATGTATAGTTTCAAAGAAAAAAACTGAAGGCCTTCTTTGGTATGAGAGTCAGTAAAAGGTTCCCAGTTCTAATTTATATAGTACACAACAGCAAAACACTGCTTTTACCAGAGTCAAATATGATCTTTGTCAAGAGCATCACCTATAGCTTATATGCTTTTTCACTGAACTGAATGACTTATGGCCATGTTGCTTTATTTTACAGAACAATTAAGCGATAAGATCAGAACATGAAATAATGAATATATTAAATGGGGAGAGTTTCTTTCAATGCCATTCTTATGACTTAATTGTTGATTGGAAGTGTAAGAATGTATGAAACTCATTACACTCATTAACTGGAATAAAATGTAAGCTGGAAAGATAATGTAGCACTTTACCATGCTGCCTGTTTTCAATGGAAGTCCGTGTGTACAGAATTCTAGATGAGCTTATTGATTATCTACTTGAAATACCTACCATGTAGAAAATTAGTTTTTATCCAGGAAAAAAATTGAGAAAACTTGAAGTTCTAATGGAAATCCTATAGTTACGGTTTTTTTTATTGAGGCAGGACATTCATTTTTTAGGTGCACTTCACTAATTCTACTTTTAAGCAAATGCATCCATATCTGCAAATGATTTTCCCAAGGAAGCAAAGAAGCAAGCGCATTCCTATAGGAGAGGAAAAAGGATGGTTTCAAACTTGTTTGTAACAATTTTAAATTAGGATTCTAAAGAAGAAATTATTTTGGTTGTTAGGTAGTTGGAAAATATTTTCCGATGTAGAGTAAAAGGACAGAAATGAAATTTGGACACTGTCCAAGTAGTCTGTAAAGCAAATTAAAGCATAATGATTTGTAGAGTGTAATGAGGGGGAAGCACAAGTTCCTCTTGTCTTTCCATCCTCTCACAATGTACCAGCATTCAGTGACAGTGATGAGCTAGGTGGCAAGTGCCTGGGATCAATTAAATGTTTGTCAGCATCTCACAGTGTTCCCAAAGGCTTTTGTGCAACCAGCAGTTACTCCTTTCGGAGGCCAAAAGTGTGTTCTGCTTCCTGCAGTCTCTTGAAGCAGCCATCAGTTCCTACTTCCACCCACCACCATGCTGAATCTATGCGGGGAGCATGGCACCATCCCTCACACTGCACGTGCAGGGGAGCGTTGGGCTCGGCAAGCTGTCATGGACCATCAAAGCAACAGCTGCAGGAGCTGCTGTAGGAAAATACAGTGATCAGAACAGTGGAATAGCCCTTGAAGAACTGGAAGCTTGTAAATGAAATCTTTAATTTCAGTGATGTAATTATAGCTAAATTCATGGATTAGAGCACAGAGGACTCGCTATTTACAAACAGAAAGTTCACGGCAACTCAAACTCATCTTATTTTTCTTGCACTTAAAACTATCTGCACAGGATCTCATTCTTGGGGGGAAAGAGTCATCAAAATGCATTTAATATTTACTGGAACGTAGGCATCTTTCTTTGCAAATGGCATCCGAATGGATTTTTAGGCATGAATTAAGTGATCAGTAGGTATCTAATTTGTGGCAGAATTGCAGACGTGCCTGTTGACTTCTGGCAACCATTTCAGCACAGTCCTCACTGTGCCCCCATGTCTCCTTAGGACCTTCTCCACCATTTCTCTCTAATGCGTAAAATCCAAAGGGGAATGCATCTTCTCAGGAAGAAGCCTGATATTCTTCCTCACTTGGATGATGATGATTTGAATTTCAATCAGTGGAACAGGGTTGACTGTTCAGTACCTGTGCAACTGCCATAGTGTCCTGGGATTCTCAGAAGTGTAAAACATTTATGTGAAAGCAAGTCTGTAACAAGGAGTATGATTAAGAAATTAACTCAAATTTTGGTTACCAGAATTACAAAATTTTCACTTAATCAAATGCATGGTTTATGTAAACAAGTTTATTAGATCTTTAGCAAAGAAGTCTGACTAAATGGTGGCTGTTTGTGATGCTGCTTCAGGGTGTGGGAGGAGGCTTGTTTAATTTTCCTTGAGAAAACTATCAAGGAATGGGGAAACCTATTTCCAGCACATGCGCTGGTGGTGGCACACTGTCACTCCATGCTATGCTGTTGGTTTTTTTTTAATTTGTTATGCTGTCTAAAATATGTGAATAAGCATTAAAAATATATTAACTAAACTAATATTTAGCTGTTCTGGGGATTATTTACAGTTGCAGATCCTATAGCTGAAGCTGTTAACTAAAATACATTAATTGGCTGAAGTGCTTTCTGCTGAAAAAGCAAATCATGTGGGATATAACTATTGTGTAAAGAAAAAAATAATTTTGTCAAAATAACTTCATAGAATAAATATATTCCATACCCAGTGGAATTCTGGAAGGGTACTCATGCATTCGCTCTTACGCTTCCCTCTCCATTGTACCTCAATTGCTTTGCATATTAAAGTAGGATTCGTAGTTGGCTGACAAGTCTAAATGCAAATGTATTGACAAACCTGCAGAGAACAGTACTGTGCAGATGTGCACAGCATCACCAATTGTGAGTGACAAAATGCATATTTTTACAGCTGTTTTTTTGAATGTCTCTGAAAGAAAATAAAAATTTCAGATGATGCCATTTTGTAGTAACATGAGACTAGCGCCTGTCATACTATTGAACCTGAATTTTCTATCTGACACAATATCTCACTTACTCTTGCTTTTCTTGGTATCTCATCTGGCTAATTTATACTGCACTGTTTAGCCAGACCCTCTTCGGTCAGAACAATAACTTGGCATTCCTCTATCAAGTTTTTTTTAATTTAATTTTTTGTATATTTCTCTGCTTTACATCTCAGTGTGGAATTTGAGCTGCATTCAGCAGTGTAAGGAAATGGAAGGATGGCCATCAGAGAAAGCAAATAATGCCTTGCTTCAAGAATGTCCTGACCCTTGTGCGGGAGGAGAAGTAACAATAACACATGTAGATAAGGGGGCTGCAGGAATCTTAATGAAACACTGCTGATAAAGTTGCTTGCATCATGTATCTTTGTGCAGCCTTGTCTTGAAGGCACTTTCTTTAAAGTCTGTGTTGCATAGCAATCCACTGAAGTCAGTAACACGTGAATCTTCATGTATCCTAGCACTCAGCGTGTTGAAAAAAGCAGGAGAGAATTAGTAGTAAGGGAAGAAATCCTGTCGGAAATATATACTCTCCAATTTGTGTTTTTGGCTTTTGTGATGTGCTGCTTAATAGTGCTTTATGGTAGAGGCAGTATTTTATCTTATTTGTATGCATAACACAGTTGTGAGTAATATGTGCCAAAAAGCAGAATTGATTTATTTTCTGTGACTCTGCACCAAATTCTAGTTGCTCTTACTAGCTACACTGATGGTTCGCTTGCCATAATACTTTTCTGACTGATCTTGACTTTCAATTTTTCCTCTGTCTACTTTTTTCTTTCCAGCAACTTTGATGTCGATTTCGTTTTTAATGATCCTTGATCGTAGCTCTTAGTATCAAGTGTAGCTTCTGCAGTTCTCATTTAGAAATTGCCCTCATTGGCTTCAGCCTATGTGTTCTTATTTTCTTATGAGTGTGCATACTTACCTGCTCTGCTCCAACAAATGATAATTCTGCCTTTACGCCCTTTAGAGTAGTGACTGATAACAATCCAGCAATGTCCCAGCTCATAGCACTCTCTCTGTAATTAATTCTTTCTTTCTCTGAAAAAATACTGGCTAATTATGATAGCTTGCTTTAAGAGAAGCCAAAGAAAACATTTTGTTTGGAGGGAGGGCTTTCTGGAAGTCCTGAATTGAGAAACTTCTCTCACAAATCTTTGAGGTTACTGCTTTGAAACATTTCTCTTGTGTTTGTTGCGTAGACATAGATCTATGGAACTCATTCATGCAGCAACACATTTGTCCATGGTGCACTGTGGAGGACATGTCTCCAATACTATCAAATAACATGTTTTGTGATGACTGCATTCCACAAGCCCCTTTCATACATTCCTTCGGTCTTCGTATGCAGGAGGTTGTTTAATGTTACTGTAGCTTAGAGCAAATATTTGCAGACTTTAGAACAAGTTCTGCTTCTCAATTGGTGTTTAGCTTGTTCTCAGCTTCAAGTTTAACTGAGTTGTTGGTATGCCAAAACAGTCGTCAGATATACTTCTTGCATATAATGGGTGATAAAAAACGGTAGAAGATTTTGTATTATACTTGGCAAATACCTCAAGATAACAGCACAGCTGATCTCCTTGTGTCATATTAACTAAGGTTGCTTGTTTTAATAGTTTAAATATAATATTTTCTGGCTGAGAATCCACATTATATCTACTAATTGAACCTCTATGACTAACTTCTTGGGCTGGTGACAGAATTTAGGCTATGTATAATGTATGGGAAGAAACATTGAGTGAAGAGAGATGATCTAATGACATTCAGTAAAACTCAGATTAAACCCAAGAGACATGCTATGCATTAGGCATAGTGTAACTACAGTAGGAATAATATAAATGTAGCAAAGTCATGTGAAAAACAATTACTGTCATAATTGTTATACATTATTTGCTCTATAGGAAAAAGTAGTCGGTAAAGCCGTTCCTATTTTTATCTTTCCAAGATAATTTTTAATCTAGTGCTATTTATCCAATTAAACAAAATGCATGCATTTCTTTGCTTTCCATCATTCTAAATATCATATTTAAATAATTCCTACCTGATTAAAATTTTAAAGAGAAGTCTGCCCTAGAAAGTAGTTGTGTGTTCAATACAGTAGGTGATAGCACTAAGTTTAGGATGTTTTATGCTGTGTTATAGGTTGATAACTTCAGGTTGGGTCATGATATACTTTTCTGAGTTTTTCAGCTGTCCAAAAAATTTGTTTCTAAGTTGCCAATGGTGTGTGTAAGGTAGGGAAACCTTTTTTTCAGCATATATACAAATATTTTTTGCTCACCCCCAGATGTGCAGTACCATTAGTAATTTACTCACAATTACTTATACAAGCATAGACTAGTCCATTCAGATTATTCTGCTGCCTTTGGATTAAGGTAGGTAGTTCTTTTATCCAAGTGCTAAGTCTTATTATAACAGTCATTTCACATAAAATAACCAAATTAAGGAGAGCATAAATCTATTTGACCCACTGACACACTGCTGCGTTCATGGAGAACATTACAAGAGGCATAATAACTATGTCGTTTCCGGTGGGAGTAGAGCTTTTGTGGCAGATAGGATCTTATTGTAGTTCCTCATTTTTTTTTATATATATCCAAATTGTTTTCAGCAAATGTTACGATAAGTTAGAGAAAGTAGAAAGCAATTTAAAAGCTTCTGTTTTCTCTTTCAGCTTGCATTATGTTTTATTTCTCAAGCGATATTTTATTATAGAGAAATATGATTGTCTCACAGCCTTACTAATTGACCAGCTTTGCCTCTGTTTTGTACTGGAATTAGCCAAACTGTCTATTCCCATATTTCTGTTTTCTCTTGGTAATAGGAAGGTAGAAGTCCTGAGGGGGAAAAAAAATGAAAAATTTAACCAGGTGTTCTAACAGAATGAATTGCTGTTCATAGATTTGTGTGAATATCTATCTGGAAATACCACAGTAGTGATGATGGAAATTTTTCATTTTCTGCCACTAAGAATGAAGCTTTGGAATACCAAGCTTTGGAATACCACTTCATATAAGAGTCAGTAAATTATAATGAACTTCTGTTGCTCTTTCAGTAAATGAGTCTGGTTTCAGTTCTGTAGTACTGTTTAGTGAGTTATGACCTCTCTGCTTTGCAACACTGAAAAAGTAAATCTGAGTTTACTGGACTTGCTGGAGTGATGTTGTTCTCAAGTATCATAAAGGCATAGAGGTTTTCAGCTGGTAAGCAAAAAATTCCAGAGTGGATGACCTGCTGGACGTGCTTTGATTCTGTTGAAGTGCTCAATTCTAAAAAGATATAAGAAAAGCTTCAGCAGAGGCATATATACTTAGTTTGTGATTTGGCTTTAAATATCGAAGTCATCAAGCTTTTCAATCCCTAAATAAGATTCCTTTCAAAATCAGGACCTTACTAAATTCAGGGTAGTAAATATAGGAGCTAAACCGTAATTGCATCTGAGCAACCCATGGCCAGAAAAAGATTTTTAGAAAATTGATTTGTATGAGAAGCCTATTAAAGGGAAACCTAAGCAATTTATCTGATTGTGACTAATGCAGAATAAACAACCTATGCTCAAGTGAAAGGTAGTGTTGAAAGTGCCTCTATGCCTGACTATGAGGAGGAAAAGAACCTTATACTGAATCATGTGCAACTAATTCTATATACATGCTTTATTATTCACAGCTTGGTGAAAAAATGAGGAATTTTAAATAAATTCACTACAATTTTCATGCTGCTGGTATTATTTTTTCCTATTTTTTTTTTTTAGCACTAGGTATGGAAAGTTGAAATGTACTTTTCAGTTGCTATATGTCATGACTACCACAGGCAGTCAGGAATAGGTTTCTCCTTCCTATAAGCACCTTTGCACAGGTAAAGGGCCAGTACTTCTTCATAGCCAAGTTAGTGCGTGTCTGGTTTAGAACTTATCCCAAAGTAAGAGTGCAGAAATGGAGATAAATCATACGCTAAAGAAATGCAACAAAAAAAATGTTGAATGTCCCATTGTTTAAGTCAGATATTGCTGAGTAATGGCCCCGTTAGGGAGAAGCCAAGGATGAATATGTTTGGAGGGGATGGAGAAGCATATCTTATTTGTACATCCATTGTCAGTTAAAGGGGTAGGATTTATAGCTACCACCAGCTTTGTATGGTGAGCTCCACCATCCCGTTTCCCCAGCAGCACCTGTCGCCGGTATCTGAGCAAAGTAGGTCTGGGAATCTCAAAGACAACCAGTATCCATCCATGGTTCTGAATAATTGATGCTCTGAATAAAAAGAATGGAATTTTCAGGTGTTTTTTGTTTCCATATGAAGTATGTATAAGTTATTCTGCCTCTTTGAATACAGTAGATATTTTCCTTGGAGCAGTTTCTTCCCAGCACAGTGCTTCTAAGGCTGAACTTTGTTTCTCCTCGGTTTCATGCTTTGGATTTCTTCTCTTATGTTTGGAGCCTTCTCCTTGAGTTCCTGTTTTGCCCTCATTTTCATTTCCACACTATGCATGTTCCCACACCTGTGTGTGAGTTAGTCACTTGGGAAATGCCACCTTTCTCTCCCCAGTAGTTCTCGCTCTCTTCTTGCAGTGTTTTTAATGGTAGTATTTATTATTGTTGTTATCTCACTCCGTACAGAAGCTTAATTGTTTTGTTTCAGGCTTTTTATTTAGCTGAGTGATGAGCATACTAACTACGCTACAACTTTAAAGTCTGTGATTGCCTATAGATCAAAGACACTTAGGACACCAGCCTCTAACACTTTACAGGAGAAGAGGTTGTTTAGCTAGCTGTGTATTCATGCTGCTTAGTAGGTGGATGTGAAGCAAGCACTCTACAGACCCCTACAGTGTGCCATAAATAACGGTGTTTGAGAATGATTCAGCCGCGTTAGCTGGACTGATATTCAGAGGTGATAATGCCCCAAACAGTCACACTGTGTTTGTATTTCGTATTGCTTTTACAAACATGCAAGGATAGCTTTTGTGTACCTTCAGATTACTTGTCAGAATCATGATGAGAACAACTTTCTGGATTTGTTATAAATGGAAATAAATTACATTGCTTTCTATAAAGAATCTTTCTTATGAATCACTGGTACCCGTGATTTTTTCCATAATACTTCTGATCTAAGAAGCATGCTGTAAGTAACTTCTAATTTGGACTAAAATAATGGGGAGCTAGCCTGCTAGGAAATAAAATTGTTCTGCTGCTCGTGGAGAAAACAAAACAAAACAGTTTAACTTTTTCAAAGCCACTGCTATTGGAAAGAGCAACAGTGTTGGAAAGCTGGCAGGAGAGGTTGAAGTATAGTCTTAGAGAGCAAGATCCTAACTCATTTTAAAGGTTTCAGTAAGCTTATTTGTGAGGAATGGAATTTTTTTTAAAGAAATTGATCAGAATCTGGCTAGAACTGCTTGGACACAGTAGTCATTAAAAATAGGTGATAAATGCCAGGAGAACAGATAAAAAGAAAATGCTCACAAATGGCTCAAATGAAAAAATGTGTTAAACCTCTTTCTCTGGTTCAACTGAAAATGTTAAAAGTGTTTTAACAGGAAAATACAAGCTGTGCGGAACTTAAGCAGAACATAATGCAGAATACACAATGGTCGTATCAGGAAATAATCACTAAAACTATGAAACACGAAAACAATGTCCTAATTATCTTGACAGAAGTAAGTTATCTGAGCAATGTAGTCTGAAATACTATTATTTCCAAATAATGAGTAATAGGAACTACTGGTACTGGAATAAATGCTGATACAAATCCCACTGTGTATCTGTGGTACTGAGCGTACCTAAAAGTTATATCAACCCTTTTGATTATTTGTTGGAAGTCTTTCAGGGAAAGTTAAACAGATAATAATGGTTCTGATTTATTAATGATTTTCTCTGGGAAACTAGAGGACAGAGAAAAATACCTAGAAATTTAGCTGAGGAATGGGTTACTTAAAACAAAGTGCAAATACTTTTCACTTAGTTTTTGTTTTTTGTTTTTTTACTAGGAATGCGTAGGAAGATGCACTCAGTGCAATATCTTCTCATTTTGTCTGCAGAATTTATTTTCTAAGAAAGCTGTATCTAGCCACGTTTGAGTTCTAGAATGAGAAACTTGCTGTCATTTGCTTATTTTTAAGCATAGCCTTTTGTTTCAATCAAGAGTTTGTTCATGTATCCTAAATGGGGCTCCAGTGATGGAAGAGGATATAACAAGGAACAACTTCCTTCCTGTTGTGAAAATTTACATTTTATGTTCCCGATATATTACCTAGAAACCTGCTGACTCATAACTGTCACATCCATTTTAAAAAGGGGAGTCAAATAAACTGAATTTTGCATATATGAAGTTTCTGCTCTAGTATAAACACTTCTTATACATAGATGTGCGGCACATTTACATATTTACCCCTGTGTAAGGATGTAACACATGGACTGAAATTCCAGTTTTGATTTCAGAAATGAAGCTACAAAAGATTGTTGGCTTTTTCCTCCTCATTGCAGCAGAAATGGCTTAGATGACTCAAAACAAATCATTAAATCTTTTCTGGTTCTCATGGCATAGGTTGTTTTTTCTTTTGCTCACTTCCTTCCTCTCTGCCATCTGTCTATAAACCCATTGGTTTTCCCAGTATTCTGTTTTTTCTTGCTGTTGATCCAATATATCAATTTCCTTTTTATTACAAGTTTGTTTTCTCCCTGATCTTCAGAGGATGTTTATGGAAACTGAAACAAAGATTAGTTATAATGATGATGTAAGCTTGGGGATAAAACAGCATTGATCCAACATTGACTACAGTAGGTAGGAATAAATCACAGTCTAGAAGAAAAGAACGAGGTCAATAGTTTTGAACCTCTTGCATATTTCATATAATCTTGATGTGTTAAAATCTGCATTTTTTTTTCCATTCTACTATTTTATTTACCAGAGATTATCTTGGAATGATTAAAAGAATATTGTTAAAGGGCCATTTTTCAGATTAATATTTTTAGTGATATGTTACTTATTGTAGTATTATACAGATTCAGGTAGTTAACAGCCTTCTGTGCATTTCTACCAAGCCAATTAAAGAGAAATGGTGGATCAAACTGCTTTTGAAGCTACTTGGCAAGCTCTGTTACTTGAAGACAAAGGCAAGTAGGGGCCGATCCTAAATATCAAGGTTCAAATTAGAATGGATGAATTCTACTCAATGTCTTGAATAGGAAGTCTACTAGAGAAAATGCGTTCAATAGCACTTCTTATGAAGACTGCGAAGAAATTAAGCCTAGTAGTGTAACTCTGATTTTTCTAATCAGTCTATAAATTGTGTTTCCTATGTTTCTTGAAAGTGAGGGCATCTCTCTGTGATGTTTTGTCAGGTTATCTCCTATGCAAATACTCAAGGGAGACCTTATAGCTCTCTGTAACTACCTGCAAGGAGGTTGTGATGAGGTGGGAGTCGGCCTTTTCTCCCATGAAACTAGCAATAGGACTAGGAGGAATGGCCTCAAGTTGCGCCAGGGGAGGTTCAGGTTGGGAATTAGGAAGAATTTCGTCTCCAAAAGAGTGGTCAGGCACTGGAATGGGCTGTTCACAGTGGTGGCTGAGTCACCATCCCTGGAGGACTACAAGAAACATTTAGATGTTGTACCGAGGGCCATGGTTTAGTGGGACAATGTTGGATATTGGTGATAGGTGGAAGGTTGGACTAGATAATCTTGGAGGTCTTTTCCATCCTTGGTGATTCTATAATTCTGAATAATGGGAGGGTTCTCAAATTAGTGCTGTTTTTATGTTAAGGTTAAAAGCCTTGTACATAACACAGGGTAAAGGTTCATAAATTAAATTAAGTGCGGACCACCCTATTCTATGTTGTCAAATCATGTTTTTCTTAGTACTTAATACATTGGTTTCTTCTTAAGGATAGCAGTCTCTGACCTTTTCTCTCTCTAGTAATTTGATGGAGCTTAGACAGAACTGTGTATTTCTAACAAAGGATTTTTTTTTTTTTTTTTATTTTAAGGTCTGCTATTATGCTCTGATTTGTGACAAATGATCTTCCAAGGCATTATATTTTTTTGGAGGTCAGTGCTGCAGTGGTAGGGCTCATCCTGTATTACAGGGAGATTAAAAAAAGTATAAATTGATTCAAAAAAGTATTTGGCAAATTGTTACAGGACAAGTAACTACTAATACTGCAATCTAGTTGTAACCTCCAAGTAGGTAATGCCTCAGTTGCTTACTGGAAGCTAGAAAGGTGTTTTAGTCTAAGATCATCTTCTGTAACCTAATCGTTCTCTTAGCACCTGCCACTAGGTGCCTTCTGATGCAGTGCTGAAATGCAACTGTCTGCTGCTGCATGACCATTCACTTCTATTCTGTACTGTGGTTCAGGAGCTTGGATTTATTGGTTTTTAAGTTCATATAGCTATAACTGGGGAAGGAAAAGGTCTTGGCAATCCCCGGAACTAACAAGTTATTGCAAAATTTCTAGAAGTTCTGCATTTTTGTTCTCATAAATGCTGATTTGTTGAAGCCAAGTCTTTGTTGCAGAAATTTATATATTAGTTTTGATAAGGACACAGTTCTGAAACATCAGTCTTCACAGAATTGCTGATGGATTGAAATAAACCTTCATCTCATACCCGGGGAGAATGCCTCAGGGGCTTTCCTTCTTCTGTGCATCCACTGTACTTCTAATGGTCCTGAGTTCATCCTGGTGAGATATGAGAAAACTTTCTGTGAGAAAGCAAGAGAGCTGCAGATTTTCAGGTTTTGATTATAGTCAATAGGTGATTTTTTTTTTTTTTTAAACAGCTTTCTGAACAGTTTTCCTTCACTGGCTGTAAGGAAAATGAGTACCATTTTCTGACTAGCAGACTCTGCCTTGAGTTTTTGCAGAACTATTTTATGAAATGCAGAAAATAGTAAAATGCACCTAGTTATGCATCCCTAAGCCTCCCTCTGTGTATAATATTTAGAAGATCAGCAAAATCCCCACCAGTGTATCCTAACTTAGGAAACAGATTTTGTTTTCTTAACATGCAGACTATCCACTTGTATTTCAAATTTATTTTATGGCATTTCATTCTATCACTACAACATATCACATCACTTCTCATTTGTATAATGTTTTCAATAACTCTGTATTTTGATCACATATTGTGAAATCGCACTATTCATTGGGTGAAAACATACTGGAAAGTATGTTTCTAGTTAACACGGATTTAATGTAGACTATTATCTACGGCTCTGATAATTACCCGAAACCTCGGGTACAATACATTTCTGCCAGAAGGTCAAGATAGCCTAATATTGTTCTCCTTATGACTTGCCATATTTAATAACTTCATTCTTCTCTTAAACAAAAACAAGAAAACAACAATCCAGAAAAGATAAACTCTTTGTGAAATGTAGTAGTACGGTAATTATTATAACTGCCTGCTGTAGCATACTGACAATACTATCTAAAATATAACAATGTAGGTATGTGCAAAAATAACATGCCTCCAATTTCTTTATTTTTTTGATGTGAACAAGCTTGACTTTGTTTTCATATGTGACTTTAAATACATACTTCTCTTTGTTTTGTAACTTACCATGGCAAACTGATGTTTGCTATGATTTTTTCATAGTAATCCATGTAAACATCTCCATAAGTATTTCGAATCAGTAAACAGACAGTATCAGAGAGGTCATATGTGAAAGCTTCATTGGCCATAATAAGGCTTTTAAAAATATAGGAAACCTGATTAGTTCTCTTACTTCAGTAATTTTTCCTAGAGTACTACATAGCAAGGTATAAACTGTAGCTCAGCATAGTCAATTCAATGGTTATGGAGGCATAAATCCTTCTATTTGTAATTCAAATAAAAATCGTATTTCATAACCAGTAAAAAAAAAACAAGGATTTGCTGTGGGGAGATGTAGGAAATAAGAATTGCTGTTCAACATTACAAACAGTTTTGTATAATCACACTTCAGTGATTTTTTATTTGGTAAACAGCACAATGATATCAAATTGAACTACTTAGTCATTAAATAAAAAATAATTATGGCCTATAGAACGTAATTCTAATTAAAAGCCAGGCTCTTACGTGCTGAAATTTATTGCACTCATAGTAAGATTGTGCTTTCAAAACAAATTAGTGTGATACAAAATGACCCTGTTCTGATTCGGGGTCCTTCATAAATTGTAAGTACCTACTATGTGTTCCATGCTCATGTCTTGCCTAATTTATCCTCAAGGAAGTACCTGTGCTTCGTGGCCTGCTACCATCCTCTCACCATCACTTTATCCTCTCTTTCCCTTGTGTGCTGTGCTGTCATCAGAAAATGTCCTGAAAGTATATTTCTTTAGAAAAAAAATGGGATTGCTTTGAGAAATTGTAATTTCTAGACTCTGGGCTGCGTGTGTTATAAGCATTACATATCCATTTTACCTTGCTAAATATTGTGAAGGGAGGGAACCGAGCAAAGGATAGTAATCAGGCTGACTTTCTTCCATCCTCCTTACTATATGCTAAAGGCTTTACATGTAGTTTTATGCCCCTATCCAGTAATGAGTAAATAAGGACAATGGCTTTATAAAGTTATTTAGGACAGATTTTACTTGGATGCTTTTTATCCGCCTGTTGGAGAGTATTCCACAGGAAGAAACTTCACCTGTCACTAGTTAACTTTGTCTGTAAGGGCATTACATTATCTTGCGAAGCATATCTGCCTGGTCCCTCTTGGAGATAGGATGTGGCACTAGATGGATTATTGATAGCATCTGTAATGGTAGTTTCCTAATAGATGATGTTTGAACAATCTCTAATATTTAATAGGATCTCTGAGATTACAAAAATACATTTTCAGTGAAGCATTTCCTTGAACTATTCTGTTCTGATATATTTTCAGCATTGGACATTAAATTACCCTTCTTTCAGCATTCACAATGCAGCGTTTCATGTAATGAGACAGGACAAAACTGCATTTTTTGAATGGTTCTGACATGTCTAATATTGGTTACAGTAATGCCTGCAGAGGCAGCCTGTACTATCAAACATTGCAGTGTTCTGCACATCCCAAACGCTTTCTAAAACTGCTATTAAGTTTACAGATTCTTTTAGGTTGAACAATAATGTAGAGCAAATAGATGGACTTTCAGGCTAACTACTTAGTTGCTAATGAGTGTGACACCACGGTCAAATATTGACTGTGGAGATTAAAATAGATATTTGCTGTTTATATTAAGTTGGTTTTTTTTTGTGCAGCTAGGTAAAAGGTAATCAGGATTGCACAGCTTCTAGAGTTTATAGTGTTTACTGTTGCAAATAAAAAGATATTTATGCTGTGGATATGTTAGTAAAATATTTGTTGGTTTACCATAAACTGTTAGAGATCTCATGTTCATGTTAGTAGAGAAAGGGGAACGGCTGATCTTAGCATCATGTGTTTGCTTTGAAGTGATTGCGAAGTGGATACTTGAAGGCATTTTAGCAAATTTGGATTTTTGTGTGTGTGTGGTTTAGGTTTTGATTTTAACGACTAGCCATTAAAAAAAGAAAGTCAACTTTTTGTATAGGCAGGGTGATTCAACCCACGTTCGCCTTTGTGTGAGCATAACTGGAAGGCAAGATTTTCATGTGCTTGACATATGACTACTTCCACTAAAAATGGTAAGGTATTTGAGTAGAATATTCTAGTGTATGCAATTGCTCCAAGAAGAGTGATCTTTTCATATCTACATCTAGATTTTTTTAGATCCCCATAGTGTGATCACTTTAAATTGTAACTCAGGGTAAGTTACAGTAGTGATGTGATTTTGTTCTAAGTGTTGTAGTCTCCTAGGTGTTCCTGTGATTAAGGTGATTGATTTCAGATGTTTTTGAGATAAGTGCATTCTGGAGTTCTCTTTCTTTCTAATAACTGGTATTAAAAAATATGTATCTGTTCTCATATTTCTGTTATTATTTTTGGTCTTCTGAAAAAAAATGTACAATATGTGTTTCCTGGAAATCCAACTCTATTGTAGATTTTTACTGCCAGCGAACATGAGTGCTACTGACAAACAGTGAGATTTGGCAGAGAGTTGAACTTCTAGTGCTTATTTCTCTAGTTCTTCTGTAAAGAAGTCTTGAGATATAGAGTTATAAGATGATAACAAATTATTTCTGATGAAGTTACGTTTATTAACATATATGCAGTGTACTGACTTTCCCTCATCCTAATTTTAACGTATTAGATCAGCATCATGTTTATTTTTCTGCCAAACAAGACTGGAATACAATTACTGTTTAAACCATGGTCCAATTTAGCACACTTTTTAAAGAAGCAAATAATACATTATATTTAAGATAAATTGAAATAAAGATCGGCTTCTCTGTAGAGCGTAACTGCTAACTACTCTTTAATCATGAGGAAATGCTGCTTATTCAGGTCATTGCATATAAATCCATGTTTATTTGTCATGAGAATATGAGGATAGATGTTTCCAGGTAATTTCTTATCAGAGTGAGAAGCTCCTCAAAAATCAGGCCCTAGCTTAGTGTTCTGAAACCTGGGAACAGAAGAGCACAGAATACATGATTTCTAAGTTTTTCAGTGTTGTTCAGCTGATTTTGGTTGTTTTTTATTTCATGTTTTTTCTTTCTTAATTTCATTACTTGTGTTATTATTCAGAGAGATGTGAAATTTCTGAGAGTTAATTGATTTGAGAATCTTTGTATAGCACTAGAAGGACCTCATGGCTACTTAATTGCATTGTCCTGCTGTTGTAGCAAGCCATGTCGTATTATTTCTTTTATAAGCTAATGGATATGCAGGTAACTTCAGCTTTGAAGCCCAACATTGGTTAGTTTTAATTACTAAACATTTCTCCTGTTATGTGGTCTCACTCCATACCTTCTTTTTCCTCTTCCTCTACTTTCAAAGCAAGACTTTTTTTATTTCCAGTCCAGCAATGGTCTACCAATAATTGTATTCATTTGCCTTCAAGAGAACTTCTCCCTGACCTCCAAACCTTCCCAGCCTCTCTGGACACTGGATTTAATCCTTTCTCTCTCTCTCTCTCTCGCTCTTTCTTTTTTTTTTTTTTTTTTTTTTGTTATGAAGTATTGTCCAAAGTTGATAGAAGTTTTGTCTCTTACCAAAATGGACTAGAACTTTAAACCTGTTCATTAACTTGTTCTTCCAGAGTTTTGAGGAAATGAACATGAAAGGAGTATATTAAGTGCCAAAGTGAAGAAAACAGGGGCTATCTGAATTAATTTAAAACATCAATGAATAAAGAAATGTCTGCAGAATAACTCTGAAGACAGTAAGGATATTGAATATCATGAAACATCTTAAAAGTTTTTGTCAACTACAATTCAAATTTGTATTTAATGCTCCCTGTTGAGAGGGACTTGAAAGAGGATATTGCCTTGTTGAGTAGTGTGAAGAATACTGGAGTGTCACTGAAGTTTCTTTGAATTTTAACATACCTCTGAAAGGAAGAAACATAAAACGTCAGTAATGAAATGAATCTTGAACTTTGCTAGCAAGGTGGATTTGATGCTTTCTATGAACGGACGTCTTGTTTGATTGGAAAAGATCTTGCCTCCCATTTATTGTCAAACACGTTAGTTTCTTGCTGTCAAAAAGTGCTGTTCCATTTTTGGTGTTTCAGCATCAGTCTTCTGCTATTACAAAGCTGGTGCCGTTGGCTGTCAAGCTTGCACAGGTTCAATTGGCAGACTTATCTGTCTTCAGCAGGATTAAATAGAAATATGTCTCATTCACATGATGCTCCAGCCTTAGGCTGCACCAGCCCCAGGAAATTTGAGTACATTAGCTTCAAAGAAACTGTCTGCAATCCCTTCTGACAGCATGCTCTACAAAGTACCCTCCAATCTATTCCTTAAGCTGTTTTCTCTGTCTTTAGTATTTACTCTTTCTATTGCATAAATACTTTAGCACTTGTCTTGGCTATGGCTGGAAATTTTGTACTATAAAGTGTTAGACCATAATTTTTTTAAAATAAGTATACATTAGTTTTGTGCTAATTTATTTCTAAGTATAATGAAAATAATAGCAACTGGTCCAGTATAAGCTGGTCCTGTACTTGGAGACGGAAGATGTGCGTGTATTCATATATACACATATACGTGTGTGCATGTACATATATATATACACACACATACGGAATGACGAGAGAGTACTTATTAAAGACCTTCCCAATATTGCCTTGTATCCTGATATAAACAGTTTTGATTTAAACAGCTAATATATTCCATGCATTTTTTTTTTTTGGTTGTGAAAAGAGGGAATATGTCGCTTCTACCTGTGAAGCTCTTGTAATCAGTATTTGGTACTATGTCTATAACTGCAGTCTTACATCAAAGGAGAAAAGTATAGTTAGCTTCATGAGTCTGTTTACATGCAGTTATGCTTGTATTTATGTATACATGTGCACACAACTGTACGTGTATAACTTTGAATGAACATTTTATTTTCTAGGAAATAGCACCTCACAGAGCAGTCTAGTTAGCATGTAAAATATTAGGCCATAAATTGTGTTTATTCTCTTTGTGTTAAGCTATGTCATTCTTCAAACAGTTTGCTGTTGCATATTACAGCGTTTAGTGCCTATCTAAGCTGCTTGTTATTAGCAACTGCATTGCTTAAAATCTCAATTTGCCTATTAGTAAGATTGTCTACCTTGTCTTTTATGTCATTTCAAATTATACAGAGCTCAACAGCAGCATATCCCAACTGAGCCATGGCAACTAAGTAAAACTTCAAAACTTGAAGTCAGTAATATCACTGAAAGAGTTTCATGTACCCTACAAGGTTTCTTACTGATCTGATGTGCAGGAGAAATGAGATCTGCACTTCACTGTGAGAGCATTACTTGTTTCATTGCTCTGATTGCATAGAGCAGGCCGGAGTACAGGGAATGTGCCTTTGAATGCATCATGGAAAAAAATGTGCTTTAAAATTCCTAATTCTGACTGCAGCTGTGTTCACAGTATAAAAACTGTTGTACAGACAAAGCATGAATGGCCACGATGTGACTGCCCATTTCTACTGTAAATGCTCCAAGGGGAAAAAAGGTATTTTTTTAAGGCGAATACATCTGAACTGCAAACCTCATCACACATAAATTTATAGGCCTCCCTACAAAATTTCTGAGCATAAAATGTAGTAATGTTTAATAATGTTATTATACACTTATTTTTCCCGTTATACTTGGAACAGATAATCAGAAAACAGGTGTTTCTGTTACAATACGTGGAGAGGTATCTGTGTAATAGACTGCTGCAGTATTTTTGAAGCTGTTTCTGTGCCAGCAGTCTGCACCAATGGAGTTGTCTGATATCGCATTGGGCTTTCTCCTGTCTCTATCGATAGCACAGCTTTGAAAGGCAGCCAGTGAGTGTTTTTCTCTTGGGAAAAATATCTTCTGTTGCTAGTCTGGAGTTACCTGCATGCTGGATAGCTCACTATTTCTAGATTAATCCATTTCTAGCTGCAACCAGGAGCTTTCCCATCTGTTATAGGGCTAGCAGTAGTGCTTGCTTTTTATTATTTCTTGGTTTGTTGGGTTTTTTTTTTCCCATTTAGCCTCCATTTTTTTTCCTGAACCTTGTAGGAACTTCTCAGTCATTTAACACTGCAGGTGACTTAACAGAAACTCACAGTTTGTTTTCTCCTCAGGAGACATCTCCCATTGTGGTGGTGGTCTTGGGGAACTGTTGCAGCAATTGTTAAGGATGTGTTTTGAGTATTCTCCCCTCAAAAACAAGAAAAATGACTATTATTAGAGTAGCTATGTGTTTGATGTTAGTTAAAAAGAAATTGCCACCAGTGAGGGCACTTTCTGGCTCCCAGGCCTTCATTTCTAATAGTAAAGCACTTTAAAATTGCACTTGAACAAGATGATCAGTGTTAAAATTTGTTTAATCCAACAGTATCATTTGTTCACTCAAAGCAATTAAAATGGATTTTGAATTTGTAGAATGGAGTTCTTGTAAAATCTACGGATGAATATGAATGTGGGGAAAGGGAATTTATGGTTTAAAAATACAAACAAACTTTCAAAGGATTCTCGAGCTAGCTGAAAAATCTGTAGGTATAGCCAAAGCATTGTTCTGGGAATGTAGGATACTTACAGACTTAATTGCTGGGAGCAAATCTTCAATTTAGAAGTTTCCTTCTTGTATGGGAAGGTTATAGTTATAATAGTTAAACACTGAAGTATAAACTGTTCTAAGGGAGTCAAGGAGGGACTGCTTCTTTGCATGCAGTTGAGTGGGTGAATTCATGTATGAGTCAATTCAAATGGATATCCTCATGTCTTTGTTCCATACCTATGTGTATCCACATTTTTTTATTTAACTTCCGTTCCGAAATTAACTTCTGCTCTGAAGCAGTCTTAAAACACTAGAAGCTGATGTTTGATAGGAAGTCTGTTCACTTAAACTGGAGATAAAATTGTTTTTTTTTCAGTTTTAAAGTCTGTGAAAACCACAGACAACACTACTCAGCATCGTACAGAAGTGATTTTTGTCTAGATCCTGTCTTTGCCACTAAAGTAACTGCTTTAACGGCTGATGTTTAATTGCTCACTATTTGTAGAGAGTATTTTACCTTTTGCAATAAGTCGTGCTAAGTTAAGATCCTGTGACGAGAACTCAAGTACAGTTAAATGGTATTTTTTTCTTGTTTATGTACAGGCAGAAGATTTTTTACTAGTACTAATATACTGCAACTGTGTCATTGAAAGAGGCTTTTTGTATGCAACTTAGAAAAATAACTGAGATGCTGCTACAAATATTTATAAACTCACATTGCCTTGTTAAGAATTCTTACCTGAAATGGTGTCGAGCTAGAAAGAGGAATATATTAAATGGTAGCAGTGTTGAAGGACAAAGTAAACTTATTACAACTGCCGGTAGGAACTCATGATACCTATGGACTGTTTTAAATAAACTTGTGGGTTGAAACCAGTACAAACTGTTATGAACTGGTGTAGATGTTTGTCAGAGAGCTACTGTAGCACTTAAGTTTCTGGAAAAATTTTCTGTGACAACACTGACTGCCTTGGTACGTATGACAGTCTTTTAATATTTAAAGGAGGGTTGTAATAAAGATGGAGAGAGACTTGTTACAAGGACATGTAGTGAATAAAGCAAGGGGTAGTGGTTTTAAACTGGAAGAGGGTAGCTTTAGATTATATATATGGAAGAAATTTTTTTTAAAAGGGTGGTAAGGCAATGGAACAGATTGCCCAGAGATGCTGTGCATGGCCCATCTCTGGAACAGTTGGATGGGGCCCCAGGCAATCGCATCTAGTCGGTGGTGTCCCTGCCCAGGGCAGGAGGGTTGGAACCAGGTGATCTTAAAGGTGCCTTCCAACCCAAATAATTCTGTGATTCTAAAAACAGTGAAACAGGCAGTGCAGCTGCGTAAGTTCCATTGCCATAGGAATCAGGGCTAACAGGAATACTTCTCTTATGACAAAGCGTCAGTAATACAGGTGTGATTGTATTAACTTGATTGTGTGCAAATCTTTTCTTCTGTATTTTCACAGTGGTAAAAAATCAGATTCTTTCTATAATCAATAGCAGTGATACCACTGCTTGTGTTGGCAAGATGATGTTTTCCGCAGCTCTATTAAGTTACTTTTAAAATGGTGTTTAAATTATTGTTATATACAAGATAGTTTAGAAATATTTCATCGTTTATTTAATTTTCGTGAAGGTTCTCAGTAACAAGAGGATTTGCCTAAATATCTGGTCTGTGCTGTACTGGAAAGAAGCTGTTACAATGTTAACTAGGCCTTCATTTGTCCTTTGTCGTGTGTTAACATCGATAATGTTCAGATTTTGACTACAATATAGTTCTCTGTGGAGCAATTTATCCCAACTAGACCATCTGAAAACAGGTTCTTCATGCGCATTCTCCTTCAGTAACTCAGCTATTCCTTCAGTCATTAATGCAATTTTAATTAAGGTTTTATATATACCTGCCTTGTATGTAACTGGGCGTAACCTAAACGTAACTGAAAAATTTTATATCCCCTCTTTCTTACTCCGTCTTTTCCCAGAAATGTCCACAATTATTACAACAGTAAAATAATGAAACTAGATCTGTACAAATGAAGGGCTCATTCATGTTTATTGCACAGGTTAGAATACGTGCCTGGGACAACTCTGAATCAGAGCGCACATTCATCTCTTAAAATAAATCTGTAGTTAAGATCAAAATCCGTACATGTTTTTTGTTTGCGCTTTTTTAAAATCCTCCAGGACTTGTAACAAAAAACTGTTCAGTTTGTGCAAGAACTCATGAAAATGTTGCAGCGAGAAGTATGAAATGCAGTAAAGTAAACCATTTTTCTCAGCAGGAAGTTGGAGTCGCCCTTTCAGGCTGCATTAAATAGGGATGTGAAAGTGCTTAAGTACTTGAATCAAGAGAACAGCAATGGCTAATCCTTTATTTTTCATGTTTAAATGAATTACGAAAGTTAATTTTGTTCCTTTTTATAGTAGAATTGCGTTATTTATGACAACTTCAACTTTCTGCAGTGGGGAAAAAATTCACTTAATTCAAAATAACTGCAAATTACTGTCAAGGTAACACTTCTTAAAATCTCTTCCCTCCACAAACGTAGGCCCTTATCCTCTAAATAGGCGCTCCTCCTGGTGTGTGGAGGTTCTTGAGCATGTTTCCTTCATTCTTGTTAGGGCCTTAAGATTAACAGAGAACAAGGAAAACATTTTGCTCTTTATTGCAAAACATTGTCTATTAGTGCTGTTGTAGGTTGATATTAAAGAGTGCTTGGGTCGTTGCTACATCACTGAATGTCAGAAAGTAATTCTGAAAGTCATATCTATGCTTCAGAAGGAAGCAGCAGATCTTGGCATTATTGCAAAACTTTCAAGAATTGTTTGTTGTTTATCGATCAGTTTTTAACCTTCTCGCCACCCCAAAAATCTCTCAATATCAACCTAGAATATAAAGTTCAAGGTGGGTTCTTCCTGGCACATGTTTCACCAAAGATGAACTTTCTGCAACCAGACCTACCTTACAAGTGAAAGCCTGAAAACGCACAGCATTTTTAAGTGCTGTGACTTTGAGAAAAACAAAAAGTAATTGATGGTTGAAGCTCTGAACCAGCTGCTTTCTGGAGTCCAGGGAGCTATAGGATTTGCTGATGCTTCTGTACTTTGATGGTTTTGTCATTTAAATCCCTGTTCAGGACTGTAAATACTTGTAACTGATAGAGACGCTATTCTCTCTGCCTCTGCTTACTTTCTTCCTAGAGGGAGAAAGACAGCCCTGGGATTTGCTCTTTGCCTTCCCCTTCCCTTTGACTTGGCAGCTGTGACAAGTTTTCTCACCTCTTTCAACTGCCTAACACTCAAATTGTGCTCAGAAAACACAGGCGGCGTGCCGGAGAACAGTGTGCAAAGGCAGAGTTGGATGTTTGCAGTACAGGAGGCTGAGATGCCTGCCCCTGCTTTTAAAGCTCCACCTTATCAGGCTCTTACTCTAATGGATGCTGCTTTGGTAAAGCACACTCAAGCACAGCCTGTCTGGGTATGTCTGCCCTTCATCCCTGTCCCAAAATGAGGAATGCATGTGGCACTAATACCTGAAGGGTATTAGTGTGCTGGGCAGTGTAGCTAGCCCCAGCTAAAAGCCATGCCAGTCTTACTGGCAGGCTGTGGGAGCTATGGACTCCAGAGGAGGGTGGTCATCCTGGATCAGAACAGGCTGCAGTTAGCCCAGCATCGTTCGGCAGTATGCAGGACAGTGGTGAGGTCCACAGGGCTGGGAAATAATTTAGAATTTATCTTAACTTTATCTCATTGCGCCTTCAAAACTCCAGTGCAGAAAGTTGAGCTGTTTTTGCTCATCAGTGTTGTGGCACCCTCCTCACAAATACAGCATGCCTAAGTGTGAGACAGTGGTGGCACGTCAGCCTCTGTAGATCTCAGTCGGCACTCCAAATAAAGAGCTGATTTACCATGCTGGCCAGAAGGAAAAAGCTTTCATTACTCTAGTTATACTGTCTTAAAGAATTGCAGTCCAGAAGTAATAATACTTGTTTAAACCTACCTGAGCTATGCAAGCAAGTTGGGAGTTAGGACTACAAAACAGGGGCATCTACTCTCAGTCAGTTCCAGGTAAGAAATAAATAGGGATGTACAGAGCGCAAGAGTAGGAGGTGCACGTGGCCATTCTCTCTGCAATGCCTCCACAGGAGGCTTGCAGATCAGCACAGTTGCGCTCTTTCTGTCAGGTTGCTTCTTGACTTCTGTTTTGGGCATGCTTCCTCACAGATTCCTTTGAATCAACTTTGTCTCCTGCTCCTAATTTGTTTTAATGCTACCACTTGTCCAAATGACGGATCACTTGTTAAGTCATAGCTGTGCTGTAAATTTCTTTTGCCCTCTACTTCCTGCCAAGAGACGAAACATCCACATGTCCAAGTAGAAGTTCACAGAGGGAGCTGCTTAGTTATTCTTGCCCACTACGTTGGGCATTGTTTATGAAAGATCTTATTTGCTGCATACTACTAAAGGCAAGCAACCCAGATCACTTTGTTCCGCTGTGCTGTTACTTTGCACACTGCTGGAGCACAGATTGTTCCACTCCCCTCATAATGTTGCTGTGGGAATTAGATGGTAAATAAGCTTCCGAGAAACATACTCCTTTTTCAGTAGCACCTGTTTGTTTGTTTCTTTAAAAAAGCTGTGGTTTTGAAAGATGTCAGCATTTTTAAGTATAGCTGAAAAAACTGCACCTTCAACTCCCGTACTAAGCAAAGGATTATGATACAGATTATGATTGGTTTATAATGTGTATTTCTAAACCTCTTAGGTAGCTCTACACTGTTAAGTGCTTGAGGTGCTTATCTACATCGGTCGCTCTGAAAGTTTGTCTCCTGTTTGTCTCTATGGAAAATAAAACAGATGCAAAGACCACAATAATTCTATTTGATAGAGTGGATTCTCAGCTACAAAACGCTATTTTTTTTTCAACATAATCATCACCTTTAGCTGTTTATTTTCAGCAACCATGAGCAAGAGCCTACATGCTGTGCTCATAAAAATCTGCAGCAGTGGAGCTGACCCCACTATTGCTGTGACCACTGCTGAAATGCACCACTGTGCTCACATCCACTGTTTGGTTTCCATAAACATTCAGCAAGCATCAAGGAATGTCAGTGGGTGCAATTTTGTCTCCATGGAGGAATGTATTTCCTTCACTTCATACACATTTACATGTCAGAACCCATTTTGTCAGGCTACCCCAGTGCTGCCCTCTGTCACACAGCAATAAAATGTAATGAAATATTGGCAGGACGGCTCAGCCTTTACTCCCCTGCCACCAACATCTACCCCTGAACTGTGGGCCAACATAATAAAATAGGAAACATTACTTTCAGAGCATCCCTTTTATTTTATCTGTATCTTTTCTGTAGCTAGATAAGAAGTAAGAAAGTTGATAATAATCTCATGTATTTTACTGACATTAGGTAAAAAACCCAAACAGTGGTACTACGTTCATCTTGGGAATGTTGGTTGTTAAACTGTGAGCTGAAATGAAATTTTTTCTGGTGACAGATGTTCACAGTAGCTTTTTCAAGTGAGGGCGTGGTCTTGCAATTTAACCAAGCAAGGCTACCTAGAGACAGATTTACCTGGTTTAGCATTCGTAGGAATTCCAAGATATGATTGTGTTTGTGTCCAAGTTTGAGAATTTGTGAGGATAATATTTAATTACTTTGAAAGTTTTGAGAAATTCAGACGCTTAGAAGTAAACAAACTCAATACTCAGAGCCCGAGTTTTTATGCCTGTTTATCAGAGTGGCAGGTGAGCTCACCCTAGAAGACCTATTGTTTTAGGTATTTCATGATCTTGGAGTAAGACTGCTTGGTGTTCAGTGAGAGAATCTGATGTTGGCAGATTCACTCTGTTTTTTGTTAATTTCTATGATTCCCAGTTCACAACTCCCAGTTCTTGCTTTCAGCTGCTTTCTTTGCACTCTTGCCTAGGAATAATCATTACACATTCCTCTTGAAGAAACTAATAGGTCAAAATAACTTTTAGAGATCACTTTCAGAATTACTCTCCTTGCAAAATTTCAAAGTTGCTTTCAGGCCAATTCTATTTATCATTGTGAGCACCTCGTCTCATACTTTTTTCTCATACTTTTGACTCACGTTTTGTGTGAACAACAGAACAGATCTGTACCAGGCTGTGAGCTGCTGTTGGTACTGTGTGGAAGAGTCTCCTTCCTGATCTCTTCATAAATCTTCATGTCTTGAAACACTCTTTATTTTACCACCAATATAACAATTGTAAATGTAATTGATATGATTCATTGTTTCAAAACTATCTACAAATTCTGAATTACCTTCTGGTAGTTCTCCCCAAGTAAGAGAAGTCCTGCACTTCTCATTCTGCCACTTCATACAGATTTCAAGTCTTTAGTTGTTGTGACTTCACTGTTTCTTCTCTCACTTCTTTGGTGAGAGAACAGCAGTTCTCCATGTGCTTGAATGGCAGCAGTTTCCCTCTTGCAGCAAGGCTGGCTCAGCTCTCCTGCTCTTGTTCATGCAATGGGAAAGCGGTCAGAGAGTGACCAAGAAGCAGCATAAAGAGAGCAATACTATTTTAATGCTCTTCTTGTTGATGTTTAATTCCCTGGGCACTCATTTAAGTAGTTACTTTTCTATAAAGAAAATGATGCTGTTGCTGCCATTAACAGACTTCTTCATGTCTCCTCCTCCAAAGGAATATTTTGTAGCCATACGTTATGTACATGCGTGTGCCTGTGCATGGAAATGCAGTCACTGAATTGATAGAACAAGCGATTATTGCCTACATTTTAAGCACTCACAAACAAGGATATGAAAAATTCAAGGCAGCTACAATGAAGCTGCTGGACCAGTAATGCAGAATTACTCAATCTATATCTAATCAGCTTGAACCATTCTGTCAATACCAAGATGAAAGTACAGTTTCTGCCCTTCTAGTAAGCAGCCTTGCAAATGCCTTCTTAAAATTGTCATGCTGAATTACATGGTTCTTATCGTTTGCTGATCTCTTTTGAAAGCAGCCCCAGGTTACATGCATATTGGATTACCACGCATCAAAAAGATTAAAATAGGTGTGTTATAAAGATAAGGGGTTTTTCTTATTCTACTTTCAAGAAATTGCATTAGAAAGACCCTTCAGAGAAAACAAAAAAGGGCTCATAGGAACCAAGCTGGAAGCAACAGCTCACAGAAAATTGCAGAATGGCTGACAGATTCCTGACAATATATGCTGGTGCTTTGTTTCTTGCTTTAATGTGTGCTTTATGTCCTCATGAAGTAGCATAAAGTTGAGCATTAACATGTGAGAATAGAAACTACTTACATATTATCTTCTCATTTTATAGTATTGTGAAATTGCAAAGAAAATCACAGTTACTTTCAGATGCTAATTTTCTCAGGTACTCCTCAGTGAAGGACCTGATGTGAATTTATAGCGACCAAGTCTTTTTCAAAGTGCAACCCCTGAATTTAATCAGCGATTTTAAAGGAAGGGATGAGGTGAGGTGGGGCTTTTTTTTTTTTTTCTTTTTTCTTTTTTTTCTTTTTGGAATTTCTTTTATCTGGGGGTTTGGATTCTGGAATGCAAAAGTTAGATCTAATCCCATTCCCATTACCTGTTAGCAATAAAAAGCCCACAACATGAAATTGCAAAGAAATCATAGTCATTCATAAAAGTACTTTGAAGCAACACATATGCACATAAGGATCAAAACTAATTTGGAGATCATCAAAATGTGAAAGAGCAAATTCTATTTGGGGAAAAAATTGCTTTTGAGAACGATGCATGCATAGATATCTGCCTCACATTCTTGCTGAGAGAGAACCCAAGTTCTGAGAATGATTCTTGCCCTTCAAGGTAGTAATCCAGTTCTTGAAAGCTGTCAGATTATCTGATGTTGATTTCAGGAGCCTTGAAGACATAACATGAGAAGGTCTAAGATACTGAGTAACTGAACTTGAAAGATAAACAAAAGCATGAAACATCACATGAGCAGTAACAAGTATAACCCAGAATAGGTTTTCTGTGGTTCAGTATTTTCTATGTAAAGAACTGGTTTGGAGTCTTTGTCTTACATAGTGTCGTTTTACTGATCTTTAATTGATTAGGAGTTATTTTTAAAGCACATATACCTCTAGGTGATCTATTTTATTTAAACTAAATCAAATGAGTTGGTCTATTTTACCACTGTCCTAAGCTGATAGGAGGAAATAGAATGTAGTTAAGATGTTAGAATGTAAAGGGGAAAAACAAGTTGGGGGAAGGGGGGGGGGAAGGGATGTAAGCAGATGAAGAAATTAACTTGGAGAAGGCTGCGGATGTTATTCACCACATCGCAGAAGAAGAAAAAAGGAAAAAAGAGGACCACCCAGTGGAAGATTTCATTTTGAAAACAAAACAGAATGGGAAGCATGTAACCTTTAGTGGTCCAACCTCTCCATCCTGTCCTGAGGTGCATGCAATAGGAGAAGAGGCCCCATCTTCATTACCCCAGCAATGGCAGAAAGGGAAGGGAAGGAGGGAGGAGCTCCCAGACCAATTCCCTCTGGGGAAGGACAGAAGTGTTGTTCGCCTGTCTGTGCATCAGTGCAATAATGAGGCACCGCGCTGTTAATGCTGCTGATGTAATAACTTGTGTATCACTCAGTCCTTTCCACTGCTGCTCTGCTTTCCGTTTACAGCATCATGTACTGTGGCTCTAATCTAGCTGTTCGTACTGTGCTCATTCTTGAGTATTTGTTATGAGGATGTTCTCAAGATAATAGACTTGTAATTAAACGTTCAGATAGCATTTCAGGATTGTGCACCGTGTCACGCTTGTGGTGATTAGTCTCCAAGAATGCCCAGTACCAATTACTGAACTAACGAATTAGTGAGTGTTGGCTGAAGGTTGAGAACTCAGCTTTCCTAAAATGCAGTACAATCTTAACATTTGCCTGTACCCCCATATGTAGGACCCTGGATCATAAAACAACAAAAGGAAAGTATAACATTTAATATTCTTAAGCCTCTTATGAGCCTAGAGCCTTACTCTGTACCTATGTCACATGGTTTCTTCTTATGCTAGTTGGTTTCTATAAAATGGTCTCTGGTAAATGTAACCATTTTGCTGGAAAATTGCCTGCCTTTAGGCACATTTGACACTGTCTCTTTTGTGCCATTCTTCAGCTTTTGGGTGAGCCAAGATGGTGGAATTTTCAGAGGAGCAGCTTTTCTGCCTGGATATCAGGTGATATTTGAATACGCTGTATGAATTTTGCAGATGCTAGTAATTCCTTGGTAGACTCTTGAGAGCTTTTGGATGTGGACTAGGATGAAAACAGACTTTAAGGTCAGTAGTAAACATGAGGCCTCTCCTCGATCTTCATTAAAATTTGCCACCCAACAAGCTAATGTACCTTTTCCTTACAGGTAAGGTTTGTTGTTTCCTCGTTTCACAGACATATCTTTAATTACGAGACTTTACTCATCTGTTGCTTCCTCAGAAGCTCATGACACTTAAGCCTTCCAATTCTCTGTTTAGTGCTGCTGATTCTTATCTCAAACAATCTGTGCTCAGATGATTAAGATGTCATAATTAAAGAATTTTCATCTCCTGTAAGAAATAAGAATGTAGATCAGATGAATTAATGAAAGCTGAAGATCTTCTTTATGCTAATAATTTTCAAAATAAATGGCAAAGAGAAAATCACAAAGTATGTGTCAGCGATTTAGTATCCTTGGTGCAGAGCATCAGTAAATTCCTAAGATCTTGTGGTTCTTTCATTTCATATTTAATTAGGCTGTATCATTCTAATAGTAATTTCTTTGAAATAAGTGCATCAATGCATTAAAATATTGGACTTCAGCACTTGGAGTGGAATGCCAGTCTTGTCTGTGATATCACAAAAAACTTCTGGCAGTACAAGAATTAAATTCATGCTTCAATTCAACCATTGCTGCCTATTCTTCACAGCTACCTGTGCTTACCTAAAGGTGTCTGACCATTCTAACGCCTGAATTTTGCTAGCTTACCTGACACACAGGTTATTTAACTCCAGCTCTCTGTATACAAGTGCTGGTGTTGTGGGCATACAATTCTTGAATCATAAGCTTTGAAATCCTTACCTGGCTTATTGCCCCAGATGTGTAGTGGATAGGTTGGTGCCCTGAAGCAAGGGAAGAGCTGCAGTTCTGCATTGTTACTTGCGATGGCTGTCCTGATGGAGTGAGGCCCACTGTGGGCAGGGAAGGACCAAGGTGATTGCTGGGTGCAAGGACTGGCTCCAGCATGTCACAGCCAGGACCTGGGCTTGTGGGTACCTCTGCAGGAAGCTCAGAAATCCCCTGTGCTACAAATATGGCTCACTGGCTGAAGAGCTTTGTGTGGCTCAAAAGCCAGAGTCTGGCCTTCATGGCTTTAGAATCTCACCTACACCATTCTCCGTGGAAACTCATGACTTGCAGACAGTCATGTGAGTGTTGTAGTCATGCTTAATGCCTAGAGTACACGTCTAGTAACAAAACAGAGGACCTTTGGTTCAGTACTGAGCATGTTCGACATTGGCACTTGGCTTTGACAGATGATTAAGCATGCTGAAATGTACCTTGCTTAGAGCAGTACAATACAAGTAGTATTTTCTAGGATAATAAAGCAAGGGATTAAAGTAAAAGAAAGGAGTTCTTATCGTATTAAAACAACTCTTTGGAAAGATTCTTTAATTCTTACTGCATTTAGGAAAACAGTATTCTGATTATTATTCTTCACTCTTCTAAGATAACTTTTGTCTTTGGACAACAGGGTTATAAATTCTTCTGAATTAATAAATGGCTGATTACCAGAAACATAAAAGAAAACCTGAACCTGTTACAGCCATAAATTACAGACAGAAGAATGACAAGTGTTTCTTCCTATGAGTACTGTCTGTGGTAGACTTTAGTAAAACCAATCGCGTAGTGGAAGTATGAAAACTTTGATACATAATTAAGAGTCTTTTATAATTAGGATGGCATCAGGTTACAAGTTACAGCTGCAGAAATTGGTTCAACCTTATTTCCGTAATGGTGATGGCTTTCTTCTCAACCAAGACAGAATCTGAGTAGATAATCAAGTAACTATGTGTTTGAGCTTCTCTTTCAGAAAAAGCAGAGCTAAAATGTATTTTGAAACAAAAAATAGTGGGGAAAAAAAGAGCTTTACATTTAGATTCTTCTGAAGTATAATTAATTTTCGTTCTGTAGCAAAATGTTGCTGAAGAAAAGAGATGTCTAAACAGGTATAAATATGTAGGATTGGATCAGCAAACGCATCATCAGCTTTCTTTCAAATTTCAGATCAGTGCTACAATTTCTAAACTAAAAATCCAAACATACACATTAAATGTACAGCTAGAGTTCTGACTGACCGAGTGGGTGCTGTAAGCATAGCTTTGCTGTGATGTTTTTTAGTGGAATTAGTAATTAGACACTTCACATCTGTGTAGCATCCAGTGATAAGTAATGTTTTAGTTCCTTAGTGTCTCTTCATGTTTGCTGAAACAGAGATGTTCTATTAGAAAATGTGTTGGGTTTCTCAGTCATTTTTAAGCTTTTGTGACTAGCTTTGAAACGTCACCAAAGTTTCGTGGCACAAAGTGATTGTGAAGCCACACACTTTCCTATAAAGGAAATTTCCTATAAGAAATTTAAGCTTCCGTTCTGCTAAAAAATTGTCAGTCATGTAAACTTGATCTGATGTCCAGTGAGAACAGTGAGAGTCCTGATTTCAGTGGACATCAGATCAACTCTTACTTATCAATTTTCGCTTTCGTTATGTGATGAGTGTAATATCTTGAAGTCTTTCCAGATATTTGGTATGTTCCTAAATAATGGTCAGAAGCTTTTTCCTTTTTTTTTATCCTTCTTTATTATTAACTTCAAGAAAGGTATAGATTGTGAAAGTGATACATTTTGGGGAAAAATAAGATGTTACAGAGGTATTAAAAGGAAATTTATACTAAACGTCCAGTCAGTAGCAGTCACCATATTGTTACCTGGAAAGAGAAGGAGAGTGGACAGGCAAAGTCAAACAGATTTGAATGGAATGAGGAGCTTGCTGTTCTAGTTCTTCTGAGAGGGAAAGATGGGAGATCAATCAAAGCGGAAAAAAATTAATCTTTACAGCTCATGAGCATCTTTTACTTCAAATATTGAGTCTTCTAAGTGTTTTAACTAGAATAGCCAAAAACTCTTTTGTTAAAACCAGTTTCCAAGGAAGTCAGTTTTCAGAACAAAATGGATTTGAGATGTCTGTTTTGATTCCTGTAGAAATAGGATTTCTGATCTACACTGTGCTTAACAGCAAGTGTGGGAAACTGGTACGTGCTGAACCCTGCCATGCCTTGTAGGTGCCTCCCTCTTTTTGCTCCTTCGTTACATCCTGTGATGTGATAACACCAAATTCAGTACAATAGCAATAGTGCTGTATTTACATCAAGAAAACACAGCGCTCACAAAGCATCAGCTGGAGGATGTTTCCCTGAAGGGTGTGTTGCCAGAGTCTTCCTGGGCACACTTCTCTGTGCTTGTGTAAATTAGGTATGCATTTGTCCTCTTCTAATATACTGAGGAGTGTCCAGTATCTTTAAACACATAAAAAAGGTAAAACCCAAAAACTAGAGTTCTAGTTGTAAAATGTCTCCTGCATCTTTTTGGGTGGCAAAGGGTGTTAACTTCATAGGAAAGGGCTCTATGTGCGTTTTGAATCTGTATTATTAGAAGAGCTACAAAAAATCACATAGAACTAATGAATGAATATCACATTTAACTGGGAGGAAAAATAGTGTTTTCCATAGAACAGTCTATCTCATATTACATATAAACATATAAAAATCTAACTTGCTGTCTTCCTTTTTACTTGCAGTTAAAGTTAGGGTAATTCTCAAACCTGATGTTGAGAGGTTACAGTTGTCCATGTGATAAATTAGTTAACTAAAGGTACCATCTTTTGTTTATATCAGCAGTTAGATGTTACTTAGATAAGAGGAATGTTGACTGTTTCAGCCTTTGAAACCATGGGATAATGTATTTTCCTTTATTATGATGCCGTCAGTAATTTGTTATCCATCAGGGACAGTGTATTTTTTTTTAAGTGTAACTACTGCAGATATCTAATAATAATGTGTGGCCTAATAAACTTGAAATGCTCTTTAAAATACAGACACAGTAACCAAGACTGTCTTTGTCTCCTCAGACTCCTACTACCATAGTATATGTACAGCTCATAGTCTTTAATATATAAGTCCCAGTTTTTTTTTCTTGGATGCAGGCGTAGTGATATTATCTGTATAAGGTAGAACGTTTTCTGCTAAGTTAAGTCAGAATGCATATGATATTTCAAAACACAGACTGACCAGGAACAATCTAATGTTTGGAAAGGTAAAGGCTGGACCTTGGAGAAGAGTGCCAATGCATGTAGATTGTTGATTGGGTTTGAATATAGGAGAGTTGTGTTCAAATGCCATGAATTAATCTAAATGGCCACGGTTTATTTTAAGTAATGCATTTTTTTTATGAGAAACTTCAAATAATTTAGCTGAGGTTTCAGAAGAATGGAAGGAAATGTAATCACTTTTTTTTTATGCAGTAACATTCAAATGTTTTTTTTATGTCAGCCTTGTTTCACATACAGGTAACAAGGTCTTTGTAGTTCCCTAATGGACCTCCTGTGCATATCATATCCTTCAGTTCTTAAGCTAATGTGTTAACCATTGATTCACGTCTTCACCTTTTTAAACTGCTAATGTGCTAGGTGGAGGGGGAGCAACTAAATTAATGCTACTTTATAGTTGCTTTACTGTGAAGAGAGAAAGCAGTGCCTGCAGAGGGAAGGGACTTAACAAGGGAAGAACTGTGCAGAAACAAGTGCAGAAAGAAAAAGACACACAAAGGTCAAATCACAGCAGTGTCAGCAGGAAAATACTTTTTTCTTCTCTGACAATATCTATCTTAGTGATCTTACTCAGGTGGCCTAGGTCTTGACTGCATCAGGAGCTATAACTTGAAAGTAACATAGCAGAAGATAACTTCAACGTCAGAAAATAAACTATCCAAAAGAAAAATGTTTTCTCCCTAAATAGAGTTAACGGGCATTTACTGAAAAGGTGATGTATGAAGGAGTTGAAAGCAAGGGTTAAAAGTCAGAATGACCAAGTCACCTGCTGTGAGTCTCCTGACAGTTCTTTTAATATGCCCTTTCTCTATCACATTTAACTAATAAATTTATCTGCACATTGTTACAAAGAAGAATAAAAGCCAATGCTGAGTGCTGTTTACGTAAGACCAGTATGGAGGAGTTGAGGAGTCAGCTTTTCAAGGGCTTCTAACTTTGTATGAACAGCAAACCATTGATGTGAAACTTCTCTTACTGTTCTTTTTTATTTTTAGGGTAGTGTGGTTAGGTTGCAGTCAGACTTGATGATCTTGAGGGTCTTTTCCAACCTGAGCAATTCTGTGATTCTGTGACTTTGTCTACAGAGGTGTTGAGGTTTCTCTCAGGCTTTATGAACTAGGGAAAGCAACAATAAGAGACATGAGGTCACAAAGTCCAGACTGATCTCTAGCATATCTTTGAGCAATTTATCATAATCCTAATGTTAGTCCTTTGGTACAAGCCCTTATATTCCCTGTTTCAGCATGACGGTATCTATTTCTGTTTTTTTCTCAATGCAATCCTAAATGAAATCCCATGTTACTGACATATATGAAAGCCTGTTCCTATGATGAATCAACCATGCCTTTTGCCTCAAAATAGCTTTTTGGTTCTGGTGTGCCTGGAATGTGATATAACACTTTCCAGGGGACTACATTAGCTCTCTTGCTGAAAAATGAATCTATTTTCTTAATAGATTCACTGAAAGCAGTTTACCTGGCCAAGACTTCATTGAAGTGCTATACCATATTCTGTCTTGGTCAAAGAGAATTAATCCTGCCCCTTGAATTGTGAAACTTTCACTTCTAGATTATAAACCAGTGTCTCTTTGTGAAATAAAAGAAAACAAGGCTGAAACCAGTAGCAGTTTCCTTCCTGGTCAGGGAAACGCTCTCAAATATGGAAAATTTCCACCCTGTCTCATGTGCTGAAGGCTTTTGGAGTGGATGTCAGTGTCTCAGAGGACAGGGCATAACTTTCCTTCAGGAAGTCAAATTGGGATGATTCCCTATCTGAAGGAAGTAAAAAGTATGATATTAAAAAAAAAAAAAACAGGGATGACAGGAGGTGATCTTGGTGTTGCATCTATATATAGCTTTGTATATACAAATGAGTACGCAGAGCATTTGGACAGATTTTGAAAAAAAAGTGGTAGTGTGCTAATAAAACTTATTGACAACACAATTCTGGAGGCCTGGAATGCAACAAATGAGCAGTTAAGTAGTTGTACAAAGTGCAGCGCTGTGCATTTAAGAAGCAAAAAAACAAGAATTTCAGCAATAAGTCAGAAACTCTTCAGCTGAAGAGGCCAGAGCAGCAGAACGACCATAGAGCATTAATTAATTAGAGATTGGCTAGAAGCCAGCTGTGAGTTGCAGCTGTGAAAAACAGATGTGTTGGCTGCACTTCTTTCAGCTGAGGTAAAGCCAAACCTCATCTAAAATATAGTATGCTGCTCTAGTTAAGCATGTTTGAAATATGTTGAAAGAGGTGAGGCAGAAGAGTTCTGAGACAGATGCAGCTGAGGATCTTGAGGGTCCTTGGACTGTGGAAAGGAAAGGAGGACATAAGGCCTCTATTGGGTTAAAAATCTGCCTTTGAGGATTTGCTCAAGTAACAGCACCTTATACCTTGTGTCAGGAGCACTGCTGCTGAGACTGTGATGTGAGGTTGGCTTAGAAGTTCTGCTGCTCTCTAGTCTGGGTATGAGAGACTGTATCTTTTCCCACCATATGAATTCTGTTACCAGGGAGAGGAGGGAAAGTTCAGCATCTATTCATATCTGCCTTTCAGTGGAAGATCCCTTTGGAAATATTCTGACAAAGCAAGAGCTGGAAGTAGAACACTGTCCAGCAATCCAGGAAGCACAGTAATCAATTCTTTTTTTTCCTTTTTCTGAAGAAAAACTGATGCATGTTCAACTTAGTATGCATCTATACATATACAAAAATATTACAATTATGCATATATACAGCATGAATAAATGCTTTCTGAAAATCTGAGTTTCCAGTGCCCATAGATTGGTGTTTGTGGGTGGGCTTTTAGAAATTCTATTCCACGGTAGAAGTTTTCACTGAATGGTGCTGAAAAGTCATTCGGATTATATATATTGAGTTCAGAGCTGGGTACTGTTGTAATGTAGTGTTGTAGTTTGTATTCCTCTTTATTTTATTACTTCAATATCTTCCTGTTGTTGGCATTCTTTACCTATATGCTCTACACTCTATTTGTAGTTAAAATAGAATATTCTCAGTCAGTGATGGTGAAATCATTTTGGGATTATATTCTCTGTCTTATTTCGTCCGTCATCATCTTCTAGGTCTTTTTGAATAGTGCGTTTGAAACTAGTTTTGGTACAGTAAATCATGAGAGTTCAAATTACCTAAGGTCAAAAACCTTTTTGCAGAAGGACTTGCATACTAAATGTGTTAAGAAATGCACTGTAACTCTTAAAAGGCAAAGTGATGAATAAGTTATCAAAGGAACTTTTAACGAGAGTGGAAGTAATATATATCCCACAGGAAGCTATTATGAGACCATTAATATCACAAGCCAAAGTTTTACTTACTGAATGTGATCTAAATTGCATTGAACTCCTCAGCTATCAAGGGAAATACTCAGTTGCTGTGGCCTGTTGGTTGATACATTCGTTTGATTTCTTCAGATATTTTTCTTCCTCTCCTCTTTGTTTACATGAACAGTTCAAATTCAGTTATAGAAACCGCAGAGATTTGAAATCCATAGTACGTAACAAGGTGGTTTTCTTTGCTTATGAATGATAGAGACATTTTTCCTGATCATCTGCATGCGATGCCTCCAAAACTCAAGGGTTTTGTGGTCATCCTCCACAATGCAGAGTTGCGTGGATCAGATCACCCTTTCTGAGACCACTTTCTACACAAACGGAGCATGCAGTAAAATATTACAAATGCCAGCATGTGAGCCCTCCAGTGCTCCAAGTGCAGCGCTCTTTTAGGCTCTCCGAGCATGTTGCATTTGTTGCACTTGCGCTCAAAAGGCTTGTCCCACCATGTATACCCACTGTCCACTGGGTGGTCAGAAACAGCCTCCTGCGCTGACAGCTCGCGTTGGCCCTGGGGCTGCCTCCAGTCTGGTGATGGCTGCTGTCTGTCATCCCCACCTTCAGCCAGGTGATGTCATGACTGCGTGTGACTCCATTGCTGCTCTTTCTCTTTCCCACCATGTGCTAGGGGATGATGGCTATCATGTTTCCTCGTGAGTCTCCTCCTGTGAATCCCCAAGCACAGCTCTAGGTGGTTTTATGGTACATGGCTTTCCCTTCTCATTCCTTTTGGTAGTGACGTTAGCTTATCCTCATGAGCTAAATAAATACATCCTCAGTGGATACTTTTCTGCAGTTAAATATTACCGGTACTGATTTAATCTGGAAGCACTTAACACTTGGTTCTCTGAAAAACACATCAAGGCATGTTGCTTAAAGACAGGATTTTGCAGTTTTATTCTTTGGGAGAGTGAGACCTAGTTTTGGTATGTTTAAGATTAGGTCAAAGGAAAAAGAAGTCTCTCTTTGAACTCTGAATTGTCTCCAGAAAAAAAAGGGAAATGGACAGAGCTGCATAACTGCATTTTCTATCCCAGATGGTTAAAGTTTCCAGCATTTTCTGCCAGAACCAGGTCTCTTGCAGTGTCTTTGCACTGGAAAAATTTTATATAACTTGAGCATGTTAAAATTCTATCTGGTGCATGATTGTATTATTTCAAATATTTCTCATTCATATATAGTATGTGTGTGTGCTTACCACTGGTAAGTAGTGAGATGATTACAAAGCCCACCAGATGCTGGATGTAGCCAGTCTCCTCCTTCCTGTCAGCTGAGTCATGTATGGGCCTAGCTGAAGAAATGTCTCTGAGTTCAGAAGTTCTCCCTTAATCATGAGCAAATACACTTGACACCCATATTTTCTTTAAAAACGGATGAACATGGACAAAATACAGAACAGAGAAACTTGATCCTTCATGATTTACTCAGTCAGACGCCCAGCACCACCTCTGACAAACCACAAGGCCGTATAGAACGATTCCAAAACTGTCTTACTCTCATAGTGAGTCAAGGTTATGCCATTTTTTAAGGCAGTGAGGGAAGCCTTTGCAGTTACATTTTTCATCGTACGAGGGCTAAAAATAGGCCATATGTTTTACGTTGCTATTTCCTTAACCAACACTATCTAAAATATTTATTAGTGTCTTGATTATATTTTGGTAGGCCATTAACCTCACTTTCCCTTTCAAGCTCACCAAATTAAAACATTATCCTAAGATACATAAGAAAAAAAATCAATTAAACAAGATAAAATATCAGACAATCCCACTGCTATAATGGAGAGAACAAAGCAGAGCATGGTGTCATTTTTGTAACAATTAGCTTCAGTGGAACAAAAGCTTTTGAGAGGATTCTACCTGTCTATTTATCCTTTCTGTTCTGCATTTTTAGAGTGGTGCATTCAGCAATCGATCATACAGTACATACCAAATAGCCAGGCAGCCTTTAGTAGATGCTTATTATGTATGCCCTTCACATTTTTTGGCAGCTTCACTTCTATGACTCATTTTATCATGAGCTTCCACTTTGATGGCCTTTAAACTATCTATCCATAGCTGTTAAAATGACTGCAAAGCTTGAAATTCTTTCTTGGCACGACTTAATTCTATAACCCAATTAAATGAGGTGGTATGAGCTGTTTTTTGAGCATTCTTGCATGTACCCCTTATTGCTCCATTTTCAGCTTTTCAAACGCTGAAGTTTGAGTAAGCCTAAGTTTCTCTCCCTTGCTACTGTGGAATGCAGCTAGTGCCTCTTTGTGATGAAAGTAGATTTGATAAGCAGTTAATGGTTAAAAGATTTAAAATAGAATTTTCAATTTGTCCATGACAAATTTGAAATATGTTTTTGCATTATCTGATTCATAGGAATGTGGCTAGCATACCATGCTGGGCTGGATACAAGCTGTCAAGTGTCTCTTTATACTTGCTGTTGCTTTTCCTTTCCCAAGAGAATCCTTTACGTGCACACTGAATATCGTTTCTGTTGCAGTACGTGAAGAATGAGAAGGTGTTTTGCATGAGCCTCTCTGAATTGTTATGGTACAAGATGGCATACATCTCTTTAGTGTACGTTAAAATGGTCATGCTAACTAGATTTACCATCTGTCTGTGCCTTAAGTACATGCTAATCCCACTTCTTATTTGAGTTCTATGTAGGAATCTGCTGTTGCCCACTGTTGGAAACAGAGCGGCAGATTTGTCCACAGATGGCAGTTCTGCATTTCAGTTTCAGATATCAAGCTCTTATGATCCTGAGGAGGCAGGAGGAGGTGTAGTTATTTAATTATTAGTTATATCTGTGCGAGCTTGGGAGCAGCTTCACTTTGACCGTACGCTTGAGGGCAAGGAGGGATGTTTATGCCTGCCTTGTATTCTGCCAATCTGTCTCCTGTCACTGCTTAAAACACCTCCAAGCTGATTGGTGCTTTGGAAAGTTCTTGACAGCTGTTGTGGAGATGTTAGGATATTACCATGACAGAGGATAGGGGACACTGATAGATTTTTCTTTGATGTACTACATGTAACAGCTAGAACTTCATGATGATGATGAGTTTTACTTTTTTCATTAAAGGATTCAGCCATAGCATTGTTAGCATGCTTAGCTGAAGCGTGATACCACTGAGAAGGGAGTTTTGTCACCGGTAAGAGTGCTAAAAATACACTTTAACTTATCTAGAGAAACTACGTTAGAAGCAGATCACACCTTTATGGAATAAGTCCATTTATGGTTTGGTACAAAGAAGGATGATATACGAATCCACATTGGTGACTTTTCTGTTTGATGTTTAGATAACTTGGTGCAATGCATGTTTCAGTACTTGCGTTTGTGATGGTTCGGGGCAGACATCAGCTACTTCTTATACAACACAAACCCAAGATTGAAGTGCTCTTGCTTCCCAAGTAGGAGGTGAACAGAGACATCAGCAAAAAAAGAGCTAGTGTCAGAGCCAAAGTATGATTATTAGTAATCACACTTTTCCGTATATTTAATTGGAGCACAGCTTTATCTCATACAGTATTTATTGCTAGGGAAAGTCACTTAGGGAATACTTGTCTTCCTTGACTGTATTTGCATATCATGTCAGACAGATTATAAAAATTTAAACTCTTCTTCAGGTATTATTATGTACTTTTCTGTTTAGCAGCAGCACAGGAACTAGGGAGTGTTTAATTGATGACATGAGACAGAATCACTGTGCTAAAGAAAGATTTAAGGGATGCCACCCTTCACTAGTGTTTTCTTTTAGTTCAGTTTTAAGTGCATAACATTTATTTGAAGAATTACTAATGAAATGCAAATGTGAAGGCCAGATTGTGACCTTACTCACCCACTGAAGTCATGGCATTCAGAAGAATCAGGATGGATTTGTATTGCTCAGTTTACTCTTCGGAGTTTTTATCAGATGAGCTATCTGTAAGTCAGCCTACCTTTGGTAACAAAAATACCTGTTCTTTATCAAAAACTGCTTTAGGCTTAAAACTGTTATCAAGGAATGACAATATAAAGGACAGAACATTTGGGATGGCAGAGGATGTTTCTGTATGTGTAGTTTTAAATGCATATTTTATAATTAGAAACAGAGAAACTTGGAGGAGGTAAAATATTGGTTGATTAAAAATGAGCACATTATCATGTTTTGAAACTTGTGCATACTTAAGATTTTCAAATGGGAAGGGTTTGTGGAGTTTTATTTTCTCATTAATGCACAGGACATTTATGTGCCACTTAACAGGGAATACCCATATAAATCTATGGCACCGAGAGGATCTCACAGAGTATGAACAACCAATGACATTTTTATACCTATGGAAATGCAAAAATGTCCCTTTACAGGTTTGAACATTTAAAGTGAGAATGCTGCTTTAGGTATTTATGGTGCATAGCCAGTAATGGAATTTAAGGTACAGTTTTCTCATGATTCAAAACAGCAGAGATACGTAGCAGTTTTTCCTGTTATTATTCCAAATATGAATAGAAATTGTATTAAATATGTAAGAAAACAGCACCAATCATTTATGAAATTATCTGTGCAAATTAGCTTATTATACACTTACTACATTTTAAGGACAGATGCACACATTCTCTGAGTAAATTAAATGAAGCAGTTTTACTTTCTCCTTAAATCAGATACAAGCCAATGGAACCAGAGGAATCTTGCCCTTGGTTATACTTTGTGCAAATGTATGAAATATCACCTCCTAAATATGTATGAGTAAAATAGAACAGTGCTTGATAGGTTGATGAACATAAAGAACAGCCAAGTCTAACTGAGAAATAGTAACCTTATTACAAGACTTTAGTGACAGAAGTACAATTTTGCTCTTCTCTGATTTTTAAAGAGACAGGAGTTTCTAGTGTATCATTTAATGCTTGTGTAAAAAGAGACTCAGGGAGCGTAGCCAGCGTCTATATCTAATCCAAACTCTTCTCACCTTCCCTAGCTAACCTCTTTTTGCAGTGTCTCAGCTGTCCTATCCTTTATCACGCTGAGGACCCTCTTGTTTCCCGGTCTGTAGCATGCCTTCTGCTCCCAGTACTTCAGCCTTTGAAATAAGCTACTGTAGCAGTGTTTTTATTCCAGAGCGACTCTGGCAGTGTCCTCTCCTTTGTTTCATGCTGTTGTTGACCTGCTGTGATTCTCATAGCCTTGGCCTTAGAGGAGAGCCAAAATGGAGAACAGAATACAGAATACAGAAAATAATAATCCTTTGAATACCTAAAGTATTACCTATCTACCTAACTAGTAAGCATACAATACTTGTGTCTACATGTACATTAAGGGTACTCCAATCCTACTAAAAGCATCATAAATGGAAACTGCCAACAAGAAATTTGAGAGCATCCTGATGCAAAGCGCATGGTGCTAGTGGAAGTCATTGCAATGTTCACTGTCACCATTCACTGCTCTGGAGAGAAAGCCCTTAGGAAGGCATTTGTCTGGAGATGTCATCACTGCTCGTTCCTGCTCACCTGTGCAATTTCCTTTTTTTTTTCCCCCCTCTCTCTTTCTTTCCCTAAAATGTAATTCCTCTCAGTTTGATTTCTCCAGTTTGGGGTCTTCATATCATAATTCCAGATTTCTGTATGCCTTCAAAATACATTTAAAGATAAATATAGAAAAGGGTCATGGTCCTGCTTGGGTAGTATTTCTTTAGCAACATTTTCAAAAAGCTTTTTCTGAAGGCTGGAATGGTCAGATGTAGCTTGATATTCTGCTTTTTCTCTGAGATGAATTAAGCTAGCTCTTAAAAAATCTGATGCAATCTAATCTTTTGATGTCCTTTAACTCCAAAGAAAACAGAATCTTTCCGGAGGGAGGTCCAAAGAAACTCCAGAAAGAATTTGTGAGCGCTTTGAAACTGATAACCAGCTGGCTGTGAAGCAGCAGGCTGCTGCTACAGAAAGTGCTGCAAATCTAATAATAGCCAGGAAAGAATGGCTAGCTGGCTTATGCTTTCAGAATACCTGGCTGTGTGTATCCCCTTCATCTGATACCTAAGTATTTCAGCTCAAAGACCACCTGTGTAAACGATTCCTTTCAAGAATGTGAGGTGTCGAGGCATACTATGTAATGTGTGTTCTTTGCACTAAATAATCTTAATCACCATATCTTTAGCTGCCTGGCTTCTGACGTACAATATCTAAGTCTATATTATTCTTATTTAAAAAATAATGACTGTATATACACAGGGAAAATTACTTCTCTATTTTCTTAAAAAATGGAAAGCTATATAGGCTTTAGAAATGACATCGTAACTGAGCTTGCTCAGAAAATTGTATGATACGCTTTTCTTTGAATTTGTCTACTTTACTGGTCACTGGGCTCAGATGGGACATGGAGCACATATGAAAAGATATTTAAGACATCAAAGCATTACATTCATGCTGAATCACTGAATCTCGAATGCATTACCAGAGTGAAATAAATTACTGATAGATGTTATTCCATAGGCTGGCTCTTCCAGCCAAAGAGAGGCTGCGTATGTGTACACCACATAACATAACACTGCGTTGAGTCAGATCTGTCCTGAATTAGGTCAGGAGTCTGCATGATGCAAACTGTATTAGCTTTTATCTTTCCTGTAAAGATGTTGACACGTATTCTGGCAGGGTGAAGCTCTACCCATTTTTAATTAGTTCTGCTTACCGTGAATCTAGACTGGTTTCCTTGTATAGTGCTCAGCTGTGTCGTATAACCCAGTATAGAAAGGCTTCTCTGAAAGTAATGCTTCCTATTTTATTATGTTTGCCCACAATGTCAGAAGCAGATGTTGGTGGTATGGCAGTAGAAGTTGAACCTTACCGACAATATTCCATTACATTTTGTTGCTGTGTGACAGATGGCGGTAGAGGGGCATTCTGACAAATGGCATCTGATATCAAAGTATTCATATGGAAGCAAAGGCATGTCATTACATTCTTCCATGCAGAAAAAAATGAAACCCATGGGCATTCATGGACACGTGCTGAAATTTTATGGAGATCAAACAGTGGATGTGAGCACAGTGAGGCAGTGGGTGGTGCGTTTCAGCTGTGGTGACAGCAACAGTGGGTCATCTCCACTGGTGCAGATTTTTACAAGTACGGCATTCAGGCCCTTGTTAACAGCTGGCAAAAATGGGTAGCTAGTGGTGGTGACTGTGTTGAAAAGTTGTGTTTTGTAGCTAAGAATTTGCTCTATCAAACAGTTATTGTGTTCTTTGTCTCTGTTGTAGTTTCCATGGATATAAATAGGAGACATTATTTTCGGAGAGACCTGTGTATTTGTAATATCCATACATGTTAGTTTGCCCCAGTGGTAATCCAGTAGATATAAAGGAAATCCCACAGTAATGGATTCTAATGGAAATGATGTTGCCATGCATCTTTATAACACGTGGTGTCACTTCTCTGGTTGCACTAACAACTGTGTTCTGCACAGAGAACCTCTCCTGTCCCTCTGCTGGAAGGGATGTGTTTATCTGGTAAACAGGTGATCTGAGAAGCTCAGGACATGCTTTTTCTCATGGACTAGGCATGCTATCCACAAGGATGTATAGTATACTTTTGGAGTGGCTACATCATACCTAATGTTTTTTGGGATGTCCTCTAGAGAGGATACCTCAGTTTCGGAAGTGGTGGTATCAGGTTAACAGAAGTGAATCTGTTTTACCAGATGCTAACCAGAACCCCATCCCATTTCCATCCTCAGACAGGAGAGGATGAGAGAACAGTCTATTACAACTTACAACTATACAACTCTTACGGTGTTATGTTATACTATGTGCACTGATGCTTGGGCTTATAAAGAGAGTCCAGAAGTTTTGGCTTCAACATCTCATCTCCTCTGCTATAGAAATATTGACACAAGTCACACCCTAGGGGAAAAAATCCAAAATTCTCCGTACACTGGTGGAATATGAACTGGGAGAAGTCAAGCTCTTGAAAACTAAGCAGGTATTTTGACAAATTTGAACCATAAGGAGAAAAAGTTTCCTGTGACTGCTCAACACAGAGAATGTGAGCAGACTAACAGAGATTGCAAAATGCTTTGAAATAAGCAACTGCATAATAAGTGGATAAGGGGATAAAGACACAAAAGAAGAAAAAAATTAGAATGAGCAGCTGAATAATAATGGAGTAAGGAACTGAAGAGACTTAAAGAAAAAAAAGTGCATGCAAAAAGAGAGGAGTTTGTGAACAAGAGAGCACAGGAAGATGAGATCCATTTCCTCATTTTAAGGATTTCGCCAAACTGTAAAAATAGACTGCCAAAATTTCGAACTACAGGACCTGGAATTTATTATCTAAACCTAAATGCCAATACTACAAGCAGTGGCCTAATTTCAAAAGCAGTAGAAGTCTTAGTGGCCCAAGTCGATTCAGAACTGCAGACCCCTCCTAGTACAGGCTCTCAGGTTGTCCCTTGGGCTGGGACAGTCACACCATGTTTTGCAGTGCTTAAACTTTCTGCTTTATTCATCCAGCTGGAAACAATGGGTCCTCTGCTGCAGTACAATAGCAGTCATAATAAAAGTTCTGTAATCTGTCCCACTGATTTTGTAAGTAACTGACATCCTGGTTTTAGGAATATTAACCAGTTGGTGTATTTTTTTGTTCATACCTTATTTTCTTCCAATGGAAATGAGTTATATTTTTCATTTGTTAATCAAATAAAAGAAGTTGACAAATTTAAAATCTTTTCCAGGATACAAAGAGACAGGTAATGTTTGAGGTGGGGCAAACTTCATGCTTCTTGCTACATTTCTTGCCCTTCCTTGTGAACACTGGAATTCCCACTTTTAGATTTTGCCAGCCCTTCCAAACTACTTCAAGGTAGATATATTTAATCCTTGCATCAGGCAGTATTGTGCTATAAACAACACACTGTCTTTCTTTAAACCATAGACAAGCTTTGAGTTCGTCAGCGAACTATTTATAAAGCTTTAAATCTCATCAATTAAAGTGATCTATCTTGTGTATAAAAGGCAGATTTGCTAGACTTAGAATAGGGATATTTCAGATATTTTGCAGTCAGACTACAGGAGCTCATAGGTTGCTTGGCATCTCCACTCTTAGACATGGTATACAAACAGCTGTTCATCATCCTGCAGGTAGATGCATTCAAGAGAGAGAAGTACCCACAATCATACAACTAGTAGCTCTGGGAGATTTTGGTAAACAGATAGATACATACGTTTGAAAGGAATTAAAACTTCATAATGCAGTTTGACCACTCAAGTGAAAGCCACCTTTTTGGAACTTGAACGCAAAGATTGATTAGCGAACTTTGAAGAGTCTCCTGCTTCTAAGTGCTTTGTCCTTCCTTTTGAAAAGCAAAGCAGTCAAACTTCATCTTACAGTATGATTTCTGTAAAATACAATGCAGAGGTTTTTTTTACCCACAGCATCTATCACTATTGATTTGGAACAATTGAAAATAGCCAGCATAAGGATCACTGTAATACTCCATTCTGCAATAGTGACAGAAAATGCTTTTGTATGTGCATACTGTATGAGGTTGTCAATTGTACTAGGGTAGTTAAAACACAGGGAAATATACTTAGTCACTGTACAAATGTTCCCACAGGAGGAAGAAAAAACTGTTCTAAGAATTTTTGTTCAATTCTTCACACATAAATATAATACGTTATTTATGGGGGGGTTTGTTGAATTGAACTTAGGTTTCCCACAGTTGTACTCTCTATAGTTCGAAACATGCCAACAGAAATGTAAGACAGACACAGGTGGCAGGAAGCCAGACAGAAATGAAGCTGCAAAAAACTGTAGGAAGATGCACCAGGATGAAGCAGCTGTAATGATGTGCTACTGAACTTGCTCCGTGAGGATACTGAGTCAGTTAAAACAAAAGACCTGTTTCCCTTGATTCTTCATTGTCATTGCATACATGCATGCATGTGTAACAGTTAAGTAGTGCTAAGCTAGTTAAGACTCCATTTCTTCCCAGTCTGACCTTTAATTGCGAGAAATGAAGAATATAAAATTGTATGTATGCAAAAATAGAAAAACATCTGTATCTTTACATATTTCAATTTCCTTCAAAAGCAAGATCAAAGCTCTATTTGCTTTACAGCGTATCTTCAGTGTCTTCTCTTTCTTTGAGAAGCACCTTCTATGTAGCAAAGGTTTTTATGGGATTGGAATGTGCTTAAGCAACAAAAGCTTGAAAGAAACACTTCTGGACTTCAGTGAAGCTTTTGATATGCTGTCACCTGGGAAATCATGTAGATAGATTAAAATAGGGACACACAAGAGAAATATAATGTGACTAAAGAACTGTGTAGAGAGCAGATGACGAGGTGTATATGTAGAAGCAAAGTTAGCAAACTGCATGAATTCCATAAAGATGTGGGGTCGACCCAAGAAGTTAAATATATATGTATATAGTGATAGAATTGCCTGGGAGAATAAAAGCAACCTGAAATGCATTATTAGGTTATTACACATGAAAAATTAAGTTATCTTATTGAGTTTAATTATGGAAATATAATTAATTTTAATAGCACTAGTTAAAAATCAGGCACTTAACGTTTAATCAAGTTCTTCACTTTTATAACAGTTCTACTTGACAGATAGTCTGTCTGAATGTATATTTATGCATTGCAGAGTATTCGGATCTCTTGGCATGCCAAGACCGTGAATAAGCCACCTATGATTGTATTGTTTATCTGATGTTGTTTCCAGCAAAAGTATCGAACTGATGCTATCAGTGTTCAAATTACTGATAATTTCTTACCTGAAATACTGTGGAAAATGGAAAACCGAATTCAGATTGGAGTGGAGAGGCAGCTGTAGTATTTAACAGAATTTCCAGAAGTCATGTCAGTGTAGGGAATTGGATGAAAGATCACGGGCCCTTTCCCAGTCTAATCGAAGTGAAATTTATTGGATATTTCCAATTTACTGATACTGTGATTCCACTCTGTGTTTTTATTTTGTTTTGTTCTGTTTTTTTTTTTTTTTTAAATTGAATCAAGCTGGTGAGTAGTTTATATCACTTGTGATTAAGCTGGTACCAAATTTTATTTTTGCCTGTGTACACTGATTGCACTGAGTCCATACAATGGGGCTATGGACACAGGTTGCCTAAGTAGATGCAGCACAGTACTCCCGCTGCCTGATAAATCTCCCTGGTGTTTGCTTTCAATGCAATAATAAAGTAAAGCCTACTCCCTTCTGCATTCCTCTAGGCAATGAGGAAAATATTTTTTCTAATGAAGAAGAAAATTTATTCCTATTGCACATTTGTGTGTGTAAAACTAGGACCATGCTACATAAAAGGCCTCAGACTCCAGTATTTCTAGCTGTTTTTCATGATACATTTGACTCTAAAATCCGATTATACTATATGCATCTGACCGGATTAAACAGTCATAAATGTAATGCTTTAACTTACTGTTTAGATTGTAGTTGAAAGTCAAGATGTTGTTCATTGGTGACTAGCTGCATTCGTTTCAAAAATTATGTTCTAATAGGTTCTGTTACAAGCTTTAATGTACTGGTGTAGAGCTGCTCCAAGGATTTCCAACCTCTTGATTTACTCCAAAATGTGTTCTTCTACCCCCAGATTCACCCCATTCACTCTACTGAATGAAAAGGTTTTTTGCATTTCTGGTGTCTGTGTGAAGGGGTCAGCAGGCAAACAGCATCTCCTGACAGACAGCGTCTATGCTCTGCGACTGCTGGAAGATAGTCAGGTCAGAGTTTTACGTAAAGATGGGTAAATAAAAATAACTATTATATGTTGTATAAATACTGATGAATGGTTGTTAAGCAGTGTCTCCTTGGACAACACACCTTTGTTTCAGTTATTTTCCATTGTAGTTGTGGTTAACATTGCTTATCTGCTGGTGCAGTGCTCTCTCACCTTTCAGGATTGAATTTGTTGTGCCTATTAAGCATCCCTTGATACAGTTTTGTGTCTCATAAAGGCCCTTGAAACTGAATTTGATGTACTTGAGAATAATCTTGATTCCTTCAATCCCCTTGTGTGCAATTTGAGGAAACAGTGGTATCTGTTCAAAATTTAGAAGAGAAGAAAAGCAGTGGATTTACAGTCCCAGGGAGAAGGTTGTAAACTCTTACTGGGGTGCTTGTAGAAGGGCACTATCACATTGGAAAAGCAGAAGCAGTTGAAAACAACCTTCAGATCTGCAGCCTTCGGGAGATTTTTTTCTCTTTGTGGAAACCAGTTTTTTGTAACCCTCATATTTTTATACAATATATTGTTTTTTCTATCTTGTTTTATTTTATAGATGATCATTTCAGATATGGTGGTGGTGAAGTAGAACAACCTCTAATAGCTTTGCAAATAGCAAATCTAACCCTGAACTGATTGAAATTCAGTTATATCAAAAGTTTTTGGTAGATATATAGAGAAGTGAAAACACTTAGGGGTGTATGAATGCTTTACAGTTTTAGGCTAGGTTAATTCAGTGCATGTGAGCCTCAGTGAAGTGTGCTTTGGCTGAAAGTCAGCGTAATTGCACTGCATAGCCTGCTCTGAGAGGTTTTCAGTCTCAACCTAGGCTTTACTGGACTTGCTTCCACATTACCAAAAATGTAATCATCATGCTTCCCACATTTTTTTCAGTGACTTTAGAAGAATAAAGAGTGAGACATAAGGGCTGAGCCATCCAGTGATGTGGATTGATTGAGCTGTCAGTTCTGGCAGTGAGGTAAAGAGCTGGTAGGAAGAACAAGGTTAGCTGTGGTATATCCCTGCTCTAGCAATAGAGGGGTCTGCTAGTAATGGTGAGAATCTGGAGCAATTCAGATAAATGAAACACCAGTCATATGTGTACAACATTTTCTGAGTATTAGTAGCAATTGCTCTCCCTGTTATTTGGGGTGCATTGACAATCTGCTTTTAAGCATTTGTCTCATCACTGTTATGGAGTAGTTTATATTTCATTCATGAGAGGTATCAGAAAGATATCTGAAAGCTTATCTTCAAGGATAATGCTCTGGGTAGTCAGGAGATTCCTCCCTTTTGCAGAAGTAAGGAAGAGGGGAGAAGGGTTGTAGGTTCAAAAATAGTAGCAACTTGTACGGATGCCTGTGTTTCTTATTTTAAAATAAAAAAGTGAACAAGTGAAGTATAAAGAAGAATTCCCTTAAATATGTTGTCACACTGTTGTAAATAACATGAAATGTGTAGAATCATCAGTGGAACAATATGAAATGCTCATATTTGCTAATAAAATGAAATGCTCCATTTGTTCACCGCTATGCAGTCAAATCATAAAGGGTTTCTGCCCATGTAGTTCGCTACCTGCATGATGTAGCATCATGAAATTTTTTTAATAAATCAACATGATAACACAGAGGATTCTCATTAATATCTGTCTGTCATGTTTAGGACAAATCTTAAGATATGAATGTTTTAAAAGTGAGCCTAAAAAGGGTTGTCCTCAGACCAGTAATTAAAATATTAGACCATTAAAATGGATAAGATATTGAAATTCCAACAGTGTAAAAAGCTTGTATCGCTTTGTATCTCTTGCTTGAAAGAGCTGAAAAAAATTATATGTTCAAAAAATAATAGACTTTCCCTGAGGAAGCCATTAGGTATCTTTCTTCTGTATGGCTTTCCCCTAGGGCTTCAGTTCCACATAATCTTCAGTCCTGTAAAAGTTAATATTGTGTATTAGTTTAATTTTCACCAGGTAAATGGTAGTTCTTTTATAAACCACTTAAACCAAACCCACCCAAACATAACTGGATTTATTGTGTCTTGAAAATACCTGAAGTTAACAGCCTATTCTTTACCTGAGATGAAATTTATTTTATTGACGCTTGCCACTCTTTACGTTCTTCAATCAAATCTGCTTACAAAAATAGTCTTAAGAGTAAAGAAGATATAAATATTTGAACATTAGTAAATGTCTTGAAATTGATAGTGAGATAAACACTTTGATAGAGGATTTACTTTGTTAGACTTATGAATTAAAAATTCTTTCTCAAGAGAATCATCCCTTTGTATTTAATTTTTTTTGTATAAGGATTTTTTTGGTTGTATGTCTCCATCGGATATTTGTTATTCTCTGTTTATATATGAATCCTGATCATGTTTGCACGTTTCTTTTTATTCAAAATTAAGATCTTGTGAGATGTCTCCTAAAATATATTCAAACTTCTTTAGCTAATTCTTTTTTTTTCTGCTTGCAAGTTGAGAATTTTAACGAGAGACTATAATAAATATAAGTTCATTTTGAAAGAGCTCTAGCACTTACCCTTAATACTTTTTTGAAAGGTTGATCATTTAATTAATATCTGTAGATGCTATTGCTTGCATGTGTGCAGGAGTGTTTCTGACAGAAACACAGCTTGGTCTCTTTTACTCTTTTGAGTAAAAATTGCTTTCTTGAAATTTCCATGTACAATGCTGTCAAATAGAAAGACATTTAGAGGAAAAAATGTCTGTCCTGAAATCTGGCACGCGTGAATTTATGCAGCTATTTTTGTATTGTTAAACTTCAGTGGCACCGCCTAAAGAATAATATAGGTAACCTGAGTCAGACTGCTGCTTTTCACTGAGTAAAAGCATCTATCTGAATGAAAAACTTTCCATAAACATCAGATTTCATTTTGGCAATGAACTAAGCTGAGAACTTCCTAGTGGCTGACACTGTACCTTTGCAGTAAAAGAGGTTTTCATGTACAGAGTTTTTGTGCAGAGGAAGAAATAACTCACTTCCAGATAACCAAGAACAATATTAGGGCAAATGAAAATGCTTAGGAAGATACCATAGTGTTACTACTGATTATATGGCAATACAGCTTAGGTCACTGTAGTTATTGCTCTGAGACCAGGGCTGGCCTTGCTTTTTCCTGTGTGCAAACAAAACTGGCTCAGGAGAAAAAGTATACTCTTCTTACTCTTCTTTCTTCATCTATGACATCCTCTGTAGCAAGGTAGTATTTTCAATATTACTTTTAACAACCTACAGCTTTTCAAACTATAGGAGTCTATAGACGTAGCTTTCATGTTTACAAAAGCTATGGAAAAAGGAAAGCTGATGTAATCTTCATATCATTTTGTAGTAGAAGCCACGTTTTAGTGCTAGCAGAGATCCTCTGAAAATACGTCCAATTTTTAGATCACTTATAACTAAAATACTAGATATGCAGTAGTTTTCTTTGTATTAATATGAATAAATCCATAAACGTTGCATGTAAGGCATAGTCATCCAGCAAATACTGATTTCTGCACATTAGAAACATCGTACAGAGTAACTGGAGTAATAACAATCAATGAAGACAGGTTATAGATAACCTATATGCTAAACCGTATTTGATCACTGAAGAATTATCATGTGGAAAAACTGAAAATTAAATTATGAAAAGAGAGAATTTATCTGTCTTTTTAGTTAAACATCAATGTTTCTGCCTGCTGTTTAGCTTTTGTTATATGATGTAGGGAGGCTCTTGACTAAAGGAAAATGTGTGATCAGATATTCAAGTATTCGCCTTGAGAAACAGCTGAAGCTTGACATATGTATGTGTTCTTGAAACGTAATCATATCAAGAACACATCTCTGCTGGCATACCTGCAACACTTACAGCTGCCACACATAACCCGTTTTCAGGAAACAGAATCCTCTGTTCCAAGCACGCTTCATTTGTAAAGAAGAATCAGTTTGGTTGTAAAGATGCCTGAATCTCAACACAAATGTTCTGTAAAAATGGTTCCTCCAGGTAACCAGGCAGTAACAACCAGACCGAAATTATATATTTATTAATACATCTTATTTTCAATATATAAAAGAAATTCTTTTTTTTTTTCCCCACAGATCTTTTCAGCCAATCTATGCTGTCTAGCTACGTTCATTTGAGGTAGACCCAAAGCAGAATGTAGATTTGGACATCTGGCCTGCAGTGAGGCTCAGAATCTGAACCGCATATATCAGCTTAACTGTAAAGTGAACAGAGCCAAAGACTGGGATCTGAGCTCATTATAATTTTGAAAAACTTGAAATTAAGAGCGTTTATATTTTGCTTTTAATTCAAACTCCTGATCATTCATTTCTATACTGTTATGACCAAGGCAAACACTATGTCCCTGTACCAGTGCACCTCCTCAGTGCCTGGCCTTTCTCAGATCACCTCATCAGATGTGTGACTGCCTTGCATCTGAGCTCAGCTGCTATTGTCAAAATTGAGCAGGTTGTGAAGCATAGATTTGGTATTTTTAGCTTCAGCATATTTTTCATGACGTGTATAGACCAGTAAAGGAATAGAAGTGCAGTAGAGCTGTAATTGCCCCTTTCCTGGGAAAAAGATAAAGTTCTATCCACAGTCTCCAGAATTGCGCTCTTGTTTTCATAACCCTGAGAAAATACAGAATATTTTCACTTACTGCTGGCTTTTTTTGATATACTTCACATATATCTTAATGCATCTTATTAACATACCTTCACTCCCATGGGATAGTCTAGTTCAGACTGAACATATTCTTAATACTTTCAGCTATTCATTTTCTTTTCCACATCCTTGTCTATAGATTCTTACAGTGTGAAGTTTCAGTTATTCTGACTTCTTGGTGGTTATTTTTAATGTTTTTTCTTCTTTTATTAAGTTATTCACCTCACCACTATATTAAGCCCCTCCAGGGAGCAACTGATGCTTTCGGCTCAATGTTTTGTATGTGAATTAGACTATTCTGTTCTGTATGAATTTTTGTAAAGTGTTTATTACCTCAGGATCTGAGCACCTTCAAGTAGTACATTAAGTAACCAAATCTGTCACACGTTATTTGCTTTTTATATCGTCTCTTTAGACTTGCAGTGAAATATTTTCCTTTGGTATGGTTCTCTATTGTTATTTTTTAAATGTGAGATCTATTTATTTGTGCTAGACAGAGAAGGATGAAAGAACTGTTTCTTGCACTTGTATCAGAGTGTTGTGTTCTTTGTTCCCAGGGATATTCATCCCAAAGTCAATTCCCAAGTAAATAGGTGTTGCCTAGTTTTCACAAGGCAGAGTTCTGATTTTTAGTCAAAATAATAATTACTACTACTGCTGATGCAGAAATACATCACTTGGCTGCTCAAGAAGTCTTTTTAAGCATGCAATTCCCAGTATTTTACTGATGAACCTTGAGAGAAAAAAATTCTAACTTGCAATGTAATACAATTTCCTGGAATGTCGAATCTAATTTCTGTATTAGATAATGTGGTGAACATTACCCCTGTTTCTGAGGGGTAAGCTTTGTTTCTTAATAGATATTTCTCATTTCTTGACTTCGGTAAGAAACTGCTAGTAATGGTTATCTTTTGTAAATGCAATTATGCATTCAGCTCCCCATATATTTGCTTTTGCGTTATCTTCAGATGTACAGTACTGGCTTCATTACTGTCATATATATATTTACAGGCAGTTATTGTCAAATATGATATACTTCATGATATACCTATGAAGAAAAGATAGATGAAAACTAGAAACTAATATGAATATATTTTTTTCATTCACATGATACATTTTTTGGTTTAGAGTGTTCAGATAAAATGTTATTGGGGAAACTAATCCATTCATAGCTCTCAGAGAATTGAGTCAGAACGGTTTGCATTTGTATCTGATAAAGACTGTTGATCTCTCTCTGTCCCCTGGATAGTGAATGCTGAGACTCTTCCTGCTCAGAAAGACTTATTACTGTTAGATTGGCTTTTAAACCAACCTAATACAGGTCACAAAGTGTGGTAAATTGGCAGCTACTCTAACTGATGAAAAAAATAATTGCAATGTGAGGCAGGATAAGTTCTAAACTAATTTGTCCTTAGCACAAAATAGGTATTATCAAATACAGAAAAACCTGTGCTCAAGTAACCTTGAATTTTTGCCTTGAAGACAAAAATCCTGGAATTCTTAGTCATGGTACTGGCTGGATCTGAACAGCTGTACAATGAAATTCCAACATCTAAAAAAGTTTCTTATCTGTCCCCCACTTAATTCAGATGTGTTACTTTTCCAGGAAGAAGGCATGTATAGCTAGGCTTGCTTTCACAGCCTTCTGAATCTTCTGTTCTTGAGACATTTTTAATGCTCTGATGTGGAGCAGATTTAGCACAGTGTATCTGAAACTGAATTGTAGCATTAACTTTAGGAACTCAAAATCAGGCCATTTTAATTTCAGAAGAGCTCAGCATTAATGATGAGTATATTCAATAAGTTTAAGAAAATTGTGTTATTTTGAATACATTTCTCAAATTGTAATGTGTGGTCAAGGAATTATGTCAGCTACTAACTAGACAAACTGTATAAGAAGTAGTAAGAAATACTAGGAGATAGTAGATTAATTCTTACTGCCTTATGCCATGAAGGTCATATTGTTGATGGGAAAGTAAATGTAAATAGAGTCAGAAAGGGTTAAACTAATATATTGCCACTCTGTAGAACTAATGTAACCTGAGGAGCAAAATTCCTTGATTTCTTTCATCCCAGTAATTCACAATGGCCCAATATGAATTGTAAATACGTAGACAATTCTAGGCAGCAAAATCTTGTTGAGTATTCTTCACTAATTCTAGCAACAATGCCTTTTAAAATGCCTGTGGATTGTTTCATCACAAACTCCAGTATAAATTTCCTTTCTACAAGACGTAGCATTTTGCTCTAGGAGACAGAATACTTTTAAAAACTGAGGTAAATATCTGATGCAGCTTATGGATACACCCTGAAGCAGAACATAATATTTGCATAAGAAATGACTGACTTATCACATACATTTTCCTGTGTAATTTGCTAGCTTGCCTCCAAGGGGCACATAAACCTGAAAGAGGGAGAAGTCAAACGTAAAAGAGGCATTTCTGCTTCAAAAGAACAGTCTTATCCGAGGGATGAGTATGTTGTATTCTGATAGGAAGGGGAATGTCTCTCTGGAATACATGGAGAATTTTGTAGGCAACTGTTGAGACTTCTTAGTTGAAATATTGAAGATGTATTCCCTGTATGTTATGCTGAAGAAGTAGGGCATCTTAATGTACATTTACGCTTCTTTAAAATGGAATTACAACATCAAGAATATTAAAGAAGACAAAAATATTTCTATAAAGCTGAATTGCTCAGTACTAGCATGGTTTATCAGAATAATATATTTTAATGTAATGTAAAAAGACATTTTTAAAGGAAGAAGAACTGATATACGTGAAGGGAAAAGGTTAATTAATGACACACAGTGATCAAGATAATTCAAGATGCAAACAGTAAAAGATCAAAGAAAAAATGGTGGCTGGCTCATGGTGAGCGTGCACTCAAACAGATTACCTGGAGCTGAAAATAGAGCTCTAAGTTAATGCCAGCAACAAAAGAAAACTGCAGTGTGGGCTGGTAGAGCATGGTACCAAACATCATTGCTTTAAATGTTTATTTTTTGAACACTGCTGGTTGGTGGCCAAGAAAATGGGGAACTATCTTTCCATACAGAATATTTTATTAATCACAGGGTTGAGTTTTTTGAGAGCAACATAGCTGTGTGTGATTGTTGAATTGGAAATATGATGCCTCTCCTGCTTTTGACAGTCAAGGGTTTTGGTGTGTGTAAGTTGCTGTCCATTTGAAATCACTAAAAAAGGACATTAAATTCAGTAGATCTTGCCCATTTACCATCAGATATTTTTATCATTGATTCTCATCTACTTCCTTCTGTCAATAAGCTACACACAGCACTACCTAAAATATCACTCTGCTGAGATCAAGCATCAACATGTCATCAAGTTCATGACTTGAATGGCTTGGAGGTGTTTTCTAGAGAAGAGCACTGATCAGCTGAGAAGTAATTGAACCTCGAGGTTACAAAACACTAGGTGGGGGGTTTTAGGGTTTAATTTTGGAATTGTTACTTATTAAATTCAGTGAAGCAAAACCAAGCTACATCATTGATCTATTTCCCATCTGCACTGTGAGTGTTTTTTCCCGTTTATTCAAATCATTGGAAACAGGGAAATTATTTCTATGGGATTGCCTGTAGTCATGCGCTGGAGAAAACTTATTCAAAAATCAGCATCTATCTTGAGGCTCTGATTTATTTGTAAAATGAAGACTGTGTCTTACACTTGGTGTTTGTGCAGAATGTATAAAAGTTCAGACTCGGAATGATCCCAGTGGAGTCGGTGAGTCTGCTACAACAACATGAAGAATAAGTAGCTGTTGAAGTGTCTTCAAATTGGTATTGTTTTTGTGCCTTATTGAAGTCGATGTTTGTACAGTTCTGTGGAAAATGCGGTGCTCAGTAAAGAGAGGATCTGTTGAGAGAGTCTCTCTGGCCAGGCTTTTGAGAACCATGCTGTGCTGGTCTCTGCTGGAAGCCGCATTTTGCATTTTTCACAATAGCTGCATTTTCTGTCAATGCCAGAATTGTTGTATTCAGTCATCATTCATGAAAATATAAGAATATTGTAGTGCCAAGTGGTAGAGAGACAATGACACCTGAATATCTGCAATGCATGATGCATGCATATCCTAAACATATGGAAATATCTGTGACTGCAGATGACTACCTCCAGCTTCTTTCAAAGTAAGCGTTTGATTTTGCTCATCAAAAGGTGTCCTGCTAGTCTGTAATTCTGCAGTATGGTGCAATGTAATATTCTTTGTCATTAGGTTGGTCATGAAAACTCAGTACTAGCAATATATTATGAGACAAAATGACCCACCAAACAACTAATAGCAGACTCCACCTTATTGAAAATGATGGATAATGTGGTAACCAACATCATTATCAAAACCAATGTGAGGGAATCAACCGAAGGTTAAGAAATACTGCACTGATTTAGCACTCTTAGTTTTACAAAAGTTAGCTATTCAGTTCTTGAGATGTTTAAGTGAAATAAGAACACAGCATTGCAGGTGCCAGCTAATGTATCTTGCTCTGGGGATGAAGAGGAATGGCTACAAAATCTGAAGCAGCAGTACTATTCGTTTGAAGGTTGAGAGTCTAGTTCGAATGGAGTCAAAACCAACTCAGTCTGAAACAGCCTTGTTCCAGGCAGAATATAGAAACAGAGATTACAAAGTCAGAGTTGCAAAGATCACAGTGGTACTACTGCCATGAATACTTTGATGTATCAAAGCAGACCTCACATCTGGATGCCATGCCAAAGGTTTTTTGCTGTGTTTTGTTTCAGAAATTTTTTTTATTTTTCCTTTGCTGCAGGAGGTGGTAGCATTACTCATGTAGAAGATGGATACAGCAGCTTTGTAGAGTACAGTGTTTTCAAGCATTAGGACAATATTCTGTCTGTTGTGGAATTCTGCCTTACTGTGTTCAGTAAATGTAAAGAAATAAGATCGTGAAAAAAAACTCTGGCTTTCTGCATGTCTGCCTGACACTGCATTATTCCCTCAGGAATTCAATCTGTACTGACAACTGGTAACACAAACCCAGATTTTGAAAAATACTCTGTGGGCTAACATGCAGATAGATAGCCAGAGGGGCCTCCTGGTATGCCTGGGCTCAAGCTCCCATGGAAGCTTTGTCCAAACTAAGCTTTTGATTGTGATTTATTAAGAATTCCTTAAAAATAAGAAAAAGACAGAGAGGACCCTTAAATAATGTCACAAAGAAAAGAGATCAGCTGGTTTTCTCACAGTGTAGTGCTGTGAGCCAAGCCATCATTGGCACAACTATGGGTTGTATCCATCAGCTGCTTTATCCTGGAAAAATGCTTTAGTATTGACTGTTCATCTTTTCAACATCTGCTTCTTTCAATCTTGTCTCATCATCTCCTTTTTGCTCTCATCGTTCCACCATGAAAGGATTATTGTAAGTGAAAATCTTTTAAACACATCCTGTTCAGATTCAGTTGTAACCCACCATTTCTGAAGCCTTAAAGCCTTTATGTTATTATCATCTCTATACTGATAACTGCTGGAGACCAGGTATACAATAAAACCAATGCACTAGCAGAAAAAAGTCATAATGTTACAGTGAAGCCAGCAGGGTTGGTGCAGATCATAAACCAGTTCCCCTTCGGTAAGTGTAGTGATTGAATAGTGTGTGTTCAGCCTTGAGAAGACTCAGAGGTAATCTTCTTAATGTTTATAAATTTCTTAAGTGTGGGAGTCAAAGAGGCATGGCCCTCTTTTCAGTGGTCTCTGGGGACAGGACAAGGGGAAACAGCCATAAACTTGAGCACAGGAAACTTCACACCAATATGCGAGGGAACTTCTTCACGCTGAGGGTAACGGAGCGCTGGAACAGGCTGCCCAGGGAGGTTGTGGCTTCTCCTTCTCTGGAGATGTTCAAGACCCGCCTGGACGCCTACCTGTGCAGCCTGCTGTAGGGAGCCTGTTTTGCAGGGGGATTAGACTCGATGATCTCTGGAGGTTCCTTCCAACTCCTACAGTTCTGTGATTCTGCGAACTGACAATCCCTTCCATTCAAGGTGGCAGAATTGGAAGCTATTTTTTTGCTCCTCTCAGAATTATATTGAGCACCCAGAATTTTCGTTGACTTTACCTGGAGCTGTGATACACAGCAACCTTGGAAATCTGGTCCCTGCAGTTTTCTATGAAGTGCTGTTCAGGTTGCCCAGAGAGGTTTTGGATGCCCCCAACCTGGAGGCATTCAAGGCCAGGCTGGATGGGGCTTTGAGCAACCTGGTCTGGTGAGTGGTGTCCCTGCCTGTAGCAGCTAGGTTGGAACTAGATGATCTTAAAGGTCCCTTCCAAGAAAAACCATTCTATGATAAGAATAATTTTCAGTTCAGATGCGTTACCTGGGCCATAAATGTTGATGAAGAACTGTTAGTGATGATTACATACCCTGAAAAGACATGGTTGTTAGCTCACAGACACTAGGCACCTGGAATATTCATCTAGAACTACTGAAAATTCTGGGGAGTAGAAGTCAGTCTGGAGATGTTCCAAGGTTGTATGGATGTGAGTTCTGTAGATACAGGAAGTTTCCTGAAGTGTCATTTCTGTAGCAAATGGAGGAACATCAGTAGTAAGCAAGCTAAATTCCATCCTTTTTATTTCAGTATCAGATGCACGCAAGTTTGGCACAGATTGCCAGACTTCAGCTGGTGTTCAAATTATTTCTTTACCACGTCCTCTGAAATAGAATAAAACAGTAAAATATTGTTCAAAATCAAGCGTTATTAGTGCCTTTCAGGATTTAATGATTTATCATTTGATGGCCAAAAGTTGCTCTGAATGTTTTTATGTCTATTTGACAACAGAACTGAGCTCTGGTTGTGACTCTTCGCTTAGATGAGATGTATTTATTCTGTTTTGCTTTGTGGTTTTTTTTGTTTGGTTGGTTTTTTTTTGTTTTTTTAACCTGGCTCGGATTTTCTCTGACTGTGCTGCTTGGGCTGAAGAAGAAAGGAAATTAGTGGGATTTTCTATGCCCATTAAGGAGAAGTGTCAGAAAAGAAAGGATAACAGGTTTTTTTGTGGGTTTTTTTTTTTTTTGGGGGGGGGGGGGGTTGTTGTTGTTGTGTGCTTTGGGTTTGATTGTTTGTTTGTTTTTAGATGTAGACTTTTTAGTTTTGTAGCCTTCAAAGTCCGTGTTGTCTAAAGCGCTGGTCAAAGTAGATCCGTGAGATTCCGCAGGAAGACTTGCTTGTTTTGTGCAAAGCTAAATTTTGTCACTTTCATCTACAAAGAGAACTGTTCTTGCTGACATGTGGAGAGCCTTGTACATCATATTCTGTGTCAAAGCCGCAAAAGGACTGTGGCTATCACACTCAATCTGTCTAACATCATGTTTTGTATTTCCTGACTTTGTTCATCTGTGTTTACTTCTGATCTGCAGCCTGGTTTCAAATTGTCATGACACTGAGTAAATCCAGAAATAGTTTTTTTTCAGTACTGTTAATAACCTTTGCAGATTAGTCAAATGCCTTTTGCGCGCTTTTGCAAAGCTTTTTAATAAATAATTTTTTTCATTAAAATATTTCTGTCTTTCTTCAGACAAGAAAAAAAAATCTGTTTGAGATCTTTCAGTAGTTGGTTTTGGGTTTTTTTGGAAACATTTATTTATTCAAAATGTTTTATTTCAAGTACTTGTCAGCATTTTCCACAGATTATTAACAGTGAATCTGTTCTTCGAAAGGTAACACCAATTCAGTGATAATCTTTAGACCAGAAGTATTCTTCTTTGTACTGAAAAATTAAGCCAGAAAAGCCTTTTTCTTAGGCTCACTGGAAAATCAAGTTGATTAATTGTAACGTGCTTATCGAAACACCTGCCCTTGAGAACTGGGTTGCAAAGTGATGCCATCTTCATGCAGAGATTACAGCTGGATATGCTGATGCCATCTACTCCACTGTCCAATAACATTTTTTTTCTAATCTAACCACATTATTCTTTGATTGTTTGTAACTGCTTCATGGTCATTGCTTTGCATCCATAGGTTGAGAGGTAGTTGTTGTACTTGAAATGTTACAAAATACTTGCTTTCTCCTAGAGACCTGCGCTTTCCATGCAAGTGAAGCTGCTTATAAACTGGCATAATATACATGCTTTTTGATCCAGATATCTTAAAAAAGAAAACTGCAAATTATGGAGAACTAATTCTGGGTGAAATCTCCGGAACTACACCCACTTTTGCTTATTCTAAGTTGATTTGCCTGTTCACAGTGTCATTATGGTTCACAGTTGTCCTAGGATCCACTTCATATCTAGACTGGCCCAGTGTAGCTGAGAGTGGCAGCAAACGTTCCAAGGGCTGTATGCAGTATAGTAAGGGAGCAGGAATATCAGAAATGTGAGTGTGCAGAACTATCTAGAATATAGCATAGTCAGTTCAGTCCTCCTGTAAGCCAGAGAGCGTTTCTAACTTCTGTTCTTGCAGATAGGAACAGATAAACCAACTCCTTCTCTCATTACCAGCAAACAAAACTGTCCTCTATGTAAAGGCAGACCCTATGAACTAGCTTCATAAAAGACTTGCACTCCACCTTTACCATAAATTTGGCTTATGTCATTTAAGCCCACCTATATCTATTATTTCCATAGTTTTGCACACTTCTGGCGATTGTAGCAGTCCAGAAGTGAGATATCATAAACGTTTAAAATGCATTTTCTACTAGAAATTGCATCCTTCTCATGGATAGCAAAGCAGTACATTGATTGTTTAAGGAGCCATTCAAGGTCTCTGATTATACAATCAAGAAAGTCTCTATGAAGAGTTATCACAGATATTTACTGATTATATAAGGCAGTACATCATTCTAATACTCACTGTAGCCTAAAAAAAACAAGAAAGGTATTTTTCTGCCTATTTATTGTGTATCTGACCATGTAAAGTAATGGAGTCTTGCCATGTATCTGGCATTCAAAATTTTGCTCAGAACGGTTAAAATAAGTCTGTCACCTGAAACTGATGTGAAAAGAAGCTGAGCTGAAGTTATGCCAACTGGATGGTACAGTTACAGAATTATGATTTTGAATAGACAAGAGAGAAATATTCTAAAGAACTACGAACCTTTTTCTCTGGAAACCTCTATTTTTCAATGCTTCAGTGTGCAATAGAGAACAAATAAATTTACCAAGTCGGACCACAAAGAGCTGTTCTTTACAAAAAAAGAAAACTAACTACAGTGCAGAAGAGATTTGGATTGACAGGTTAAACACTGGCATGTAAAAGCTGGATTTAGCATAGATTCTCAGCACACACATTACAGTAATACAATGGAATGAATGTATTTTTAGCCAACCTGCATCACCTCTTGAATCCCTCTTTTTGACCTAATACTGAGATAGAGACCTTTAATTAAAACGATTTATTATAAGTGAGTCCAAGCTTACAGACAGAGAGATTAGGAAGCAGCATGCAAGCAAATAAGAGCATAATAATCAAAGATAGATGCTCAGGTTTTAAGAGAAGAAAGTATTGTGACTACCCCACAAAAATTGTCCTGTAGGAACGTTGCACTGAATAAATGACCCCTGTGAACAATGGCAGATACATTGTAAAAAGGTACACGTGGGTTTACCCCTAATTGGAAGCCGGATAGCAAGGACTTTCTTTTTGGTAAATATTTAATTACTTGGATGTTTTCTAGCATAAGAACTACAATAAAAGGAAAGAAGACAAAGGAAAAAAGAATTATCTGAAAGGAATATCATTTAAAAAGATGACTTTCCCGATTTTTAAAGTGGAATTGGATAATGAAAACAAAGCAGTTGTATCAGTTCAGGTCTGAATTGTACTGTGAAACCAAACTACATTTCTGAACACAAAAACAAGCCATTCTTGTCTGTGAAATTCATTTTACAAAGAATTGAAGTTTTAATTCTTACTCATGTGCTGTAAAATCTCTAGGACATTAAGTACGTTTTGCAGTTATCATGTACAACAGCAATCTCTGCCCTTTGCAAGCATGTAAGGGAGAAAAGTAATTGGAATATGACAGTTTTGCTTTCTTTTTACCCAAAAGCTTATCCAAACATGTTAGACAAATCCTATCTAAACATGATAAAAATCCTAATCTGTTTTGACCTGATGAGTGCAAATAAAATGGTTTGGATTCAAACCATTCAAAAATATTAAGACATATAATATACAGAAGTAACAAGTTTACATCCATTTTGTTTGTTGTTACTATTTTTCAGTATTTTTGTCAAAAGTTCTCAAAGGACACGCTCTGCAGACATTTTGCCTTTGTCATAGATGAAATGTGTTCTTGCTAACCTAAGTAGACTGTGAGGGAGAGTGTGGTCCTTGTAGAAAATCCTTGATGAAGTTTGAGTCATCTGGGTCTATAGTCAGGTAGGAACCTCTGCATTTGCAGTTTAAAATCTCCAGAAAAATTTAGAAACGACTGATGATAGTTCTAAAGATGATGCATGAAACTGCTTCCTCGTGGTTTTTCAAGGTGTATCTCTATACTCTGATCTTTTTTTTTTTTTTTTTTTATCAGCCACTGCTCAAAAAAAAAAGTATGAAGGTCATGCTCTTCAGGTGTTTTTTTTTTTTTTTTTTGTAACTTAGATAAAATGAATTTGTCTGCCAAAGCTACTAGTTTATTTCTCCTTGAAATGAATGAAAGCAGCCTGTCAATATCTTTATGAAGCAAAATCAGAGAGTATTCTGTAAAATTTGAAGTGAGGATTCAAAGTTGTTTTCCATCTGTTAGACCTCCATGTTTTCTAGTTGCTGATGGTAAAGTAGAGGAGTGTGTGTGCGTCATCAATAGAAGCTAAATCACAGAAAAAAAATTACTCAGAACTCTGCAGTCATGTCTGAAATGTTTGCTTTCTATCATTTCCTTTTATATTGTTTCCTTCACTTGCATATGGGTGGTTTACAGCAAGAGAAAGAGGCATAGATTCTTACTGGAGTTAGCAAGTACTTCGGATCCAGAAGAATGTACTAGACATGAACAGAGATCCAGGCCATTTATCAGAAATTGACATTTTTGGATATTTGCTGAAATATGCTTCTATCTGGCATGGCAAAAAGCCGTTAAGTAATGAAAGCACTTCATCTGTTCCTTGAGCTAAATTTGCCTTTGTTAGCATCATGGATGCAGAGCAGGAATACAGACATGATCAGCATGCCTTCCCTGGGCTATTGCCCTGAGTGAGGATGCTGCACAGAGCAGCTCTCCAACAGCAATTCCCATCCCTTCCTGGATGGTTCCTTCCCCAACTTGCTGAGCCGTGAACAGGGCAAGCAGCTTTGCAGGTCACAGGGTAAATGCTGCTTTGGAAAGGCTCTTTGCGGCCTGAGAAACATGTGGCTGTGCAGGGAAGTATTCTCACTGTTTTTTCGTCTTTTGAGCCAGTATTATTTTCAAGCTGAATCAGTTTCTCAGATGGAGATGACGAAGCAACTTAAAATGTGACACTGCAAACACGTTACATAAGCAATGCAGGTGCATCAAAAAATAGTTTGATGGTAAAGACTTTCTGCTTTTAAACACCCTTGAATGCCAAGGGTTTACTATACCAGTAACCTAGTGTTATATAGGTTCAGACTTCATAAATCAGCTTCTGTTTCATTATAATGAAGCTTTTCTTCTGAATATTGTACACAATTCTGGCACATTAATTCTGGATTAGAGTGGTAGCGAATGTTAGCTGCACTGTCTTTCTTGAAAATACTGTTCTCTGGAGTCTTCATGAAGAGTAATGTCACAGTATAATGACGATCCAGAGAGACAGAAGTAAAGCCATACCTATTAGTACCACGTGTAAATGCTGTCATTTATCCATGCAAACATAATCATTAGAAGACTCTTCTGGAGAAGAATTTCATTTTTATTTTAAAATAACTTTCCAAACTTCAACAGTAATTTCTTTTTCACATAAGACAAGAAGCGCCGATGCAAACCTTTGCTCGTGCGAGTATTACCTAGCAAGAGCATACAATTTTCTTGTCAGTGTGACTATTAGAATTGGTTAATGAGGCTGTGAATCTAATCATTGACTAGGTTAGTGTTCTACAATTCCCCTATGAATCCCACTAGTTATTTCCTCCCATTGTTTTTTTGCACACGTTATTTTAAGGAATAAGTGCAAACTGTCACTATCTAACAAAAGCTGCTGTTGAGAGCTCTCTGAAATGTAAGTATAGCTCACAGTAGCTCATACTTGCCATAATCTATGTTTAATACAAATTGTCATGTAAATCCACATTGCTTTACAACATATTCTGATTTCATGTAGTATATCTTCAAGCCTAGACTGAAACCTAAATTGTGATTAGTATAATTTTCTGGGTTTATAAAATTGGTGTAGAGACCACAGCAGCCACAAAGCCTGCATAACTGCTGTATGAAATCCTGAGATTAAAATATTTTGGTCCAAATTCACACAGAGTAATTCAAAGCAGTCCTACAGTGCTGCACAAATTAGTCTGAGCAATCCAGAAATTGCCTTGCATTGGCATGTCAGAAATATCATTTATGAAACATGCTTTATGATCAAGCTATTGAATGTGAAGAAGGAGAAATCTATTCAGTGTTTTCATAGGTAAGCCTTCAGGAACACACAACATTGAGTAAATTTTCTTGGAACTGCTTGCAGCTCAAGGACTTTGAAAAGCCAGTCCGTTTTTCCTCACAGCCCACAGTGAACATCAGAGTTAGCGTTCAATCGTCATAGCTGCTATTTGAGGTAGAGAGCTAAATTCAATTAAGAGTTTATTACACTTCTTTCTTATCTGACGTGACTATGTATTGATTAATACTTCAGAAATCTTATTTTCTCTGAAAATTTCATAGGAAAACATGTTCAGTAATGTATTTAGAAATGTCATTGATGTTGCAAGTCCAAGTTAAAGACATAATGGGATTTCCACCTCAGTCAAAAGCAGTTGTTCATAAATACGCATGATCTTTACCGCCTGTCTTCAGGTGTGTCAGCAAAATATTTGAGCTCTGTAGAGTAGGTATCTTACATGTTTGCATCTGTATTTGCTGCAGATCTTAATTTTTGTGATTAGCATATTACAGCATTACAGCTGTATATATAGCATTTTACAGGCTAAAAAGCTGGTTAGGTGCTGACAGCATTTCTGGCATGTCTGCCTAATAAATTTTGCTTTTCTGCTTTTGCCTGGAAGAGCAACCACTTATAGTACATAGTGTGGTGTCATAAATTCCTGGAGCTAAGAGCACACATTACACACTGCTGGAGAGTGAGAAATCCACACTATCCGGTACTAATAACTATCTGTTTATTTTAAATTTTCTGGTTCATGAAAAGCAACTCCCATTCTTGAATAATTTACACTGTATTTCATCCTGCTTGCTGTAGCCTGTGGTCATCCAGATTTCCAAACGTCTGGTCTTGCGTCAAATGAAAACTCAGGGGGAAACATTTGAGAAGGACCAGTGTAGTTAGGTGTCTCTGCTATTCCTGTACTTGTATTTTTCTTTTCTTTGGACTTGCCAGCCAGAAAAATGAGAGGATACCTCATTATTAAACTATGCAATAGGTCAATTCTTTAAAAGATTCTGGCATTCTTATTTGATGTCCAGGCAAAGACTTGTATTCATAGAGAACACAATTCAATCATTTTCCTTTTTGGTTAATTTCTTATTCTTCCTTTCCATTAGCTCCTGAGAATAAATCAGTAACATATCAATATTCCTTTGGCTACATGGCAAAATATGGATATTTCTCCAAGCTTGTTCTTTATTATTCCTCTAATAGCTGCTTAAAGGTTTATGAGAAAAAGTAAAACCTACCATAGGGATAATCTCAAAGATGGCAAGCAGCTTTTGCCAAATGGTTCACAGCAGCCGTGCAATTACCTTATCGCTTTATTTCTCCTAAGGGAAACACTCTTTTCTCATGCTCTTGTTGTAGAATTTGTGAAACTCTTAAAAAAAAAAAAAAAAAAAAACCAACTTTCTATTTTAAAGGTCTGATTTAAGATGAAAATTATATGCATTGTAAATGTTTTCTCTGCAATTTACTTGTCATAAATGTCTATAGTACTCAAAGCCTCTGCAGGGAGTTGGATATTTTTATTCTGCATGTACTTAGGAATTTGGAAAAAAAAAAAAAAGATACAGTGACAATAAAAATATAAATATTTTGACTAGCTAAAAACCCCTAGATAAAGAGATTGATTTCAGCTCACATGTAACTTTCCATAGTTTGAGTTTAAACCAGACTTTATAGCAGGAATTAGGTACATGGTATTGTACTTTTATAATGAGGAAAGCACCAAACTGAATATAAATACTACGCAGGACTGACAGAAGACATCCAAAACTTTTGCACGTAAAAATAATGCAACAAATAATGCAGAGGGCTCAAATCACTGCTATCATTGTGCCAATTTTATTCTGATGCAAAGCACAGATTTCTGCTGAAAAAGTAGTCCAAGGAGAGCTTCTGTAGCCCAGGCTGTCCTCCAGTTTGAAGCCTACAGGCAGAGAGAGCTCTTTGGAAAGCCCTTTCTGGCTTCCATGAGGAGATACGCCTAGGGGCTGGTGGCTCCATAGAAAAAAAGTGAAAGAACTCGATTTTCACCGAAAGCAGCCTTAATCAGGCCCTCAGCCCCCATCAGCACTCAGTTGTTATAGTTACTCACCGGGAAAGGCAGCAGTAGAATAGTTGTTCCAAGCGCTGACAGGCCTGAGATGCAAATATTTTAATTCTCATTGGGGAAAATGCTTCCATTGGAAGACTTTTGCAGCGGTTTGTATTTCAGAATCTTCGTTTATCATTTTAGAATTATTAGCTGGTTGATTTTATTTAAATGCAGTTGCTCATAATGGACTGTATTCCTATGTATTTGGGCACTGTGCGTGACAGAGAGGTGTTTGTGTGTGCACCTATGAGGATGCAGCATGATCTCTGTTATGCGCATCTTCAAAATGCTGGAAATCTTGAGAGCATTCACAGATGTGGGAGAAAACAAGGGCACACAAATGGAGTTCAGAAGTGTTATTACTTGATTAGAATTGTTTGGGTATTTTTTCGGAAAAAAAAAGAATGCTAGAATCTGTTCACTAAAACTAATCCTTTTTCTTCAGAAAACTGCCGACTTGGAAGAGTTTTAATAAATTATTTTAAATTCATAAACTGTATCTAATTTAGATGTAATGTTTTCTAAATGGAAATGAACCAAGATGCTGAAGCTTAGACTTTCAGTGAAAAATATAAAATAATGACACTCTTTACATTTTAAATGCTGAATTTTAAACAATATTTTGAAATAATCGACAAAATCCTTTTGTGTTTTCTGAGCAATTTTTCCTGATCTTACAGTTAGAGATTATTCCGGGATCTTAGCCTGCCCAGGCTTTTTGGAGATGTGGATTTCCTCCTTATGCACGACAACTTGTAGATGTGAAAACAAGTAGGGATGGAAAACCTTTTCCTGTCAGGACTTGCTTACTGCATGGTATGGACAGAGGGAGAAGTGAGCCTTGAGATTTTGACCCCAACTGACAAGCAGTAAGTGTTGTGAGATGGTCTTCCCCAACAATTTTATGCCGCACAAACAGCGAAATAAAGTTGTCCCCATTAAAGCTTCAGCTCTGCTAGGATTGTGATAGTGCCGGAGTTGTTCAGGCAGTCACTGACAGGTCCAAAAAATAAAACCAAATATTTCTGTTATATCTGAATGATCGCGGTTTCTCTGGTGAGTGACTGTGATGTATGACAGCAATCATAAGCCATCAAATGACTCAGTGCATCAAAACACAGCTGGCTTTGGCATGACAAGAACAATTCCATTCTAGAGCATTCTCTTCGTAATTTTGTCAGTTACCCTGGTAAGCCTCAAAATGTGTACTCTTACTATCATCTGGCTGTCCTTCAGGCATCGAGCTCTGGTTCCCTGCTGAAACGCAGGCTGGTGGTACAGGGCTGCTCTCTGATTTTACCTCTTGGCAACTGAAGCTACTGCCAAGCCAGTTTTTCACCGAGTTCCAGTGTTGTACCAAGAGCCCTAAGAGCCAGATAAGGCATGGAAGGAAAAGCACTGCTATCTTGATAGCCATGGATAGACTTTCTTAGCCTCTGTACATTTGGTAACAGTGAAGCAGCTGAGGTGGCAGTGGGCCTGCTCTGTGTTTCTGCCTGCTGAGACGGGCTCCCTGGGACGGCACAGGGATCTGACAAACTGCAGAAGCGTTGCTCCCATGCAGATTCTGTGCAATAAAATCAGAATGTGCAGTGCTGTGTGGCAGGCTCATGGCTGAGTGTCACTGAGGAGCCCAAATTAAATCATACCTCCAGAAGTTGCAGTTCCCCAGATACCAATATGAAAATAATCCTGCTCTAAAGATAAATTTTCCCCACACCTCAAAAGCAGAGTACATCAAATTTTGCAAGAAGGAAAAAACAGTAGCTGTAGGGATGGTTTCAGCAATTTTAGCATGTGTAGAGGAAACCTGGGGCTGTTGGCATATTTTTTACCTTTTTGACAGCAAGTAAATGTTCTGTGGCAGACAAATCTACAGGAAATAAAATTTTATGATGTGCTGTAGCCATACTGGTTATATATCTATACAGTGCTGGCAGACTATCAAAAGACGCACACTTCCAACATTTTTGAATGTGACTTGAAAGCAGCTTGACTTCTGTAATCATAAACACTGACAAGTGCGCTCTGCGTGCTCACACCAGATGATGTCTCTTTTCGCACTAGAGTGATGGTGGTGTACAAGTCATCCAGCAAGTTCAAAGGGAACTGAGAGGCAAAGGGAATTGTTTCTGTCTCATCTAAATTGATTACAAACCTGTTGGACTAAAAAAGGAATGTCTGTAATTCCTCCATTTTCTATCTTGTTACGTTACTTCTCAAAATACCTATCAGCACTGCTGACAATCCTTTCTTTTCCTTTCTATGTGTTCTAGCGTTCTAGAGCCAAAATTCCTTTCCATTTGTCCGAGAATAATCCCTAATGGATCTGTAGTACTGGACATAAAAGCGATGACAGCTAATTGCAGACATATAAATGTCTCTCTTCATGTGTGTGCATGTATATGTATTTACAAGAAAATTTCTGTCCAGTCTATACTGTACATTTAAATCTGACCTTTTCTTCCTCTCCCCAGACTAGTACTGTTAAACAGAAATAGATAAACCAGGTGTAAGCATAAGCTTCAAAAAACATGTCTCTCTTCAAACTGCTGTTTCTACCTACTAGAAATGATACGAGTGATATCTGTCTGCATTGAAAATAAGAGTAATTCATGATGTCATTCCCTTTATCTCTGTGTAAAGGTAGTGAAACCAAGCTGAAATTGCCTTTGAGTTTCTGTGGAAGAATCAAAATCGAGCCTGCCAGTGTAAGGAAATCCAATTGTGTTGTCAAGCACTTTTCTTTCGTGAGAACAGTGCGTTAGGGTACATGTCATCCACAGAGCATGGAAGTGCAAGCAAGTAAAAGTCTGTGCAAACAATCTGGCTGTCCCCTTGTTGTCAAGGCCTTCATCGTTAGTGTCATGTGATCTTGTTTGGGTTGCTGTTGTCTGGTTTGATGAAAACTCTTTTTGCTAGTGTCATACACAAAATTTCCTTTGTTTGTTTAATGATGCTATGGGTCATTGCTAAAAGAAGAGGGAAATGCAGTATTGAAAAAAGAATGGTGACACTGAAAGCTTACTGGTACAAGTAGAGCAAAAGGGCATCCCCATGGAAAAGCCACAATCTAGAGCAGTTTGGGAGTGGATTAAAGTAAAATCTTTGTTTACATGACTATGCCCAGCTCATGGAAATGACAATTAAGTTTCAGCCACTCAGACTTTTACATTTTAGCCTGTGCTCTTTAGTCTACTTTTAATGTAAGAGCATGTTAGGTAATCTTGCCTAATGCTGCAAATCAAGCAGAGTTTCAAAGATGAAAGTACAGTTCTTTTTGGATTGCTGTTGTCTAAATGTTATCAACTGTAATGTATTGCCCATGAATCAAAGAGAATAATTTCACTAGAAGCAGGGGAAAGACTTTGTGAAATATACGTCTGTTACTTAAGAGGCTGCAAATAATGGATGATATGGAAAATATTGAATGCTTAATGCTCTTTTCCTGCTGACTTACAAAATGCTTTAATGTGACTAGATGTTTAGTAGCATTAAAAATAACAAAAAAATGATTATGAGGCTATTCCAAAGTTAAGGAAAAGAAAAGATCACAGGATAATTTGAGGGAAATCATGGACGTCAAGGTCAAGAAAGAACAGAAAACTTGTTGCGGAGCTAACGAGTAACTAGCTGAGGCAATCTTGAGGGACAGAAGAGATACAGTAGAGAAAAGCAGCTCTAACATCTATATTTAAATGGAGGAACTAACATTCTATAGAGTTATAGACTAGTCATCTGACTTGCATATCAAAAAGATATCATGCTTACTAAGTTATGGGAAAGAGCTAGTATGATGCCAAATGGGATCTGCCTAGTCTAATTTGCAAGCAAACTGTTCAATGAGTATGAGACAGTTAGCCGTAGATGAGATACGCTTTGATACTGCCTCAAGCTCATCAGAAGCAAACTAGCAGATCTAATATAAGGAAGATATGTTCTACTTTCTGCTGACATCCCCAAAGAATGGTTCAAAAAGGCGATTCCTTTTTTTTCCCATTGTCTTACTGTGGCCCAGATGCCCTGTAGTGGTCAGTAAGATAGGAAAGTAATGTGCATTTGTTGGAGGGTTTCTTTTCTCATGCTAGCAATGAAGCTCAGTGCAGCTGACTCCCAGAATGCAGACAGGCTGATGCCTGGTTTTGAAGGCTCATAATTTACTCACTCTGACTTCAGATCCCTGGTCAGGGATCTTAGCTGCACCTGAGGTACCACAGGCAAAGCCTGCAGGAGTAGCCTCTCCTGGTAGCACTTGAAGTGTGTGTGGGGAGGGCACAAATCTTTAGGATTATATGTTTCTTACAGTGTATTTAAAACAGGGGTCTTGGGTGTGTAAATGCTCGGCTACTTGCCTGTCACTGTCAGTTCCTGCTTTATCAGATGACACCTCTTCTATTGCACCTTGCCTCTGTTAAGGCATCAGATCTTCACAGCAGCAGTGCAACTGATGGGATCAGGTAGCTGACTTGTGGCCAGATGAGCGTATCTGCACGTACGCCCTGGAAACTTGCGGGGCAGTGCTGCGGGGATGCTGTCAGTCTGCAGAGGGGCAAACTGGGATGGAGAGCAGGCAGCCAGCTCCCAGCGGGAGGCTTTGGTTGGAGTATGGTATGCTATCTCTTTAGAGTGAAAACAGATGCCAGGTGAGGGATTTTGTCTCCCTTTGCGTGTTGTGCCACTAGGGGCACAGGCAGGGTGTGCAGGCTGCTGTGGCTATGGGAGCAGAGCCCGCCTCAGTAAAAAACGTAATCTCTACAGTGAATCTTAGGGGGGGACTTACTTGGGTTTCTTACCGGGAAATATATCTGCCACCAATACTGAAGCAGCTCAGTGAAAGAAATAAAGTGTTTTTTAGAGGGAAAAACATAGAGTGCAGCAAGACATTCAGCGTACCGATTTTCAGCATGTTTTCTGCATAATTAGCATGCCATTGGAGAAAATAAGCAGAGATTCCTTTAGAATTTTTTTGTTTTGTTTTGTTTTTGTTTTTTTGTTGAGGGCTGTTTCAGTGTACAAAGCCAATGCTGCCATGACAGATTTTACACAGCAGCTGCCATTGATGCTGGCTGCTATGAAAAAGAACCTCCTGAAGTGAACTTTTCAATAAGCCTCTCAGTTTAAACCTCAGCTGTACCTCATGGCTGTGATTTACCTGTGGAAGCCTAGCATTAGCTTGGTCAGGAATGCTGTGCTTAGCCTTTGCTCAAAGTCAAGTTAAAATCTACAGTGGAAAATTCTGTGCAGCTGAATGCATTAGTATTCCATAGAAGTCCGAATATACCCATGCACTGACCTCTATTTTGAATCAGTTTTATAGCCTTAAATGATTAAGGCTTGAAATAAATGATTGAATATGCCTTGTGAGAATATGTATGATGAATAAAAAGATGACAGATACTTCATTTTCTGCTGAGACCTGGAGAAGATTTATCCTGTTAAAAAAATTAGCGGAGTGATGATGAGGTAATAATCTGAATTTTCATTTTCAGTTAACGGAGGGATTTGCTAAACCAGAGTTTTCCTGGCATGTTTAAAATCTTTCTTAGCATAGTTTTGCCCTACTATCCTCTCTTTTTCACTGTATGAGGTTGCATGTCTACACTGGAGCTATCCACTGTTAGCAAGAAACTTATGACAAATGACTCCAGCTGAAAAGAGGCTGCACTGATTTCCCTATGGCCAGCTGTTAAACTGTAAAATCATTTCAGTCACTTGACCTGTGATTTGAGAAGACTTAGGAACAGATCTGAAATCCTTAGGAGTGCTATTAGATAATATATATATTGCAAAAAAAGGCAGTAGCATCCACTCAGACCTAGCACTTAGGCCCAGTATTTAAGTATGTATTTCTTGAGAGGCCCCAGTGTACTCTATAATTAATGTGTTCAGTAATTTATCACCTAAACTTGTGGGAAATAATATCCTTTAACAGCAAATAGGAAGATCACCTTTTGAAATTCACTGAGCAGAACCTATGCAGACTGGTATCTCCTGCCTCCTTTTGGACCTGAAGGTACTTCCACTTTTTGTTTTATTAAACTTCTGATTTATCTGGACATAAATGTTATTGAGCATGTTGTTGGAAAACATGGGACTGATCCTGCACTTCTGTCAGAGCAGCTTTAAGGTGTCCAGCCACTCTGTGGTGCTTCTTGGCTGCTGCAATAGCGTTGGGCAACTTTCTGATCACCGGGAAGGTGACCCAGCAGTGCCAAACCTCAGGTACATTTATTTCCTGGACAGATAGAAGAGGCAATTTCAAACAAAATAGGCAGACAAAAATTTCCTTTTGGGGAAGATTTCTTGAAATGAAGTGTTGTTTAACAGCAGACCATTTTTTTATACTTTCTGCATGATTAGCATTCTACTGAAGAAATTAGCTAGAAGTCATCTTTATAAACCTTGTATTGCTTCAGGAAAGGGCCTTTCTGTGATTTTGCTGCTAGGGATTCAGATCAGCATAAGACATTGAAGAAAGATTGTTCCAATGGAACAATCCTAGCAAAAATCCTAGCAAAAAGGTAACATGTCCCCAGGCCTTTGTTACTGGCGTGCACCCCGGCTGTGCTATTTCCCAACCTGCAGCTGGGACAACAGCAAGCTTCGTGTTTTTCATCAAAGAGTAATATGCAGAAAGTTTAGAGGTATGTATGTGGAAGCCTAGAGGACTAGGGCTACCAGTAAGAGAAAGCAAAATTGTCTGATGTATGGACTAAGGTATACTCTTGAATGCAATGCTAAAACTCCTTACTAATACTGTAATCAAATATTACACAGATCCAGCACATTCCTTTCTCTGCTATAGTAGATATTTTGTGCAAAGCACTGTCAATACAAGCAAAGCAAGCCTAATAAATGAAATCACTTCATATTAGTCATTTTCAAAAGACTTTGTCTGTTCCCATAAAAGTAAATCCTGTACCTTATCCACTTAAACTGCCATGGTACTAAGTCTTCCCTATATAATGGTAGTTGCTCATTTATCTTGCACAAGTGATAGTCTTTTCTAGCTGACCTGTGGTGTGACTTTAGCTGAATAGAATGCAAAACAGGAGCTGATAAAGAGCATTTTTACATCTGAAGGTCATAAATATTGAACGAAATCCCTGTCAGGCTTGTAAAGATGCGTCACGCCTCTTTTGGTTTTGCAGTCTGTCTTTAAAAAGCAAAGGTCTAGCAGGAGTATTGGGGTATATATAGAATACTTCTTCACACTTCCAAAGGAGTACAGACCCGCTTCTAGAAATTTATAAATTTGTAATAAACACAAACACTATGAGCTTCAAAATGCTACATTAATGCAGTGCTAGCTCTGTAATATCAGGCACTCAAAAATCAGAATATTTTAGAAGGTTAGGCTGTTCTAAGTGTAATGTGTCTAAGCTGCATATCCCACATTACATATGGCATATTTTAATAGTAAAAATGTATTAAAGCTTACATTTAAAAAACTACTTTCTTGTTCGATATGTGAAGCTTATGGTAATGAAGAGTGAGAGACAAAGTCACATTTGAAGGTGATCTCTTCAGTGGTTAGGAATTTTCAAACTCAAGTTTCACATGTCCTTTTTGGCTGTCAGATTTTTCATTTAAAAACACATTAAATATGCTAGATGAAATACACAGTGTTCTCGTAGTTAATCAGTTTGCTATTTAAGTAACATCAGTACCTCTGAACTGCAGTGTTTTGGTTTTTTTTTCTAAATGAGACATGGATATACCTGTTTTGAATTTGATTAGAAATAAAAATAAAAAATAAAAAAATAGATTTTTGAGAGCACAAACTACCTTTTAGGGTGATTATCCATAACACTCAGAGCGTATCTTGGGAAAAGAAATGGCTGTGGGGTGCTTCATACTCTTTGTTTGAGACCAACATTGAAAATTCTGTGTCAAATTGCTCTTATGAGAGGCTTGGAATGGATGTTATTTTGATGTCAGACTTTGTTTCATGGGTGCTTCAATATTATTAGTTTGTAATGTGCTATCTGACATTATTAAAATTTTCACGTATCTTAACGCCTCCCTGTTTAGATACACATAAAGCAGCATCCATGGATGTTTCAGGTTAATATTACAGCCCCATTTTGAAGAGATATGCATCAGAAATTTCATGACCTTCCCATGGTCTTCTAAAGAATGTTCTTGGGTGGCTAACCTTGACATCTGCTTTCAGGAATCTCACGTCAACTGGAGACCTGAGCCAGAACTTAGAATCATAGAATCACCGAGGTTGGAAAAGACCTACCAGGTCATCCAGTCCAACCGTCCACCTATCACCAGTAGTTCTCACTAAACCATGTCCCTCAATGCAACATCTAAACGTTCCTTGAACACCTCCAGGGTCGGTGACTCCACCACCTCCCTGGGCAGCCCATTCCAGCTCCTGGCCACTCTTTTGGAAAAGCAGTATTTCCTAACTTGTCAGTCTCTCACTGAATCAGCATGGGTTCTCACTCTGGCTCTGCTTGAAAGTTATCTGGGAGATTATAGGTATGGGAGAGACTTGAAAATGGACATTTCATCTCCTTGGGTCCCATGTGCCACCACCAGGGATGGTACGCAGCCCTCCAGCCACCTCCCGTGAGCCCTCAGATTACTAGACTGCGTCAGGGAACAGGACACTCCTACCCCATATCTCAGCCTTAGCCTTAATGATTTGTGTCCTCACTAAGTCACTTACATCTTTCTTTTTATCTGTGAATATAACTGGTATACCCCCAATGGAAGGCTGAATTCAACCCATTCTCATTTACTACTTACTGGATTCCCTGAACAAGGACAGCACTGTTACATTTCACTCTCTTAGAAATCTGTACTTTATTGTTATATAACGAAAAGTGGGAAAATGGGACTGGTGAATTCCTATTTATTTCATCTTTTAAATAGTTTTCCCTTTGCCTTTTTTTTTTTTAACTTTAAGCTAAAGATCTCATTAGAAGACATATTAATCTATTATTTCTTGTTTGTGTGTGTTTTTAAATTGTTCTTAGAACATAAACTATCATGTAACATGTGGGTGTTCAAACAGAGTTCCTAAGAACGATCTATAGCCTAACACTGGATAAATTTTTTAAACAGAGTTATGCAAAGTCATTGAAATCTTTGAAAAATATCTGTGTGTTAGGAGTAGTAACATTCTTCCCTATTACACTGCCTTTTTTGGCAATGGTTGCAGAGAGTCTATTCCAGATAGAAAATAATCCCATACATATTCTGAGTCTAAATAAGATATGTGAGTCTTTATTGTGCCGGTTTATGTCTTTCACCAGTCTGCACAGATAAAGCAAAATGATACTCCAGTCATGAGTGTTTCTTGCTCTGCCTGTCAGTTTAGGAGCACGCTGTCTGCATCAAACTACAATTTCTATTCTTGAAATGAGGTAGCCACTTTGCAGTTTGTGTTACAACAGAGTAGCTGTATGAATTTAACAGTCTCAATAAACAATTCTCCTTTGTTTAAAAAGATGTGCTCCGGTTTGGCCTCAGCCTGCTTGCCTGCTAGCATTAGCTCCTACTGGGGATGCTGGTTGTTCCCATTTCAGAATTTTAGACAAAAATGGCCTTTCTTCTTGTTGAAGCTTCAACGGGAAATAAATGATGGAAACCCAACAGAACACAAATAAAAAGCAGATGTGGAGGGAGAACGGCTTTTTTTTCCCTATCAGAAGTAAATTCAACAGGATAAGCAGATTATGTGTTTATAACTTAAGATATATTTTGCTAAACAGTGAGCAGCATACTTGGATTTGATTTTCTGCATCAGTCTGTTCTCATACAAATTGCTTTTTCCTTCACCGCACGTCTTGTTGGAGATCATACAAACCTCTGTGAGCTGAAAAGCCATGGTCACTGAGGGTTCCTCATCCCGCTTGCTGAACAACATGTCACCAAGCAGAGCCAGGAGCAGAGGAGCTGTGTGCTCCTGAGACGAACAGGAAATTGGAACCCCAGTGACATGGTGAGTCTTGAGTCACGATGAGCTGGTGAGGGCTGCTGGGACGAGGCTTCAGGAAGGCTCCTCCTCACCTGGCAAGACCCACAGGGCTGCTCAGGATTCCAGAGCAAGTTTCCAGCAGCAGAATTTTATACTTGCACTGGGGAAAGAAGGGGGATGTTACTACAGTAGCAGGAGACTTCCTGTCAGAAACTGCCAAGATGAGGTCTGCAAGGCTTTGTGTGCTCTGTGCCCAACAGGCTTCTTGAGGGCTCCACGTCATCCACTGCTGGCTTTGGCAGGTGGAGGAAGCCAGTCCTGCTGTTCATGTGCCAGCCCTCAGAGGGCATATCTGAAAACCCCATTCAGCAGCTGAAGTGTAACTCACCTTCGTACTTAGTAGGGGGCGTTACAAGAGGGGTGAAACTTAATCTTTCTGTAAGAATGATTTTAGCTGAAACTCGCTAAAAACAGTTTGCCCCTGGGCCGATACAAAGTAGGGAAATATCACCAGAGAGGGAGACTGTTTCAGAAAGTTGTCTACATGAAAGAAACTGAAAGTTATAATAACGTTTCTGACATAACCTTAACAGCTAGTGCTACCTGGAGCTTGCTATAATAATGCATCTTATCTGACCCAAATCCAACAACAAATAGTTCTGTTCTCTGTTCCTGTGTATTTTGCTGCTGGCTACAGATAAAATGGAGTATGTTCCATTCAAAGAATATTAGTGTCTAGATACCAATTATTCATCCACTTGTAGGTACAAGCGGAATAGTAAAGGGTATTTGCTGAACATAATGACTTCATTAAGCAAACTGGAACACAAATAGCCCAGTATTACTGAGACAAAGAGTTTTTGTAAGTTGAAGAACAGCATAAGGGTGAGTGCTCCACTTTCATGGAACAAAAATGGTGACTCCTTTGATAAACGTTATCACAAAACCAGAGTGGGTGCAATTAAAATATGTCTTGACTTGATGTAGTCGTGGATATGGTGTAAACCCTTGGAGCTATTTTTCTCATATCTATCAGAATAGAAGGACTCTTAATTCATAATTTATAAGTGTAGCCACTCCAGTGAATGTGGCTGCAGGCTGCTGTGCTACCTTTGTGACCAACAGACAATGCTAAGCAGAAGCAGCAGCATCCCTTCTGGAGATAAATATTCTCCCCTCTCTCCCCTGCATCGTGTTCTAAGTATTTTCTTTTAGAAATCTTTGGATTGTTAAGTCCTTTGCCCTCTGTCACACAGGACATTAGCTGGTCATCTCCACACTGTTTTGCAGATGAAAAGACTGGAAACAACACCTATGTGTCTTCACTGCTGCATGCTGACAGGGCAGAGATGGCCTGTATCGATCGGCACATCTAACAGTGGTAATAAGAATGTAAACTCAACCTTGTGCTGCTTTCCATCAAAGCAATCCAAGTCGAGCTTTCCTTTTGCACAGGCCTGCAATCATCCCTCAAGCTGTCAATATGTCCTGATAGAGCTTTTAGACACTTATCAATATTTAACTACACTCTTATTGAATTGCAATAATTGATTTAAGATTGATTATCATTATGTTAACATCTTAATGGTCAAAGACTAGTATAACTAACTGAATGTGAAATTATTTTCGATTTTTATTACTTTATTCGTGCATGCTACTTTTACGTTCCATCAGATTTTAAGTTTTACCTAATCTTATATTGTTCACTAAAAAATAGTTGAAGCTATTTTTAATATCCTTATTATTTGCCAGAATCAAGCCATATTTTCATAGCACTTTTTTTTTTGTAAGTAAAATATCTGAATGTACCTCTTCAGAATATTTTGTTATTAGTGAAAACACAGAAATGGTGGATACAGGCAAACAACGTAAAAGGCAGTTAGCTGAAGGATAAGACAACAAAATTATTTTGTCAGCTCTGGTATTGTGTGTGTGAGGGCTGGTTTTGATGAATGATGTTTTTCATGAATCGGTTATATTGATTTCTTGCATGGAGAGGTCTCAGGTGTAGGCAGAACTCTAACAGGTTTGAGCTCTGCCAGCTGTGGTGGAAATAAATATTAGCTAAGGAAAATACCCGATAAATAAAACCAAGACTGTAGAAAGTTGGATTCTTTTTCCAGTATGACAGTGGTTAACTCAGTCCTGTTGATTCTGTTAACGCTTTGGGTGTGTGAGGTGGAGCCAGAGGCTGCAAAGCCACAATCCGTGTTGTGAGAGCAGCAGCACAGGAGGGCAGGGTATCTGCAGCCTGCACCCACTCAGGGTGATGCATGTTAGACAGCAGCTCTAAACCCAAATAAAGGACTATTTTGTGGAACAACTGAAATAGAAAACCATTTGAACCCTGGGAAGAGGAGGGAATGGGTTACTAGTATTTTGGAACTGTCACTTCATCATTGCCTGCCTAATCTTTTCGGAAACGGACAGAGATGATTTTAACAAAATCTAGCACTTCATTTTTTTCTAAATCTTTTGTCTTCACTTACCTTACTGGGTAAGCCACTTCTGAAGGGTTTTGCAAGATACAGTGACCCACTCCTCTTACAAACAGATCTGGCAGCCTGAGTTTTGAATCAGGAACTTGTGACAAGAAAAAAGAGTAAATGAATCTTCATAGGATTCCTAGCCCTGCAAAATAAGAGGTCGGCGAGATATTTCACCATAAAGTTAAGTCTTTTGCTAGTAATAATTGAAAAATGATGTTTAGAATTAGATGAAGTGCAAAGCTGTGGAGAGTTTTTGGAAATTTGTGAAATACTGCTTAAAAAAAAAGTTGTCAAAAAGCTGCCACTTACTGGGCTGCTACAGAAGAGAAGGCAAAGCTTACTTTCCAGCATTGGCTTTGTAGCATTTGGTCAGATCTCCGACCAAAATTAGTGTATTTATGTGTCTTCTGTTCCTGTTCATCATGAAACATTGCAAGATTTGTGACTTTCAAACATGAGCAGTCTAACAGAGATCATACTGGCCAGAACCTTTTGCCAGTGTTCTTGTTGAATGAAAAACACTTCCTTTTTTTTTTTTATATCACAGATAAATTACACTAGAAACATGCTTTCTGAAAAATAGTCACCTCCAAAACTACAAAAACTATTTGGTTTGATTGCTCAACAAACAAAAGATTTGAACAATAAGTTGCTTTTTGAAAGGTGACCTCAAAATAACATTTATCTTAACTAGAGCTCTTCTAGAAGTTTTCTGGCTTTTTTTGTTTTGTGCGTGCTTTTGTACTATATCATAATATGTTCTTTAATTCTAGCTGTGCTGAGTAAAGGAGAGAAGGAATGGGAACTCTCTCCATCCTTTTCCTTCTTCCTTTTAGCTAAGCCTTCCTTCTCACCAAAGCTGAAGTACATTCTGAGATTATATATGGGGTACTACAAGAAAAAATGAGAGAGGAAGAACTGCTTCATTTAATATTAATGTAGATAATTAATTCAGTATATTGAGAGAAAAATCAGCAAAGATTTCACTAAATCATAAGACTGCTTTTCTGTACAAATATTCCTTGCGACATCCAGTTTCAACATACATTCTAGTGTAATTTCAACACAAGAGCTCAGACTAAGCAATTAAACTTAAACTTGCAGTGGTAGTCAGTGATACACTAAATCTGGCTTCAGGATACATACTACCTGATACAGCATCCCAAAATTGATATGCTTTTATGAATCAGTATAGTACTAGATCATGCATGTTCTTTCCTTTGTCCTGGTGTAAGATATGAAGTTGTCATGAAATGCAAATTTGGATTGATTTAGTAAGATTAAAATTGACCCAACTCAAATTTGGTGAACTCTGTGATCTTGTCTACCTTAGCATTAGGAAATGGAGTACTGCACCTCAATGTGAGCTAAATGATGAAGTGACATAGTTATCTGAGAGGCTGCATGATTACAGGAAACCTTGAAAGGCAAACAGAAACTTTCTTGGGGAGTCCACGAGAAGTATTTCTGAAGATCTGATGAATCTATTATCTACTGAGGTATTAGTTGAATCTCTTCAGAAACTGCCATAAATGGAGGCTGTTCAGTAAAATAAATAAATAAAGTATAAATCAAATGAATCTGCTCTAAGAGTACAAAAAATACTTCAAATATACAGTTGACTCAAGCATCTTATTTATTGGTAATATAGTAATTCAGATCAATTATTTTTCTCGTTCTCAGAGTAATGAAAAAAAAAGATCCATTTCCACGTATAGTAGGCACTATCAAGAAACTACTTTTGTAGTGAATCTCGTGTCTATCTTACATCCATGACATATTAGATGTGCATAAAATGCCCAGAAAACACTCATTTCTGACCTTGTTGCACTGTTAAATTACTTAGCACTGTTTGTACGACTAAGTCAGGTCTGATACCCAGAGTGGATCCTTTGACACATTCACTGAAACCAAAATAGGACAGTAAGGAAAATCAGTCTGCTGCAAAAAAAATTCCTGCTTAGGAAAGAGTTGAATTTTCCGTGTTAAGGTTTCCAACACATTGAGTCAATTTGGGTAAGGAATTGTACTTTGGATAGTTATCAGCACTAAGCTGATCCAAGAGGTTGGACCATCAATAATTCTTAGTTTCTTTTTTTCCAGTTTTCAGATGAAGTGTGCAGTAGGCCACAGAACAGTGGATATCAGCTGAAAATTTTGATTTTTACTCAGTGAGACTATTGATGATGAAATGAATAAATCATTTTAAAATGACAACCTAATCTCTGTGTATATAGTTCATTTCATCTCAGCATTTCATATTTTATTTAAAACTCTTAATCGTAGGTAGAAATGACTTTTATATTAAGTGTTTTCTTGTAAATAAAACTCAATAGAAACCCCCATCCCTCAAAAAAAAAAAAAAAAAAATCCACAAAATTGTAGAACAATGCTTAGAGCCTCCTTTTTTATCTGTCCTATTTGAAACTCTGAGGAGATGCATTTTTAGAGCCATAATTTTATTTGAAGTAGCAGAAGCTGCAGCTCCTCATATTTCTCAAAGCTATGTCCAAGAAAGCTTCAACTTTTTTTTGGGAACACATTACCTGTGATAACTTTCCTCTGAGAAAAGTTGGTGCTTAGATTCTGTTTTCCAAAGTGCTACATGCATAAACTGTTTTCTTTTTAGCAAGCGCAGTAAGCCTTGAAGAAGGGATTTTGGTTATTTGGGCTTTGTTTGTTTATTTCATTGTTGTTGTTTCTTTCTGATGGGGCTTAGTGTGAAATTCAAGTATGGATATGCTCTCTCTGGTTGCTGGTTAGAACTAAAATGAAGCATGATGAGCTACCAGAGTTCTCATAGTCTTCAAGGTGTATCCTGTAGCGTCACCCCAGACTCCTGCAAAACCTAGGCAGTTATGCTATCCAGCTTTTGATCTACCTCCTCTTCTCATCCTGCTACTTCCTGTCACTATTTGTGATCTAGGTGGAGTGCCGAAAGAACTCTGTGATGATTAACTGTAGCTTGAAACGATGATAGTACTCTCTTTTCTCAGAGGGTTTTTAATGAGGATTAGTTGGTGATAGATGTGATAAATGATGCGTCTCATATTATTGATACAATCTTATAAGTCATGATGGTTTAAATAATCAGTCTACTTGTTTTTATTTTGATTTCTTACAAAATATCTTTTAAAATTTAACATAGCAACAAAGTCATCTGTACAAACTGATCAGAAGAGATGTGAACCTGCAGCTAACGGAACAGTAACTCTTCCTCTTCATGTCTCAGGCCCATATTAACAAAAGAAGAAAAAAAAAAAAGACTCTAGATTGCATTTTATTATGTGTCATCATTTCCTGTTTCTAAAAGCATCCTCTCCTCAGTTTCTTTAGTATAACAGAAGATCCAGAAGCAGCAGTTTTGCATGACAAATTAGACTGTTACAGCCAATCTTGTAATTAGGACAGAAGGTAGGTGTCTTAGATCCACATTTAGGGAAAGAGTGACAAAAGATTAATTGCAGTCTACGGAAATTCTAAATTCATCCTGGGTGAAAATTTTCTACACAATATGCCAGAGTGGAAAAAGTCCAACACATTTGTGAAACGAGTCCAGTGTTTGCTAATCTGCCATACCAACCGCACAAAAATGTGAGGGCCCAAATATGTTCTAAATATAATTATTCTAGAGCTAAAACCTTAAGCAAGGCTTTGAGGCCATATCTGTGAAAAACAAATTGAAGTTGCCAATGGTTCATGTATAAACAGAGAATCAAGTAGAACCCACATCAGCAACGCCTTCTTGAATTGCCCCAGGTGTCAGTAAGTAAAGAGTGTTTTTAGAATATCTACATTTCATTTTACTATTGAACACTGTTTCTTTTAAAGTGGATTTAAAGACCACAAATACAAAAAATGTTTCACTATGTTTTAAGTTTTTCATTTTTAATTCCTCTTTTATTGGCTAGCACTTGTCACAGTAGGTTATTTAAAATATATAATTGTGCATGCAAACAAGCAGTACTGTGATAGATTATTATGAATCTATTTCTTTTTTTTTCCATTAGGCTTATTAAACTAATTTAATTTGTATCATGGAATATCATAAGAATTTTAATAATATGCTGTGACTTGCTGAAGTGTCATAGAAGGGGAGGTGGCCTTACTTCGTTAGTCTGTTTCAGGACAGCAGAGTAACTTCAGGGAATACCATTCAAAGCCATTTAAATCTACATCTTTTTTTTTTGTTGAAAATAATCATAGAGGTCTTCTTTCAAAAAGTAGCCTGATGAAGACTACACTTCACTACTGAGAAACCCATTTGGTAATGAAATGTTCATTTTAAACCAGAATTTTTGTTCTGAGCTTTGGGAAATCTGTTTTTGCTCACTAAGAGATTTAGAGCAATAAAAAAAAAAATCAGTCCTCCTGCACTCCTGTCTGAGTGGACCATGTATCAAACAAACAAACAACAAAAAAAAAAAACCCAGACAAAAAAAAAACAAAGCAGAAAATCCCTCCCAGAAGCACTTCAGTGCTTTTCTATACTATCCATTGCTAAATCTATCTTGAAATGATTATAGCTTTATGATCAGCTAATTAGGAACACTCATCATAATTTTCATTGGCTGTTTGCAAAATATTACACCTGGATGATTTAATGCAAGGCACTCCATGTACACTTGCTTAAAATAACAAACAAACAACAAAAACGGTATAGATATCTCATTTCATGACAATATTGGTAACATCATTTTAAAACTGCTGGTAGAAACAAACTAAAATAACAGAAAATGGGGCCACAAAAATGATGCAAGGACAGGCTGAGAGCTGGCGCTGTTTGTCCTGGAGAAGAGAAGGCTCTGAGGTGACCTGATAGTAGCCATTCACTATCTAAAGGGAAGGCGGGTGTGTAAGAAAGAAAGAAACAGACTCTTTAGCTGCATCTGCTGAGGCAGAACGAGGGGAAATGGTTTCAAACTGAAAGAGAGGAGATTTAAATTGGATATAAGGAAGAGGTTTTTTTACAAGAAGGGTGGTGAGGCACTGGAACAGGTTGCCCAGAGAGGTGGTGGAATGCCCTGTCCTTGGAGACATTCAAAGTCAGGCTGGACAGGGATCTGAGCGTCTGATGGAGCTGTAGATGTCCCTGTTCATTACAGGGAAATTGGACTAGATGACTTTTAAGGGCTCCTTCCAACCAAAAGATGCTATGTTTCTGTGAAAATGTGTAATGGAGAGTGCTAATCTCCACAAACACGCTATCTTTATTTCTGTGCAAGATATTCTCTCTCTCAATAGATTTTTGCTCCACAGTTTTCACTGTTGGGATGGATGACACCTGAAATATTTCCTTTTATTTCATATACATAAAATTAAATGAGGAGACATTTTTATAAACTTAGTTTACTGCTTGTGTTCTTCATGTATTACTTCTGACCAAACAGGCCTTATATGCTCTTAAAAAATGAATGGAATGTATTAGGTATCCTGAAATCATTGCAATAGCATGGCAGTTTGTTTCAGTGAAGATCGTGTCCACACACCTAATAATTATGGCATAATTTTTAGCCATAAAATGCCAATAAAAATAGGTGGGTCTTTGCTAATGCTCAGGGAGTGCTCCATGTCTGGTGGCAAGTGGAGACAGGAAAAAGGAAAAAAAAAGAGGAGATGAGGAATGGAATAGCAATAAAACAGTAAGGGGAGGTTGAGGGAAGGAAGAAATGGGAGAGATGAAAGAGAGAGAAAAGCAAGTGGGCAGAATCTGATAAATTGTAGAGAGGATCAAAATGATGAAAGAGATGGAGGGTGAAGAGAGAACTGAGGAAAAAGGAAAGCAGAAGACCAAGAAAAGTGGCAAGTGACTGGTTCTGCTCCCTTAGCTGTTAATCCCAGTGGTTCTAGCACTCAGCAGTCTTCCCTCCCACAGGATGATTTTATATTTCCCACCTCACCACAAAGGTAAAAGCAGTGTAGCTCTGTTTTTAAATCCTTACAGAATCTAACACTTGGAGTCAACTGCAACTAGAGCATAAGTTTATAAATCTTGTAAGAATAGACTTCTTTAATTGTCTGAAATTAAAAATAGACATTCTTTAATTACTCTTACTGGCTTTTCTTCATTATAAATTTCCATCAAATGGTGAATTGCAGATATGATAAAGTTATCCTCCCTGGGAAATGATTGTTATAGTCATAGAAACAGGGATATGGCTATTCTTTTGAAACTGTCTCCTTAGAATAGAAGAGAAAAAAAAAGATGGGCTGACTCAAAACTTGTCAGTTTTAATGTGTTTCATTTTTATCTCAGAGAGGAGTTCTAGTAAAATTGTCGGGTCAAATACAAAAGCCAGAAAGCTGCAACTACAACTTGAGAGCCAAAAGGAGAAGCTAAAAGTCTGAAGAGAGAAAGAAAAGGAAGACAAATCTTAAGCTGAGGGAAAATAATTGCTAGAAATTGATAGATATGATTCTAACACTGAGTCAAAAAATATCTCATTCAAGCGTGCAATTGTGAATCTGTGTATATTATTTATACAGTTATTAGTATTATTAAAAAGGTGTTGTAATGACTGAGTTAATAAGTGGAAGGTTAATGCTAGATACATCGAATACAGCGTAGAAACATGCCTTCTAATCTGACATACAAATTCTCCAGAATATTGCGTGTCCTTTGTAGACACTTATTGGATTGGGCTTAGATGAGTCAAGTGAGTAACAATAACAAACAGAAAACATGATGCAACAGAAAGTTTTCTAAACAACCAGAACAAACCACAAGTAGCACAGAACTGAGTTCTGACCGATTAATGGAATCATTACCATTATGAAGGCAAAATGTGGCAGAATTACACGGAGCAACTTCTCAGAAACTACTGTGAGATAGTAACATCTCAGCACAACGCAGCTTTGACACTAAAGATTATTTTGCCTGTTGGGCTGTCCCCAAACCCAGGCATCCTATCTGCATGGGGTGTCTGGGCTCCCACTGGAAGCCATGGAATCTTTTGCTCCAGGTGCACCATGGTGCCTGCTTCCATTTTACTTTAACTCCAGGATAATTTTTTCATGCATTTGCTTTTGCGAAAAGATGACATGAATGTTCAGATATGGACCCACACATGGAGAATTGCTAGCTTCCAATTAGGAGCTTCTAAAATGCTGTTTGTTTGTTTATTTTTAATGTGATTCTTTTAAAAAAGGGGCAAAGAGTCTACAGCTTTATTTAAAAATGCTTTTTAAATTGCTTTTTATAGCTGCTTGTATTATTGTTTTGGTTTATTCACTAAACCCCACGGTATATTTCAGTGTAATTTTTTTCAGATAAATTATTTCAAGACAAAAAAAAAATCTATTTTTGCAGGTCAGGCAGAACGCACATGAGTAAGAATGCCAATTTCCTTCATGTTTGAACTTTGCTTCCTTGATCATTTCCGTAATCTCTATCAATTTACCTGTCGGTGCCTCCACTTGTAGCACTGACCTTGACGTTTTGTAATAGATGTCTCATATGGCCTTTGCTCTTTCCTTTTCTCTCCTTTAATTTCCATGGTTATCCCCACTGGTGGTTTTCTTCTTTTATAGCCTATTTATTTCCCAGTGATATGTTCTTCCTTGGACTCCCATCTAATTAAAGGTGTACTGTCAACTTGAAAATCACATTTCCATCTGAAAATGTTGTGTCTTCTCTTGTTACAAGATGCTCTTGAGATGACTCTAACAGGCAGAGCCGATTTGGTTTTTTTTTTCCCTTCCCTTTTCTCATTTTGCTTACCTTGTGTAACATCCCAGCATTATCTGTGTGTCTGATATTTCTGGTACCTGAGAGAGTCCTGCCACTATCTGTTTGGGAAGGAGGAGAGGAATGACCCTTTTGACCTCCCTGCATTTACCTTGTGGCCTTTCAGGAACGCATGATTCAAGAGCTGAATGAAAGAAGCTGTATTACAAGAGTCCTTTAAAGGAAAATTAAGCTCAAGACCTGCTACTCTGGTTGTTAGGGAGAGGCCAAGATGTGTGGGAGCAATTCTGCAAAGTGTCTATTAAAGCTTTCACGACTTCCGAAAATATAACTACTTCTGTTCATTTCTTATTTTTCCATGGTCTGCCCTTCTGTACTAATCTCAGAGTAAATATGGCCCTCTCAAATAAACAGTGTCAAATAAAGAAAAGGGTTTTTGGTTTCCTCCATTAAGAGAGAAATTACTCCTGATGCACCAAAGCTGTATATTATGTAATAGGATTGAGTTTGTTTGTTGGTTTGTTTTTGATTTCAGACTTTGAAAACTCATCCAAGATGGTTTTATACTAGTATTGTCATCTCTTATTCAGTTTGGCAGATGCAGTTATTATTGTATCATACAAAAGACATTATGTGTTAGATACTTCAAACCCATTTGAAAATAGACACTGAAAATAGTAGAAGTAGTACTGTCACCATCTTATTATGAATATGTACACATTTATGTGTCACTACAGGACAGAGAGAGAAAATACAGAACAAATTTTGAAAATATGGAAGTGATTTATATTTGGTAGTAAGCTGTGGTCACCAGAAATTATAAGGATAGTAAGATGGATCACAGTGATGCAACAGTTGATACGAGCATTTAATTGATCTGCTCGGGTTCACAAGGCTTTTTTTTTTAATAAAAATTTAAAATACACAATCTTTCGCAGTATTGCTGGTGATGAATAAGGATTGGGTTGTTGTAACACTTAACATTGCTTAACATTGCAAGGTAAGGCAGGGAAGAAGTACAGACTTAGGGAGTTAACTGTGTGACAGGAAGAAGAAAATTTAAGAGAATTCCAGGTTTTCTTTAGAGGTTTTGTACCACTCATATCTTGCCAGCAGGCTCAGCCATGACTTTCTTTTTCTTTCTTACTTAAAGTTACTGAATTTTAAAGTTTTTGCTCTACAGGTTGAAGGGGTTTTTGAAAACCTGTTATTTCAGAAAACCTGTACAGTGCAGACATCCACTGAGATGAAAGAGGAATTTCTCCACACTACTATAATTAATTAAATTGCCTACATTCTTCAATAGTCACTTAGCCAACTTAGGTCATGTTTATCAATATTTCCTGATGAACTGCAGCTACAGTTCTTGGTAAAAGAAAAAGACCTTTTACCAAAGTAATTTGCAAACTTGCCCCCAATTTAGATAGTTCTGTGCCTTATGGTAAAAGAGTAAATGCTCTCTGGCCTCATATCAGGCCTTTCTAAGTGTATTAAATTCTGTATTGAAAAATATGTTAATAAATAGACATGAATTTACTAAGATCTGGCATACATCTCCCTCAGTGTGAGGATGAATTTGGAAGGCACTTGGTCAATGTCAAATGTGTGTTTACCAGAGGGAGTTGTCAGTGCCTTTCCTCATGCATTGTCACAGTTGTTACTGCCTGGCAGGATTTCTTTTTCTATTCTGGAAATGCTGTGTCAGACTTCAAAAATAATCTTTCATTTTTGGTTTAAATACATCCCTGTATTTCGTATAAACCCAAAATCCAGCATTTTTATCCTGCATTTAACTCACTTTTTGTTATATTTTTCTTAGAAAAGACACAGTACAAGATGAAGAGCACTGCGTGTTGAACTGAAGACTCTGAGTACAGAAAGCCCATTTATAAGAGAAATAAAGTTTGCCCACAGATAACATAACCAAAGTTCTTCAGGATGAACTCTGCTCATTCACAGCCACTACGAGGAGTTCCCTTTTGCTTTGAGTTTCAGTTTCAGTTCTGCTGTTGAGGAACCTGTTTGAGCAATGAGCAAGCACCTCCTTGGGCTCCCTGGGAGGCACTGCTAGAAAGATGCTCTGCTGCTGCAGGCAGTGCTTCTGTAGCATCACTCGTGACAATGTGCTACTGTTGCCTTGAAGGGATGCCAGCTTCAGGTGAGTAACATTCTTACACAAAAAAAATATATCCTTTCACTGAAAAATCTGCTATCATTTCCACTGAGGAATACTAGCTATAGTTTTGCTTTGCAAATTTGGTGGTATATATTACCAGACATACCGCTTAGGGCATTGAGTAATCCCTCCTATGTTTTTCACAATGTACCATATCTAGTAATAAATGTTTATGAGGCAACACTAATTGAACACAAGTTTCAGAGCAGTGAAGATGGGTATGGGCACTATGCAGAAGGGAAAAGATTTTCCCTTCTTTTTTTCCTCCTTGAAGTGAATGGAAAGATGGGATAGCTTTATAACTAGGAAAGGCAGGCATTTTTTAGTTTTGCTTTTTATAGAAGAAATTAAAAATGTTTTAACACCTGAATATTTTTCACTTATACATTTCTCTCTGATTAAAATGAACTGAAAGATACTCGGGTTAGATTAGCTATTGGAATAGATAGATAAGGATTTTTAAGCACTAGAAAGGACAGTGGTAGCTTATTTAAGAAACTGTCAAAATTAGAAACTATGTCTTTCTACACCCTGAAAATCTCTAAAATTTTATTCTAAGTGTCAAAAAGATAAGGATTTTATTCCTGAGGAACTTTCAATGAGAGCACACTGCAGTCCTCCACAGATCTGTCTGTACTTGACTTTCTGGAGCCTCATGGAAAAGATTTACAGAACAAATGCTTTACTACCTGTTTGAAAATGTCTCTGGGACAGATCTTTGGTATAACTCCAGAACCAGTATTTCCTGAAGCTAATGGTGAGTGACATTTTGAGGACATAAAGGGTACTTGTTTAAGTTTCCAGTGAAATACCATCAAACGCTAGTGTTACAATCTGATTTTCTTTGGATTGTTGGTAAGAGGTATGTATAAGAATCTAGGTATACAATAGCTATGAATTGAAATAACTGGGTAAATAATGAACAAGTTATTTGTGTCTTTATTGGAAAGACTATCTGAGCAAACAGCATGCCATTTTCTTAACAAAGCTCATAGTCAAAGTGTCTTATTGGATATTCACCTGCTTTTTGATGTCCAGACAGCAGACAAAATCACTTTTCCATCCTCAGTTGCCAAAGAGCTTGTGCCCTTTTCTGTCCAAGTCCCTCACAGTGGTTGTCCATGCCTTGTTCGCAGGTTAAGTTGCACTGACCATATTTTGAAGTTCATTTTCAATTTTCAGTTCAGCGCTATTGGAGGCACAGAGCATATTAACAAGTTAGATTTTATGTGCTGTTTCTATATTCAGTGCAAGTTCCTATTTTCAGTCTCTTCTTTAGACTGTTCAAATCTTCCTCTCTTGTCGTGCTCTGCCCTTGTAACTGAGATTAGCTGAGGTGTTTGAGATAACCCTCTGTAGGTATTTTGGTATTTGGAAGCAGGACAGTTTCATTGGCAGAGTATAATTCAGAATTTTCTTGAGTTGTGATCTATGAAGATTATTGAGCTGCAGAATACGTATCTCAGCCTATTAAATGTATCTTGGGGCTGCTTTCAGGGCGTACTTGAGTAGACAGTGAGGTAAGAAGGCAGTACTATGATTCTGCCCTTCAGTCCAATAAAGTGAAATTTAAATTAGTGGAAATCAGTAATGTTTAGTTTCTCCCTGCTGCCGAGACATCAGAATTAAGAGGACTTGCACAAGGATGAGTATTGTCCATGTGAATAAAAAGTAACCTCAGTGAACTTACTGGCTTTTTACCATTGCAAAAAAAAAGGTCATTTTCTGAGTGTGTATCTTAACATTTTTAACATGGTGCCACCAGGTATTTATTCATTGGAAAACAGATGCATATGCACATACTCAGCGGCATGCATTCAGTCTTTCCATCTCTCATGATAATGTAGGAAGAACTAATATACTAGCTGTTTCTAGAATGCCTGTTACCTTAACAAGTGAGATATCACAAAATAAACTGTCTTCTTTCGCTTTCATTTCACAAGAAAATTAATTTTGATTATTGCTTTATATGAACTTGCATGACAAAAATTAGATTAAATAGATTTCATAGCTTTTCTACCCCAAGTTATGATGGGCAACTCCTTGTAAATCTCATTATCCTAATCAAATCCTTCTGCATTATACTAGGACAAATTAAAAAAAAAATTATGTGCAGGCCTACTTCGCTGATTGACATCTCTATGATACCTACGTGTTCTTCATGTTTTATTTGTGAGACTTGAATTAGATGACCTGGAAGTTCAAAATAAATGTTTAAGCTTTACTAGTCTTTGAAAAGTGGAAAGATGGAGAAGGTGTTGCTATCCTTGTTAGTGAAACTACTCAAAAATTGGATTGCATGTGCTTTCAGGGCCACACCCCATCCTTATGTGATGAAGCAAATTATCTCCACGTATCTCCTGCACTAATAGTTCCTTGTTTGATAAAACAGCTAGAACATCTACTTAGACAAGCCAAAACTGGGAGTCAATTTTTAAAGCCCAAATCCAGTAAGCTGTTAAATATCACTCACTCAATACTGCAGGCTCTCATTTCCTTCTGCAGCTGAAGGCACTTGGTTCCACCCTGGATGATGCTCTGTAGCTTGTATGAAGTGTATGAAGTGACTGCAGCCTTTTGTTCTATTTTGAAGTGATTAGCTATCTCTAAACTCTTCAAAATGCAAAATTTACTTTTACATGGGTCATATATGTCCTAGTTTCCTTGTTACCCATACCTTATTTCCTGGCTTTCAAGACAGTTGAGCTAACATCCTGGAGGAGCTAGATAGCACAGGCAGTACAGCCTGCACTTGAACTCTCTTACTAGGATGCAAAGGTTGTCTGTGCTGCAAGTTCTTTCTGATATGGCTGTGCTGCCAAGGTGCGTAATGGATGTGAAGTGTGCTGATTTTTCTGTTGATGCAGATACGCTATTTCCTTGAAAGCATGAAGGAAACGGGCAAAAGCCTTGTTTTGTAAGGACACTTCCTTACCAACACACAGATTCTTACAGGTGGTCTCCTGTCTGTTTGGCTGTAGCTTCATGGAGTTGGACCCAATGGCATATTCTCTCATTCAGGAAGTTTGTTCAGACTGTTTAGTTGAACTTGTAGGGAACTGAAAGTGTTAAGGAAATGGGATGGTGTGAAGGGACACATTAAAAAGGTGTGCAAAGAAGATGTCAAAACAGGTATTACATTACTTACAATAAGCCTTTTAAAAGAATTGCTTAACAATTTAAATATAGAAGAGTCCTGGTGTATCAACAAAATCTAAGATGGGAAAGGGAAGAATAACTCTTCTAAGCTAACATACGACATTATATTATACTATATTACATTAATATGATGTGTCATTTTTTCTGATATCTAATGTAAATGGAAATTTGCAGTACAATGTAATTTAATATATGCTATTACAAGCACTTCTGAATGTTCTGGAGAGTACAGTTTGCTTTCTAGGAGACAATATTTATACTGTTAATAATATTTGGTAGACAAAAAGAAAATACAAGATAAATTAAAAAATAGGAATTGGATTACAACAAAATAAAGTTTCATTAAACTGCAGTGGACAATGCTCCTTGTCTTTGAATTTATTCCAGCTTCATTGATAGGTGGCTCATTATTTAAATTCCGTGGCCATCATTCAGATAACTGCTTTATCTGAAAATAATAAATAAGTAAACCAAAGTTAAAACTGTATTAGAAAGTTAAAAAGTACTAATGATGCATGGGTTACCTGGGTACTTCATCTCCCAAACTTCCAAGATAGAAATAATCCTTTAATTTTCTGTATGAGTTGCAAGTCTCTCTTTTTAACACTGCACTACATTTTTGCCTGCGTTTCTTACATTTCTGAATCTCCTTGCTAAATCTGCTCTGTGTTTATTAGGTGGCAGAGATGCCCCTTTGACCTTATTAACAGCAAATGCTTTGTTAAAGCATTTTTGTATATAAAGAAGATGATTTCCCAGTCTATGCAAGGGTTCATTATTCACAGTGGGAGAAAAGTTTTGAACCCTATATTGTTTGAATGACAGGACAGATCAGTGAAATAAAGCATAGAATGTTTCAGAAAATGGGACAGAATGATAAAATGGAAGTGTATGTTGTTTGAACACAAGTCTCTTATCTCTAGGAGCTTTTTTTTTCATTCAAGTGTCTCAATTTAATGATATTCAATTAAGTGTATTTATTTGCTTCTGGTAAATTGTTTTTTATTTATATTTTATTCTTTTTCCATAATGACAGCACTACTCATCTAACACCACTGAGTGGCAGATAGCAATGAACAACTCTGTATGCAACATTGTATTTGACCAAGGAGAAACTGATGAATCTTCACTGTGTTCAACAAGCTATGAAATTTCTAGTCCAGTGCCAGTGAAACTGGGACACTGCAGCATCATAAACTATCACTATGTTGATAACACACAGGTAACAATAAGGGCAAGTTTTATGACATCTTGGCAAAATCACAATTTAGAATATAATTTTAACTGTGAATAACTGTATCATAATCTTTATTTGGAGCTCAGTTCTGTATTGCCTTCTGAATTGTGTACATCTGTGCAGATTCTACCAAATAAGGATAGTATATGGCACCTAACTGAAGAAATGCTAAATTTAATTGGTTGACCATGTTCACACCATTAGCTCTATGTCTGTCTTTGTGAAGGACAAATATGGACCCAGCTGGGGCCAGAATTTGGCTCTGATCTGTTTCCAGATTTTGCTTTTACTTCTAGTTCCAGACAAATCTAATAATCAAAGAAACACTTTTTACTTCAAAGAATACAATGCTAATAGCAGCTATGATACCTGATACTGCAGAGCTGCAAAATGCTGCTTAAGGGAACACGTAGCTAATGTAGGACCTGCATCTCATGTTTTGATAAAGCTTTAGATCAGGGGCCCAGCAACATTATTCTTAATTACAGAACATCCCAAGTGAGAGCTGAAAACCTTGGTTTTAATTAATAATATTTTCTAATATTAAGAAAGAGGCTTTTTTACATGGATCCATAGACGTGTCTCTCTTTCTTCTGCCAGCATACTCAGCCTAAGTCCAGCTGTTATCAACCAGCTCTATCTCTAGTAGACTCCTCATGAAAATGATCTGACAAAATGAAAGTTTGTGGCAGGTGTAGGATTTGTGAATCGAAGCTTAATTCTCTACAGTCTGTGTTTTTAATTTGACTCGGTGAAACATCACATCTTCTATTAATTCAGAAAAAAAAGAAGTTGGGCAAATTAGCAAATACTTCGTTCTTTAGTGAATTGTGATTTACAAACAATTAATTATCTAAGTCAACGCCACATTTAAAATGAGACAATTATTCAGCACCATTTGTCACTTTGTATTTTAATGGTTTTGAAGAACTCTTCCAGCCCCTGCCCCCACCCCCAAAAAAAAACCCGCAACGAAAAAAACAAGTTTTTTTTCTCTATTTTGATTTTGAAAGTACCGAATTTTGCAATGAGTTAGTTTCCATACCTTTGCCCTTTAAGCATTGTCTTAAATCTGTTCTGTCAGAGAAACCGTCATACATCTATCTGGTTTTCTTATCATTGTGTTCTTTCTTATTATAATACTAATTAAATGGCTGGTGAAAGCAAAGGACAGGCAGTGCTGGGCAAATTACACTTAGCTCCAAACTATTTCTTTTATCTTTAAAGTGACTCCAAAATCCATGACTTTAAGGTGCCACAGCAATAAAATTGCTAAATCAGTAGAAAGCTTAAACTAGATGATAATTTCTCTTATCACCATGTAATGTGAAGAGGAAAATGATAGAAAAAAATGAGTAATATAGCCAAGTATGAATTGTGCAAATTAGGATTCTTTGCTTAATTTTAAAAGTTTTATATCCAAGAAAGTGTTCGGTGCAGATTCATTCTTCACAAGATGTTCATAAATACGCACCAAGTGGACGTTTTTGAAATAATATGCAGATAAGAGCAAACGTTTCTCTGAGTAATTTTATCTGAAAAGTACTGTACAAGTTTTTGATTGCACACAATTGAAAAATCATGCTTGGTACATGGGATTGAAATATCGTCTCACTATCTTCTCTGCAGACACTCAGCATAGCATTCTTGTGCCTTTGGTGTGGCTTTAACTATAATGTTTTCCTATTAATCTCTTGACATTCTCCCATTTTCTAAAATACCAGATATTCTGAATTTTACAAGCTTATTTGGGTGAGATTTTTTCAGCTACCTATTTTTTTTTAAAAGCCAGTTCTTCATGGAAATTATCTATAATAATTACATCATTAAAAATGCAGGGATAAAGACTGTTTGTAGGTGAGGAGTGAGCAGCGTGCAGATTTCAGAATGTGTCTGCTAATTCTAGTGGCATCACCAGTGATCAGTGTCATCCCAAACACAAGCCTAGATTTTTATTTATGCAGTTAGGTATGCTAAGAGTTCTGGAGCTCTGATCTCAAAACCTCCACTCCTCATTTTTCTTACCTGTAAACTGGTGATGCTGTTCATCAGGGTCTTTTCTCAGTAAGTACACATCTCCATCATGGAGGAAAAACTGGTTGCAGTTTGACTGGCTTGTATGACACAGGGGCATAAGGGGCAGGATCTGCCTCCCTTCTCAAATGCTGTGATAGAGCGTAGGTTTAACTGCTTTGAAACTCAGGGACTGCTTTTCATAGCAGCTGCAAAGGCTTCTACTGATGCAAATCCATTTGGCCTGATTCCATTCTCATATCGACCTGAATGAAACTATGCTGCAGTCAAGGAACTTACCTCAGGATACAAAAGTAGTGTTAGATCACAGTCAGGTCTCTAGTCTGCTATTACTGTTCTTTCCCCTTCCTTTTAATTTGAAAAAAAAAAAAAAAGAAGAGGAAATTGGCTTGCTTCCCCACTTTGTTGTATATTATGCAGTGAAGTGGACCTGTGCAGCAGTCATGCAGAAACTTCTAGCAAACAATCTGTTTTTACTTGAAAAATATATCATTGTGGGCATCTCAGGACTGACGCTCAACAGGCAAAGCAGTGTTTTTTTCTCATTGGCAATAGAAATTCTGCAGAACTTCCTTCTAGCCTCGGAGAAAAATCTCTTGTGTGAGAAGGAAATGAAACAAGATTTTCTTCCTTCATTTTCACCTGATGAAGCCTCACCATTTCCGAGCACATCAGCGCCGGCCCACTCTCAGTGTCCCCAAGGTATATTCACTTCCCACAAAGACTCAGGTCCATCCTGAGCAGTGCGGCATTTCGTCCTGCATGATGCAGGGTTTTGCCTTCTTTGCTCTGTTGTTTATTTTATAGCAAGGTTAATATAAAATACCTTTGGTTAATAAGAACATTGCCTATGATTACCTCAAGAGACCTTTTGCTTTATTCATGAGATTTTGTGCCCAAAGTTGGATACTAAACCAGAAATAAAATGGTGGAGTACGAGGTAGGAAAATTGAGTTATTCCTGCATTATTATGCAGGAATAAGAAAAAAAGGAGAGGAAAAAAAAAACCAAGCCAGTAATTTTCATTTAAATTTTCTTGTGTATGGCACCTTTTAAAGTGAATGCATATTTCTATTCAGCAGGGTTGTCAGGTCAAATAGTGCTGTTTACACATTAAACTGTAGCAGTTCTGCTCAGCTCTTATCCATACCTTGTCCTTCAAATACAGAAATGTATCTGGAGGCAGTCTTTTTTAACAACAAAAATCTCCTTGATCTGTCATTGTGAGCGGGGTTGAAGAAAAGTTCAGCATTACTAAGTGTTGTGAGAAAACCTTTATGTTCCTCACAAGATTTAGACAGTGCTTTTGTAATTCCTTTGCATGCTTCAAAATGTATTAAACAGGAAATAGAAAGCTTTAGTGCTAACCTTCCAATCATTTTTCCCCAGACCAAAAAAAAACACATAAAATTAGTATGTTTTTGTGTTGCTGAGACTTCATTAAAAAATACTGATATATATAATGCAAATCATACTTTTTCACTGAAAGATTGAAGTATGTGATAGCTCTCTATTAAAAGATAATTTAAGCTGACTCCAGAAAGCACACAGATTCTGAATTCTGTTGATATCTGCTTTTGTTGTCAGTATTTCTTGCATTTTCATCGCCAGCAATGGCCGTTTAAGTGGAGAAACGCAACTCCCAGCATGGAAGGATTATTTTGCTAATCTCCCTTAAAGCTTCCCCCCAGGTATTCTATCAATATGAGGTTATTGGTAGGGGACAACTTAAACTTAATATAAATCCTGTTTTTTTGGAGCTGTGATTTTAAGTTGCATGGCATTTCACAGTCATACAGAAGGCTATTTACTAGAATTATTCATTATTTCATTCTGCTGTCCTCTAAATCTAAGACCCAGTAGGAATAATGTTTTCCTGTAGCTGCCCTGGCAAATATGCCTTTTATTACAGGAGAATCACACAGCTTTCAAATCCAATTAGACTCCTGCCATCCTGCTGTGACATACATTAAAATTTAGCAAATGAATCTTACAGAATGACCTGCTTCTTTTGCCATAGTATTTTTTCATTTTTTACAGTTCTTTTATGACAGGTTTCTTCAACCTGGATTTTTTTTTTCTGCATTCCTACAGTTAGTTCTTTTAGGAAAGGAGAAAATAAGGAAACGCAGAAAATGTATTGAGAGGCAATGCTGTAAATGGTGCAGTAAATTCCATCTCAGATAATTGAGATGACCCGCCAGTTAAATAAATAAATAAATAAATAAATAACCATTTCCTGGGTCTATCTGGCAGGAGAACCCACAAGGCAAAAAATATATATAAAAAATAAAAAAAATCACATGTGCTTTCGAAGTCCGTATCTCATTAAACAGATGAAGCCACTGTCCCAAAGGTATACAGTGAACTGATTTCACCAAAAAGTCTAAGTTTACTAGAATTGTCCTCAGTAAAGAGACACTGGCAAAACGACAGATCATTGCAGCCAGTTTTGGATCTGGCTGATTCTTGCTGATTGACTGAGGTCTTCATTTTGTTAGGTATGAGTTCTTCCAGTCTACCGTATCAGAATATGAAGTAACACACTAAATATTTTATTCTGCACAAAATTAAGTATCACTGGCTTTAATTTATCTTCATCAGAAGTGTCCCTATTGCAAATAAAATAGCCTCAGTTCAGGAGAGTAAGAGAGGACAGGCATAATAATTAAAGCATAAATAATCAGAGCACACGACTTCATTAAAATTTATTGTTAAAGTATGTTCTTATAATCTGTCCTCCCTTTTAAGGTGCTTTACCATGATGAAATGTTCTAGTTTGGGGCACCGGGTTTTTGGAGCCTGCAAAGACAGTCCTGGCAGATGGAATGGGCCACACAAGTGGCACCGTGCAGCCCCATCATGCTCTCCTAAGTCCCAACGAATGACCTTCTGCCTGTCTCAGCAGACAGCCATGAAAGGGAAAATCTGCAGCTAACAGTTCTACCTCTGTTGATCGATCCTTCATGAACCAGAGGGTGCCTTTCAGAGTTTCTTCAGGGAAAGATCAGACTATCTATGTGCTCTCCAGTGGACCAAACGTAAATGCGGTCTGTCTGAGGCTCTTATCTAGCTACTGTGTTCCTCTTTTGGGCCTACAAAATGCAATCGCACGAGATCTGAGAACGGTCAGAGATTGTGTTTGCTTAAATACTTTGACAAAACTTTCCTATTTGAAACAAACTTTTCCATAGTGGTTTAGTTTTATTTATCTATTATAGGTGATTTTCAGTCATGTGTTTTCATTGTTTACTTCATTTCATCTTGTGTTATTATGAGATTTTTATACTGAGACCATTCCGTGTTTTCATGCATTTAGTTTGTCCACACAGTTGCAGTTTGAAAACACTTTGCAGCTGTGATGGTGTTGCAGAAGCAGGCTGTGTACACTGCTGCTCATGAGCTTTTGGAGTCGTATTTGCTTCAGCGAATGATCTGGTATCACAGTGTACAGGAGCTCTTTCTGTTATTTTTGTTACAATTTTTTGTCAGAATGTAGAGTCTGAACTGAATGTATAGGGTTGGGATTGTGCTAATTTTGCTCTTCTGCCTTATTACCTTGTGATGCTGTGCTTTGTATTACAATTTTGCCAGTTCTTCATCAAGTCTATTCAATTTCCAAGAGAGTGTGCCTGTAAGTAATCATCACCTTCTCCCTCTGTGGTACCTGTGCTTTCTTGTCAGTGACTCACTCAGAAACTGTTCCTCTTCTGAACATGTCATTTTAATAGAAATGCCAAGGGTAGTAAGTCTACTTTAATGACTAAGTGCACTGAAAATCAGAGTGGATACATTAAAAAGGATTTCAGAGCTTGTCCTCAAAAAGCATTTGAAACCCCACCAGAAATACACCTAATCTTTAAGAGTGAGATTATGACTGTGGTGTCATATAGTAGGAGCCCCTTCTACATTCTGAGGGCTCTTCTTTGCATCTCCTTTTGAGGTACAACAAAGTCAAAGAATTTGCCTGCTTGCCTATTCTACTGGGCAAGGGGGTGGGAGGATGAGAATATGCAGGTAAAGACTGGGGCCTTATTTTCCTCTAAGTCCCTCCTCAGTGGTCTTTTTTCTGGTTTGAATGCATCGTAGTTTACTGTTCCATTTTATTCAGGGATTGATGCACAGTCAAAATCTAACCTTCTGTCAGAAATGATGATAACTAGTTGTTTTTGTAGGTCATTGATTCATCAATGGCACTTTTTCCAGCTGAACTAATGGTACTCCATCTAGCTGTTCTCCAGTTCTTATTTATGTTTTATTTACATCAGCTCCTCTCCAGAGCCAACAGGCGCAATCATTAGCAAGGGATTCTTGTGCTCTTTCAGGCTGGAAAAGCCCTTGTAAAAGCTGGAGGCTGTTACAGAGGTGTAAGAACCAACAGTGTTTGCAGCCAGGCTTCTTGCTTGCTTTCACAGGGCAGCCCCTCTGGAAGCAGGGTTCTCCATGTGAAGCATTCCTCCATAAGTTATTGCCATAAGGAGGAGTGATCTGACCCATAGGTATTAGACTTGAGAAGACCTCTGGAATCCCCTGCTCCAAACTCTGCAAACAGTGAGGGTTGACACGATTCTCAGGGATGAACATTTGCCTTGAAATCAGTGACCCTTTCAGCTGTATTACTTCCCTGCTCACTCATTTTGTACTATTTAATCTACATTTTCCCCTTCAGTAATTTTGAACTATTACTGTACTTCTACCTGCTTTCCCTATGCTGCCAACAGTCCTCTCACAGCAGCCTCCAACTTCTTTTTATTAATTCCTCCTAAGTACTCATAGCCTGTTATCTTGTCATCTTTTCTCTAGACAGGGCAAATTCAGCAGGTGGTTTTCTTTCCTAACCACTATTAATACAATAGTGTCTTAGTTTCAGCTAGGATGGAATTGTTTTCTTAAGGGTGTCTTGTATGATGCTATGTTTTTGGTTCTAGGAGAAAAACAATGCTGATAACACAGCAGTGTTTACAGGTGCTGTTAAGCAGTGCTGTACAGAGCCAAGGCCGTTCTCAGTGAAGGGCCCAAGGAGCTGGGAGGGAATAGAATAAGGACAGATGACTTAAACTGGCCAAAGGGATATTCCGTACCATATGACACCATGTGGAAGGAATTTTGAAGGGGGTGGGAGCTCATATCGCTCTCTTCTGCTGCTCAGGGGCACACTGGGCATCAGTCAGAGGGTGGTAAGCAATTGCTTGTGCATCACTTCTTATATACATTCATATATATATATAGCCATAACTATTATCCTTTTCTCTCTTAGTAAACAGTTTTATCTCAACCCACATGTACTACTTATTTTTTTCTGATTCTCTCTCCCATTCCACTGGGAAGGAGGGAGCGAGTGAGAACGACCGAGCAGTGCTGAGCTACCCCCCACGTTAAACCACAACAAATAGTTTCTGTCCTCTGAACTCTGAGGATTTTGTTTGTCTGTTGGCTGCCCCAGTTAAGTCTCTTTATTTAAACTACCACTGATCGCTAGTAGGGAATGCTCACAGTAGTGCACATGTGGCCTTACCAGCAAGGACTCTGTAAAATGCTATTTTGATTCCGTGTGTAATACCTTTGTCCATGTAGCTGCAAGGACAGCAATCAATGAGATAAGCAGAAAGCACTGAATTTTACAAAAGCCAATGGTAAAATCACTGAATGCTGTGGAAATCTGCAAATGATGAAATTAGATACCCACTTGTAGGAGGGGATTGTTTTTTTATTATTATTAAAGAAATTAGAAGTAGTATTTTAAATCCCTCTGTCCTTGTGTTCTCCACAGAGTGCTCAGGGACAAGCTCTTTCACCAGTCAGCTGCCCACCTTGAGTCACATAAAGCCACGGTGCTTCACCTGCTGGTCTGCAGGGTGCTCGCTTGTCTCCCCTGTGCAATGCAGTGCCCAGAGTACCACATCTTATTGCCTGGTTAATGCATCACCTCCCAGAGAATAACATTTAGAGAGTGAGGTGACATAACTCAGCATAAGGCAAGGTCCAGTTTGACAGCACTGATTTACATTCAGAGTAAAAAGCGTCTGTTGATAGTAATATCACAAAAGGAAACATACAGCATATCTTTTTTTAAAATAGTTTTTCCATTAGAGGGATGGAAGCGTTGTCATAAAGTGTGTGTTTGTTAGATTTAATTTTAATTTGCAAAAATTTTGCATAATGTGCAGTTAAGATTATTTCAAAAGAATTTACGATGCCCCCATCTTATTTCTTTTTCAACACCTTGTGAAAAACTAGTGGGGGAGAGGATAATTGCTAAAAAACATAAACCTTTAATTAAAGGCATCTATATGTGAAATTTCTTCCCTCAGAATATTATTCAATGTTGCCACCTTCAGGCCAAAGTGTGTCTAAGCAAGTAGGGAGATTTGACCAAAGCAGAATCTTATAATTTTGCACTATTACAATTTTTAAAGCACTCCAGTGATTCCTCTTCTGTGTGCTGGGATGGGGATGGCCGGTAAGGGTGGCAGTGTGCATTTGGAGAAGTTAAATTCCTTGATCTTAAGGGAAGAGAAGCTGAGGGGAGGAAAATACCACAGCTAATACAATAAACATACATAATGTGTGGTTTCCTTTTAAAAAAATCCATCTCAGCGAATTAGAGTTATGCTTGTTAGCCAGCTGCAGGTTTCTGCAGAACTGCAAAGTAGTTTTATTGCCTTCCCTCTTCCAGATTTTTTCCCAGACTTTCACTTTCTCCTTTCAATTTTACCCTGGCAGGATAAAGGTGAATTGTAAAGTGAACAGATTTGGCTTGGTTGAAATTCAGATCAAAGTTAAACTTGAACTTATAGGAGATATTCACTTACTTATGTAGAGGGAGTAAATTCTGCCAGAAGAGAAAGGAACTCATGTTATAGAAATTACACAGTGATCTCGATCAACTGCAAAAGTTCTAAAGATATTTGGTCGTAGGAAATTTGAGTCTCTCATTAAGGGTTCAGTGTTAAAATTGATTTTAAAAACCTAACCCTTCTAGGTAGGCACTCACAGTAAGTAACATTCCCTTTGTCCGCATTCTTGCCTCTGCTGGTTTCTTCCAGTGCCGAGCAGGGGGACCGGTCTACGGCACTGAGTTATTGATTAACTGGTGGCACAGTCCCATTTTCTGTGTATCCAAACCTAAATCCTTTTGAAATATAGCACTGCAAAAACAGTGCCTTCCACCCAAAGAAAAATGTCATACTGTTCTGTAACAACAATGGCAAGCACTCTCTTTGGACTGAGGAATAACGCTTCACTTCCTACTTAAATGGTTTTGCGCTGTTGCACTGAAGAGCTGGCACATTACTCCCCACAGGTGGCTGCATTTCAGTGCCTAGGTGAAGTGAGTCTATTTCATCTTTCAGCCAAAGTGAGTACTAAACATAACATAGGGCTCCTCTATTTCCACAGGCTATTAACCTTCCAAAACATTCACCTCGGAGGCTAAACTTCGCAGTACTTCAGCTTCGATTCTGAGAAATGTCTCTATTCCACAACAACATGATAAGTGAGAGTGAATTAAGTCCCTCGTGCAACAAATGGTAAGCATATGCCAGAGCGAAGCAGGGGCTTAAACAGCTTTCTGAACTTAGTCCTTCTCAAAAGTAACATTTTTATTTTAGCAGGTTTGAGCAATACCTCTTCATCCATCTTTAAATAACAAGAGAATGGCAATAGGAGACGTGATCAGACTGAACTTCTCTCTATAAAAGCATTTTAAAATATGGCACTTTACCAATAGTATTCTTGGAGGATTTGCAAAACACAGCAGAAATTCAGAAGAATTGAAAACTGAGAGCTCCAAAAGAAACCGGTAGGCCTGCAAAGGCATATTAGTGTCCTTGACCTGAAGAAAAAGAAAGAAAGAAAAAAAAAAAGACACTCAAAAAACCTAAATTTCTTGTGTGTGGGGGGGGGGGGAATCATAGAATCATAGAATGGCTTAGGTTGGAAGGGACATTAAAGATCATTGAGCTCTAGCCCCACTGCCCTGGGCAGGGTTGCCACCCACAAGATTGAGCTGCCCAGGGCCCCATCCAGCCTGGCCTTGTATGCCTCGAACTGACAGCAGCACCACCTAAACAAGTAGTTTATACTCTGTTAGTTGATGGTAATATTTGCTTAATAGGGCAGGTGGAAAGGGTTGTTCACAGAAAGTAGCTGAGCTGATTATTAAACTACTGCTACTTCAAGAGCTTAAAGTGAGTACTATCCCAGGTAAACTTTGAGGGAGGAACTTTGTCGTGGATGGGGGGTATGTATATATATACTACATCTGGGTTAAACAAGATGATGCATATGTCTATAAAGTATTGCTCAGAACTGCTATAGAAAAAAGTAATAGCTAAGTATTCAATACCTCATTTTCATTCCCACTGTTGTTTAGAAAAAACAGTGTAGCTGGAGATGAAATATACTCCACATTTCTGAACCGGACAATTATAACAAAAAAAATGAAGTGATTAGCCAGAAATACTTCCTACAATGGAAGGAGGAAATAAGTGAAACCAGCTGCTGAAGGGGCGAAAGTGCCTCCAACAATAATTCACCGTTCAGTCAGTGGTAAAGAGAGCTCAGTGGTCCAATCAACAGATTTTGAAATATTTAATCTTCAGAATCTGTGGATTTATGCATAGGAATAGAAATCTTGACTGTTTTCTTGAATTACATTGATTGAGCTCTGTGCATTCTATTACATGGTTTTATACTGTTTAGTTCTAAAAATAAATGTCTTTCTGCCCAAGAGATATTCCAAAATTCAAGATTTCATCGTTATTATTTTAATATCATGGGTTTATATCAGGGACACTGCAGCATTGTTTCTTCATCCATGGTAGCTCAGAAACAAGCGTGCCAGTTGGCTGCCACCTTCCACCTGAAAAGCTGCTGTAGTTCAGTGTGACTGCATGGGGGCATTTATAATACACTCATCACAGTGGTATCTGAGCATTGTTTAATCTCGGAAGTGCTTGAGAATGAATGGCTTATATATCTGCAGAATATTATTACTGTGTGCTTAACTGGGACATGCTGAATAGAGAGAGCTGCATTATTGGGTCTATTTCCTTGGAAACTGATGACACTGTATAGTAATGACCGTTTGTTAATCAAGATAGTATTGGCACATGTTCTGCTTAAGAGGTCTGATTAGATTCTTCCAAATAAAGTGTTGTTTAGCCAGGTGACAAATGGGTGTGAAATACTGAACTGTTTTTTCTTTTTTTTTTTTTTTTTTTTTTTTTTTTTTTTTTTTTTAACGTGCAAGTTGCCACACCAAGATGAAGAGGTGTATTCCCCTGGATCCTTGGGTGCCTCGGTTCAGGCTGGCTGAGTTCAGTGCACCGGCTGAGGGCAGGGGCAGCCTGCCAGCGCAGCATCACTTTCTTTGGATGTGGCACTGACAAGCTGCTGGCAGCGGTAGTTCTCGCTTGGCGTTTCTGTAGCTCATCATAGGTGAGTGAGTAAGAGCATTGCCCCATGTACACAGGTACACACCAAATACTTTGTCACATGAGCTTGTTATGAGCTTGATGACTCAAAACAACCCAGGATGCGTGGGGCATCTTCCAACCAGTTTTCCCCAGTGGAAGACTTCAGAGCTTTGGAGAGCGTATGCAAGCTTGTCACTCTCTTCAGCAGGCTGTCTTGCATTTACTTCTTCCTTGTCAGAGCCTTGCAAACCCAGCTTCAAGCACAGATGGGCCCAAGTAGACATTTTCATTTGAATTCAGTAAGTCTCCTCAGACTGTGGTTCAGTCAAGAGCAAAGCAGGAGTTCTGCTAAATTAAGCTGCTGTCTGTGGTAGAACTAATGCAATTTTTAGTGTTGAGAAACACTGTGGTTTGATAGACTTGGCACATAGGTAGTATTGCTACCGCACTGTCATGACAGATAGCCTTAAATCATTTGCTTAGCTGTAATATAGGAATGCATGAATACATGCCTTCTTCCATAACAATTTTGATCCTCTCTCATCTGACAAAACACGTCTTCTTCACAGGAGAGAAACACAAAGTCTTTGACTTCTTTGTTAGAAAAATAATAGTGTTAGTAAATGTTGTAGTTGTATTCTTTGTAACAAGGTATTAAAATAAAAAGCCCACAGATGCTCATTAATAATTTACAGCCTCTCTCTACAGCTGGTTAAGCACCATGGATTGTTTTATTTTACCACGGAGCTGAAGAGAATTTACCATTGCTTCCATATGGAGAAACCCTAGAGATATTGATAAATCATTTCTCAGTAAAAGAATCTGCAAAGTCACCAGTAGGTGTGATCCCAGAAATTGTTTCAGCTTTCTTTTCAAAATCAGTATTTCTTTTGATACCAGAAGTATTGTTTTCCATATCAGTAATCCCTTCACATATCCTATAAAATGGATCTGGTAACTGCTAGAAAGCTGTCTTACTAGAGCTGCTTGAACTATACATTGTATTTTTCTGTGTTGCTCCATGCTATAGGTACTGGAGCTCCTACCTGCCTCCCCGGTGAGCAGGGTTACTCAGCTTGTTCAGTGCAGAGGCTCTTCCTGGATCCAGCTCACTACTTTTTGTGGAACCAGGAAAGAATCAGGGGTACCTCCTTGAGGAAACTCAGCAGAAGTCTTGGGACAGACCATAAAAGCATTTCACATGCTGATATTCTACTCACAGTTGTATAATGCAGATGAGTATCTCCTGATTTAGAGATGTGAGAACAAAATGTAGCCCTATTAACTTATCTGCCAATTATCAGTAGTCAGACCCTAGATAATTAGAAACAAACTTCTTGTTAACAGACAGTGGGAATCAATTCTTTGCATGGTCTTAATTTATTGTTTTTCACAGAGTAGGTGAATCAGGATCCTGATTATTTTTATTCTCTGTAAGCCCTTTGAAGTAACGGGATGAAATAAAATTGTGATTGAGCCTAACAATGGACAGGGATTGAGACAGTTTTTCTCTCCATCATGAAATGGAATGGAGTGTTATGAAAAGGTTTTCTTCCAGTTTTTTTGTTTAGGAAAGAAGAGTCAAGTTGAAAACAAGAACATTAAATAAAGGGAAAGCTATATTCTGAAATAGGTAGAGAGAGACCATTTCAGCTCTTCCCAATTTGCTAGAAAATATCTTTGCCTCTCTCATCATCGCCTTTCATTTTCCCCTCTCTCAACTCTGTTAAAACAGTCACTGAGGCTACTGCCTACAACTACAGCAACTGAACAGCTTTAGTGTCGGGTGAATTTATAACAGGATTGTTATAATTTGTGTCGAGGGACTGGAAAGAACTGTACATCATTATGCAAATACGTATGCAATAGGCTAAATGGTGAAACAGAGAGGTAAAGAAAGGAAATCCCTCATGGACATACCAGAGAATTGACGCAAGAATTTCCTCTGAAGCAATTCCGTCACATTGTGAAAATACATGTTTGGACCATTTTAAAACTTTTTGTTATTTACTCAGTAGACCGTAACGGCTCTGAAGCTTACTGCAGTGTTTATTCAATAGACTAAGTCAGTTTTTTTGGCCTATCATGTAAATATGTATTTGAGTAATTCTAAAAGAGTGTATTTTACTCCACGGACCGTAGTGGCTCCTCTGGAGCCTGTTACATTGTACAGTATTTTCTAGTATGTTGCGGTCCCTATGTTAATACAGATATAGTGATCTTCATGGCGTGCTTTGTAACTGTGCTCTAAGGCCTGGTTCCCTAAGTCTCTCAGGTGCGTGAATGGAATATCAGATTGCTCCAAGCAGTTTTACGTTGTGCAAGGCTTCTGTCTCACTCTTTAAAAATGAAAACCTTCTGGTGAGAAGGTGGAAATTGCGCCACTGTCCGAAGGTTCCTGGAGGAGCTTACAGTTAAACTAGTATGAAAGAAGCCCAATTCCCTCCAGTCTCCAGTAGTCTCTACATGCTTGCTTGAAATATTTGTTTTTCTGGTTTATCTGTGAACGTCTCAATGACATTATCTAAAACACAAAGAATTTAATGTATTTTTGAGATAGCTATTCAGCTTTGTCTTGCACTGATTCTTGTCAGTATTCCCCACTGAGGATCTGTTTGTTTCTTAGTGACCCAAAAGCAAAGCTGGAACATCTTAGAAATGCCCAAGGTGCAAAGGTTTGCTTCCAAAACAAGAAGCATCTCTAGGTTTTGGGGGAGAGAGGCACTGCTGTGAACAGCAGTCTGAAGACTACAAGGCTTTTCACCTGTGCCTGGCTTTCTTACAGAGTGACAAAGCCACAGCTTGAGTTATTTATCTTAGATGCTGTGGCAGGGTGAGGATCCCATGTTAGCCATGAAAACACCTTTTTGGTTAAAAGCTGGGCTGGAATCTCAGTGCATTTTAGCTATATCACTGGAAGCATTTCATATTGTCATCTCTGCTCTTTCCCTTATTTTAGAAAAAAAAAAAAAAAAAGGATTAGTTGGGATTTTTTCTGCCTTTTCTTGTTTTCTTATTTCTTTCAATACTGTTGACATTACCAAAGCATTAACAGCAGTAAGAGAGGAGTTTGCATATGCAAATTTTACTCCCTTAATTAAAATCAGGCACACTTGATTATGCTGCAGAGCCCCACAGCTGCAAATCTGTAAACAAAGGTTACATGCTTAGAAGGAAAATTGAGCCTTAAGTCATGTTTTTGTGATAGACTTTTGTTAGTCCTTAGTCTGCTGTTAATGTGAAGCCCAGTGCCAAATTAAATTCCTCATTCCTAGACTGGAGTGCATGCTGTTCCAGGGGCTCATTTTCTGGTTATTTTGTTTAGGTTTGGGATTGCTTTATTTTCATTTTGTATTTGCTCATCTAGCTTGGAACCTCTTGCTTTCTGGTTGGTAGGAGTAAAGCAATTAAGGTCAGGTGAACGTTGTATAATGTGATGAGGCATCTACAAAAATGATTAATAAGACAAAGAAGCCATGGATTTTCAAGTTTTTTTTTTTTCCTTCTTTTTTTTTTTTTCTTTTCCTCCACCTCTACTTTTCTCCCACTGTGTGGCCTTAGTCCTTCGAAACTCAAGGAATGCTGTGTTTCTGCTGTCTCTGGAAGTTATGCAGTCTGTTGATGGACCTGAGGATGTTGGTTAGTGAGGCATTTTCCTTGTGGAAGACATGTTTTCCAAAATGCTTGTTTCTGCTCTTGCGCAGTAGTCTTTAGCCCCCCTCAATTACACTGATACAGATCTCCTTTTTAAATGGATCATTCAAAATATCTAGTAAAAAGAAAAGCAACGAACCCAGCGCAGCACCCTAGTACTGTGTGCTTTCTCTAAATCAGTTAATTTCAGTGATTTAACTTATAGCTCAGCTCTACATACAGTCCAAGACTAACCAAGAGATGTGGTGTGAGCGAGGTGGGGAGGGGCAAGGTGAGGAACAATACTTGGTTAGATCACATAGGATATACCAATGTCATGAGTGTACTGTGCACGTGGACCCTCTGTGATACAGACGGTGGCATTACATTTCGATTTTTCCACGCATAAAGCACTAAAGCAGTGCAGAAGATTTGTTTTTTCTAACAAATATCCAGCTGATTGAGCTGTCAAGATCTTTTTGACCACTTATCTCCTAGTCTTAACAAGTAACTCCAGCTCTGGATCAGATATGGGAATTAAAAGGACAATAGATGTTTATTCTCACAAAGCCTGGGAGTTTAAGAAGCCATGTATACAGTGCAAAGTAGGTGTGATGTTCTATCTTGCAGTTCTACTACATTTGTTCTGCAAGGCAGAAGTGACTGTGCGAGCTATTTGTCAGTAGAGAATAAGACTGTTGTAGGCAAGAGGCTCTGGGATTTTGAAAGGCTATGGTGTGATGTGTCTTAAATTTTTAAGAACAAATACAGCAGACTTATGTTTTTCAACGTTGATCTTAACTTAAACACTTCCAGGTCTTCTGTCCTTATTGTTTGAATATGTATTGGCTTTCACATGTTGTGAAATATATGTGACAAAATTCATTATCTGCACAGACAATTTTTCCATAAAGAGGTGGGTTTGGAAAACGACAGCGTTCTTGAGAAACGGCAAAGTCTGATGCTGATGCATGGCATTTCCAGTTTGTGAGTTCTGCTGACTCATTTCACTGAAGGATACAATGCAAGTCCACTCATCACTCTTCACATGCAGCCCCTAATTAGCTAGGAATAACCAACAGAAATTACCACAAACTCCACAGGCCCCCTGAGATTCTCTAGTGAGAACATAGCTGGCAGGACCTAAGTTCAACGCAGATCACAGCTACCTACTCACCTAGCAGAGTACAGCCTTAGGTAAATTAATTGCAATTAAGAAATACAATTTTTATCAAATCCCACAGAAGCAAAACGTATATTCAACCACTCTGCATGCTGACCCCACCATAAACATGCAAATTGCTCTGCTCTCATCTGTGACACAGAGACTTCACATCTTCTCAAAAATGGATCTCTGCATTTTGTCTTAATTTTGCAGAGTATTTGGATGCATGGTCACAGCAATATCCGAACTAGATTATTAATAGAAAGCAATGCATTTTCTAAAGATGAACTACTACCCAAACAAAGGGCAAGATTCAGTTATCAAGATAAAGTATCTTCTTTTGTCAGTTCCTGCACACAACGCATTATCATTAATGACAGTTTCAGTCACACGCGTGTGTATCTCTCATTAACTCTAATGGGCTATACATGCACACAGATCTCTGGTTAATACTGAGGGGAATTTCGTATACGTGCAACACTCATTAGTATTAATGAGGGTTCTCCTGTGGGTACCTAATGATCATTAATGGGAGTTACACGCATGTGTATTCTCCATTAACATTAATGACATGTGCATCTCTCATTAATATTGATGTGAAATACAGGAAGCCATATCTCATTAATATTAGTAAGAGTGATGCACACACTGCAAGGAGACAGCCTTTCCTGCTATATCCTCAATGAAGGAAGTTTGAGCTGTCGTTAATTATTTTCTAAGGAATCTTTAGTTGGTGTTATCTTTTTTGGTGAATTATCCAAGGTCTCATTGACCTTTGCCAGAATGCACAGGTTTCCTTCCCACATGAATGATTTATTTCTGAAAAAGCCCAAACATCTTTTCTTTCGTACTAGAAGGTATGTCATCTCTATAATTTTTCTAAGTAAGCATATTCCTGAATTACTGCTATTTCAAAGAAAATTCTGTATGTGCTTTTCACAGCGTAGGGGTGGCACACGTCGCCTACTGAGTTATTGTTTATAGGCACTCAAAATTTATTACGAATTCTTGTGATCATAACTTCATTTTACATTGTACACTAACGCAGTATAGTGTTAAACTTTGACATGTTTTCCGATGAATACAGTAAAGATTAAAGGACACAGCCTCCCTTCAGAGAAAAAAAAAAAGTACGAATTTACTGCAGTACTGAATTTTTCATCCTTCCAGTTACAGAAGGATTAAACTTCAGATATGGTATTCAGTTCTGGGTCCCCCACTACAGGAAGGATATTGAGTTGCTCAAGCATGCGCAGAGAAGAGCTACAAAGCTGGTGAAGAGACTATAAAATGAGTTGTGAGGAGCAGCTGGGAGAACTGGGGCTGTTCAGTAGAGAAGAGAAGGCTGAGAGGAGGCTTCATTGCTCTCTACAACTACCTGAAAGGAGATTGCAGCAAGAAGGGTGTCAGTCTCTTTTCTCAGGTGGCGGGTGATAGGACAGAAGGAAACAACCTCACGATGTATCAAGGGAAGTTTAGATTGGGTGTGGGAAAGAATTTATTCATGGAGAAAAGTGTTCAAGCGTTGGAATGGGCTGCTCAGGGAAGTGGTGGAGTTACCATCCCTGAAGGCATCTAGGAGATGTGTGGATGTGACGCTAACAGAAATAGTTCAGTGAGGTGACTTGGTAGGCCAGGCTGATGGCTGGACTTGAGGATACTGAAGGTCTTTTCCAACCTACGTGATTCTGTGATTCTATTCTGTGATTTGATGTTGCATTCAAATATGTATTCGCACATCTGCCAGACTGTTTCCATGGAATTGACTGTGTTTTAGATCTCCTTTTTGAACGTCTGCCATTGCTGTTGCACAGTGCCATTGCAGAGATTCGTATTTCATGTGGTGGGGCAGATTTGTCCTTCTGAGCTGCTCCTGGAGAACACTTCCCTCTCTCTCCACTTTGGGACATCAGCATCTGGGTGAGTGCTGAAGAGCCAGGGAGGAACTGCACATGGTGTCCATGTGATATGAACAGACAGGGTTAAGGAGGAAGGCTGATCAACCTGTCAAGTCAGGTAAATGGAGATTGGGGAGTGGTTGTGTAAAGTTCAGATCTGGCAAACAAGTGATCTGCAAACGGTTCTCGCATTCATACTCTATTGTAAGATAAACTCTTCTTTTTCTGATCTTTCATGTATCTACCACCTTGTACACAGGAATTATAACCTGAAATAAGATCTCCAGATGCCAACATAATGCCTTAGCTGCAGTTAATACTAACAGTAACGGCCACATCAGGTATATGCTATTTAAAACAGAAAATAATATATTTGGTTTTCAAAGTGCCTTTTGGTAAGATGGTTTTCTTTCTTTTCTCATTTGCTCATGCAGAATTAGAATATCCATTGCCCATGCAAATTAGTTACAAAAAAAAAAAAGACACAGAAGAAACACGTTTGCAAATAACAAATGAAATTTAAAGGATTATGTTTAGCACACACAACTATACTATATCAGACTCCCAAAGGCTGAGGTAGAACAGCACGCTTTCCTGTGCCAGTAAAGCCTCTGCTGCACTAGAAGACTTCAGTGCAGAGAGCGGGCAAACTATATTGGTGTGGCTATTCCATTTCAGGAGCCTTCTGGAGAGAGGATTGAGAGCAGTTTTAACTCCCACAGGAGCTGTGCAGACAAACTCCCTGCACAAGCTTTTTCCATCTGTCCTAGCGCTGCCCCTTTGGCAGCTTGCATGGAGCCTCCTTTTGTTATGTGTTGTCTCCTCATCATTACCGTGATGCAAGAGATGTCACTGCTTTCTTTACCAGCAGATGTTTTATTTCTGAGATCCCTGACCCCGGCAGGATCCGTATGGACCCTGTACATAATCTCCTTCAATTCACATGAAAATCAATAACAAATTTAGATACAGCAGGCATCAAAGCCTGAAACTCTTTATTAGTGCACACATACAGACTCAGGCATATGCTTGCATAAGACGTGCATGCATCCACATTCACCCATCCTGGAAAGTCTAGTGCAGGAAAGGTGATTGTAGTGCTAAAGGGTGACAGATGTCAGAAGTCATCAAGGAAAATGGTAACAATAATATTCTGTTTGGCTACAGCAGCATTAAAGATTCTAATCCGTAATTACAGCTTTCACTTACAATTCAGAATTCAGCTGCTAAACAAACTAAATAATTTATCAAGTACAATATGTTTTAACTGCAGCTTGCAAAAGCTGTAGCCATGCTGTTGTTTCAAATAGTTACCAAATGCTGGAAATGTCAGGCTTTTCCTTAAATTGCATCTTCCTGAATTCCCTTGGTAGATGCAGCTGATTTATTTTTTTTCTTTCTAAAGATGTTTTATTGTTTTTCTACTTTTCATCAGGGTGGGGTTGCCATGGCAATAAAGTAGGATGTCTTGCTGGATTTCACCTTTGCTGTCTTGCTTCATATGGTTCTCTCTCCTCCGAGCAAACATGGTGGACGCAATGCACATACAGATGTCTGATTTCAGATTTCTTTTTTGAGTGTGCTTGGCAGCTGCTCTCCTGAGACAGACGAGGCAGCACTTCACAGGCAGCAATTCGCATTCATCTTCCCACTCTCTAATGGCCACTATCATGTCTCACTTGCTTTGTGAGTTCTCTTTTAAGATGGACAAAGCTTTTCATGAAAGACTTGTTTCCAGTGTAAGCAGAAACTTTTGGTTCAGTATTTCAATTAACTAAGTGACCAAATCAATTCTCTTTCCTTTGAAACTGGTCAGGGTTAAATGGTGAAATATGCCACAACAGAAATTAGAAACATCCATCTCACATCCCAGCAAAATGCCCAGAACAAAGCTGGTTACTGGATTTGTAAGGCTGGTTTTAGGTTGTGACACTGCCATTGTGAGTGTGCTTCTGAAGTGGGTCTCTCTCCAGTTTTCTCAGTTAAACTTCTAGGACTTCTAGGATATAAATGGTTCAAAATTTAAATCACCGAGATTGACATGTTTCATTTTATGTGTATCTTTCCCTACATCTTTCAAATATTAGATTGCAAATCTTTTGTCTATATTGGAATCTCACAGCAGTAGCATCTCAAGAATCCAGATAAAAAGGGATAATAAATGCAAACCTGCATCACGGTGCATCATTTTGAACCTTGCCAGTGAGCTCTTCTCTCCTCATGGATTCCTGTCAGTGGAAATAGTTGATATTTTAGGATACACTAAAGCATAATGCATCCCAGGAATGTATCATTAATACCATTAGAATTTAAAATCCCACATCCCAGTGATGTGAAACTTCACTTCAGTATTTTGATTTCTCTTTGCAATTCAGCCAAAGTAAAATTGAGGTGATGTGTTACATGAATTCCTGTGGTTTAGCTGTGATGCCTGCCTTTGCCTCTTCTCAGTACTCTGCTTAAAACAGCAAAGCTAACAAAATGGTTCCTAATTTCCAGTTTGAGGTCTTATTCTCTGCTTTTTTTCTGTCTTACTCCCTAGAGTTGCGTTAAATTTCCAGAGTCCTCTCATGTCACTTACGTTGCCCTGGCAGAACATCAGTGTCATTTTAAAGTATCATTATAATATTTGCTCATCTGACTACACTGGTCTCTGACTGCTGGTCACACTTTTTCTCTTGAATAGACAGTATTAGCATAATTATTATTCACATGTTATAGCACCCAGGAGATATGGACGCTGTCTAGCTCTCATTTAGTTTATGCTTTGGAAAACTTGGAATCTGGGTAGAAGGCAAGAAGCAGGACATAGATAGCGAAACAGAGGGGAAGACAGGTGCAAAGAGACTACATGAATTTGCATGCTAAGCAGCAACTAATCAGCACTGTGATGCTACCACTTTTTGGATATTATGATAAAAGACTGAATGAAGGGAACCTCCAGAGCTTTTAGATGGTTGGGTAGCTGTTCCCTCAGGAACCCTTTCATAGGATGCAGTGGGCCATCGAGCATGCAGTTATTTGTCTGAAAATACTGCAGTTAGCATAAGAGGTTGTCTTGCCAGGTGAATGGATGATAGCAATTGATTTCTTAATAAAGAAGTCACTCTAAAGATTGAACAAAGTTTTGTGTGTTGTAAGATAATTTAGAGCACTTTATTTTGCTGAACTGGGACTTCTGTTTTGAGCCTGGTAATAATGGCCTGCAAATACAGATTCATCCCTGCCATTGTGACAAGTACTGTGTGTTCTGTACAAGACAGACGGTGTTTACTATTTCTACCCCAGACTAACACTTCCAAGCATTGTATGTTGCAGTTACAGTGATTGTCATGGTTGTAGAGCAAGCTGTGCCTTGACTTATTCTCTCCAGATTGCTTGTCAGAGCAGAGGCCAAACTTCTCACAAGTCTTTCACACGGGAACAGGCAGTCCTGTGGCTTTTAAACCAGCCCTCAGTCCAGCTTGCTCACATGAGGCCCAGCTTCCCTGGGCATTGATAAGCCTCTCATCAGAGAAGCTCACAGTACCCTGTTATAATAAAAGCAGGTTCTGTATGTGTAGGTCTCTTGTCCTGGAAAAATGAAACTGTGGCTGCTGAGTGCAGCTATTTTAAGAAAGCACCAAATTCTGCATTGTGAGAAGAAGAAAACTAAAGGCTTTTAAAAGTAGTTATATTGCTTAGCATCTTCAACAGGAAAATTTCAAAGGATTTTGTGTATTACTGTTATCTCCAGATTATACGTGATAAGACACACAACGTGCAGATCAACTACTACTTCAAATACATGCAAGAGTTAAGTGATAAAATCAGAAATTGAACCCACCACCATTACACGTTGTAACTATCACATAGCCTGTGTCATTTGTGGTATTTATGATTCTAACCCAGCTGTGCTCCTTGCCATTTAATGCAATGACAATATGTATGACATTTGGCGGTGGAAGGGAAAGGGAAAACCACAGCTATTTTTTGGGTAAGCCATGCGTGCTGCTTACAGTCTAAAACTCATTTAGTGTGAAAATCTGATGGCTCTTGAAAATATCTTCCTGGACTTCTTTGCTGAGCTTGCCAAGAATACTGATAATTAACAGAAGTCATATTTGTGATAGAAACAAAAAAGGCTGACCATATGTTTTGTTTATAGTTCTATGCCATTTCTCTAGAAGAAAAATTGAACTTCAAATTAAGTTAAGAAATATAAAAACTGAAAACATGGTTTGTTACTTATCATGTTTACACTAAATAAAAGCAGAATTTAGCTTTTGCATTCAGTTGTATTATCGGAAACATCTAGTAGTGTTTGGTTAACAGTTCTTTTATGGGTCCAAGCACACAGCTGTCTGAGCTGAGGTGTATATTTCAGTGTAGTATCGCCTGCGTGCCAGCGCGTGAGTTCTGTCCGTAGGTGATTCAAATGGTAAAGCCCATGAGCTAATTATCAGCTTCATTGTGTGTATAGTGACTGTGATATCTGCAGTATTGCATTACAGCAGAGGTTCAGTCAGGTACTGTTAAATTCCCCTAATTCTGTACAACATTTTTATTAATAAATAAAAAGATAGCTACGTCAGATTACCTCATTCCAAGGAAGGAAAATCCACATCTGCTGCTGGAAATGATTCTCTCCTGACACTACTGAACAAAACATTCTCATAGGTGTCACTGCCTATGATAAAAAGCCAATAAAATGTAGCAACGCAACTTCAGTAATGATGAAGCATGTGTAAGTGTTTAACGTATGAAATATATTTTATTTTAGTCTTTCAAAAAGTTCTGCAAACCAGACAGTGAAGTGCCTTAGATATATTTCAATAATAACAGTGGTAATGGATAAATTATTCATACAGTAGTTTCTGTGTGCTGAAGTAGGAAAGCTACTTACAAGCTATTTCAACTTTCATTTAAACAGCACATTCCCTTGTGCAGTACCTGCCCTTACTTCAGCTGTTATTTCACATATGCATGCATCAGGTGTTTATTTGGCAGCCATCAAGTTGTAGTGTTAAAACATTTGTTAATTTTTTTTACGATATAGGAATGACTCCTCCTAAGATGACAAACACTCAGTCACCCTTTTATTCACTTTCTAATCCTTTCAATGAGATGACCACATACTGGTCACTTGTGACATTAGTGGCAGTAGAAAGACCCATGACCCCCACCTTTGAGCAGCTATAGAGTATATGTTTAGGAGGTTAATTCCAGCTCCTTTCTGCTGACCTGTGTTGAATTCAAATTACTATCCTAAAAGGAAGGGTCTGGGTAAAAGCCACGACAAGCCTCGAATGCGACTATTTTTAGGACATTTTAGCAGGGGGCAAGTGGAGATGAGTAAGACACTAAACCCAGAAGATTGCTGCTCTTCAAACAAACAGTGAATACCTGACCTGTAATTGAAGATAGGTCATAGTATCTTATTTCTTGTGGCTATTATAATACCCACAGTTAATCATAGAGGCAAAGGTTCTGAGATATTAACACAATTCATATGCTGATGAGCTAGAGCTCTGACATGTAAAAACTGAGGTACGGTTTGTCAGTGTGAGAGCCATTTCAGTTTACTCTTCAGTTTGATGCCTTTAATATTACCCATTATTTTTATTTCTGTATGTTAGTAATGCCCTGAAAAGAGGTATAACATACATAATCTTAAATGGGATAGAAATTTGCTGATATGTACTTGTGAATGTTCTAATCACCATGCCAAACAAAATCAATAAGCAAATATCTGTTGCTAGGAAAATGTTTCACATAAATTAAGCAGTGCATCTTTGTTCGCTTCTTACTGCAACAGTAGCAAACAGACCAGATCTCAATATTCTTGGTATCAGAAAGTTGATTCTGTGTTGGTTACAACAAGCAAAAACAATCAAACAAAGCAACAGTCCTTTGTGACTAAAGAGAACAGAGAAGAGTAGGTCGACCATCGAGTTGGATGCTCATTCTAGGCACACGGTGTGAATACATCGCTAATACAAATCAGAAGAATTTAAATGTGTCTTTTTTTTTTTTTTTTTAATTAAACAAAAGCCACAATTCTTGTCAACCACACTGGTCAGGACATTTTTCCCACTTTGAGAAACCTGGAAGTGCTCTGTCTGAAAACAGGAACCAGCATCTATCATCACAACACAAAGAGATGTTAGTGAGCTTCAGTGAAGCATCTCAGAGAAAAATTGGATTAACTCTTTAGTAACAACAATTCAGCTTTAGTGCAGATGCCACTAGGTTTAAAATAGTGAGAGGAAAAATGACATGCCATATATGTGAAATCTCAGTAGACTGATCCATTTTTTTTTACCATGAAGCAGTAGCAAGGTTTTAAATAGCTGCAACCTACATATTAAAAATGCCCATGTGTATAATACATGAATGAGGGCACCTTGGCTGAATACATTATGGAACAGAGCTGTCGTCTTTACCCCCTTCAAAATCTTGCTTTCTCTTGCTTGTGTGGATAGACGATATTAGTGAGAAGTACTTACCAGCAGTTAAATTAGACAGTGAAGCAGTAGCTTAAAACCATTTATTTTTTTTAAATGAACATCACTCCATGAGTTCCTTTATTTTCCTTTCCTTCCATCACTTCCACAAATCAGGCCATTTCTCTACAGCTCATTACTTAAGCACAAAGCCTGATAAATGATCATGTTTTATCCGCAGACTGACTAGTTGGGTTTTTTTGTTGGACGTGTGTTTGTTCTTTCTTCTGTTACTCATTCACCTCCTGCTTCAGCAAAGACATAATCCCATCTTTGTTTGTATAACTAAGAGCTGATTCAGACACAGGAAAAAAATGTGTGCTGCTGAATGGAGGCTGTAACATCTACTGCGCTTGATGGATTTGAAATGATGTATGCAAAAATCTCTACAGTTGTTTGTGTTTAGGACGAGAGTATGTAATAATGCACTTGCTAGGCAGGAGTGAGTCACTGACTGTTTCAACAAGATATGTAGATTTTGATGCTGTGCCATTCAATGAAATGCATTTATTTCAATAAGGCGTATATTTGTGGCTCATGAGCCCATTTCAAGAAGAAGATGCACAATTTTTGGATCAAAATAGCTTGATTTATTTTGCCCCCTTAAGAGTTGCTTTCCCTGTATAGCAATTATTTTGTGGCTCTGTGCAAAGGCTCACAATTCAGCTTTTTAATGATGCATTCTCTCTAGTGATGGAAGGAAAACAAAAGTTTTCTGGTAAAGGTGGATTTTGTCAATGACACTGTTTTTTAGCTCTCGAGTGAGTAGAATTCACTTATGTATGTATAGCTCCAAGTGACAAGGCTTATGAATTGCTGTTATCATTGAGAGCTTGCTGAGAAAATGAAGTGCATGGCTACACTTCTATTTTATATTTCATGGAAATTAAAACCATTTTAGGCCCTGCATGCAGGCCTATACAGATATCTGAACCAAATTTTTTCTATCTGACTGATGTTTCTCTGAGTCATTCATATCACTTTCATATGCAGAGAGATTTTGTAGGCTATTTATGATCCTCCTTAGAGTATACTTAAGCCCTTCTTTTTAACAGGGGCTGGCAGTACAAGGAAATAAAGTTCCTTCTGGACAATGTTTTACAATGAAAGAAGTTGCGACGATGTTTAGAAAATGCAAATCCCTTTCTTCTGGGACAAAAAACTAACAATTTTTAAGTAGGAGCAGACTCTTACCTATGTTTCCCAAATCTCATTAATAAGGAAACTTGTTTTGCCCCTTCTTCCATGACTTTGACAAATCATATAATCTCAGCAACCTTAAGATTTCAGACTCTGGAGCTGAACAGAAGTGCCAGGCTCCATGCGGCGGCAAGGTGGCCCTTTGTGGGCTGCTCTGCACCTGTGCCAGAGCACTCCTTGGCAGGGGAGCGGTGGCAGTTTGTAAGCAACACTGTCAGACAGCACTCTGGCAGTCCATATCATTCCTGGGAGCAAACACTGGTACTGCAAGAAAAATGAAAGATGAAAGATCCCTCAAATGGCAGACCTACTGTTTGCTTAAAGGAAAAATGAAATCGGCAAACAAAAGCTTTGGCAAGTAAAGAACTTGTGGTTTGTTGTTAGCTGCAGTGGAGGTTTTACTGTCCTTGTGTTGTTCAGCATCCTGTTACACTAAGGATATGAAATTAAATTTCCTTCCTTCTCCAGGACTATTTGCAAGCTGCTCCTGAGTCCCACATCAACACACACTTCCTTCTTGAAAATGGCTGCCAAAATTGTGAAGGTAAGAAAACAAAGCTATCAACTCCTGTTTAAAATGATCAGATACTAGTTAGCAGAAGCATTTTTCCTGGCTGCTTTTTCAAACCCCTCCTGAGATAAAAGGGGTGCTTATGTGTGAACAAATCCAAAACCTCCAAGACAGAGCTCTTTTGTGGGAAGGTTGGAATGGTCTTTTCACAGCTCTCTTTATTTTGACAATTTTCAGAAATACAGATTAGAACAGACCAAATAAACGGATTAGACAACCCAAAAAGAAAGCATGAAACAATATTTAAATGATGTCCTCAGGACATTTCACAGCATGGTGGTACACCTCCTGCTTCCCCAACAGGTCATTACTGCCTATCCTGCTGGGCTCCGGTGCAAGGCACTCTGGTAGCTACTCTGGCCACCTTAGTCTCAGATAGCCCCTGTAAATGTCACTTGAGGACTCTTTCTGTGGAATCTCAAAGGTGCAGAGAAGCTTCAAAGACAACAGTTGATTGGTTTGCTCTACAGGACAGAGCTGTCCAAAAAGAATTCTCTCGAATTCAGAAGGTTTGCAGACAGGCTTCTTAAGTGTCTGATACGGGCAGCTGCGTGTGACTTACTGAAGTACACTTTTCTGACTTTATGCAAGGTAGTAGACTCTACCTGAGTGACTGAAAGAAATTCATTAAAAAGGGGGAAGGAGCAGAACAGCAAATACAGAAGAATAGGAGGGTTGAATGTAAAATACATAATAGCAATGTATTGCGATGGATGAAACTGTGAGGAAAAAATACTTCATTAGTGGGCTGCGGTAAAGGCACAGCTCACAACTGGCAGAAAAAAAACTGCCTTTTTGTGCAGCACTGTGTTTCTCACTTAAGAAAATCTGTGGTTGCTATGCAGGTTTTGCACAGCCATTCCCAAACCTGGGCTGGCATCTCCAGACTCATGGGAGATGTGACACTGATGACCCCAAAGAGAGAAGAATTCCCCCACAGGCCATTTCTTACCTCTGGTAAGAAGTCATCTTCCAGCCTATGTTGTGCCTAGTCAAGTACCAAAACAATGATAGAGTAAAAAGCACACGAATTTGGAGACTGGGCTGAGTTTCATAAGCCTAACCCTTTGTCACCTTTAGGCCACTAGAAGTTAGCATTGCTTGTGCAAATTATTAGTGAATAAAAGCTTCTCAATAGTGGCTGATTTTTATAGAGATTTTGAAAGAAAAACAATCAAATTCCCTGTTTGAAAACTAGTGGAACTATGAACATTTTAAGAATAGACGGAAAATAAAATCTTCGTTCTCTCCAGTAAAATATCTAGCTTTCTGGAAGCAGGCAAAATTTGAAGACTTTAAAATATGCTTGTTATTTAGTCTCTTTGTGTTCAGATTCAGAAACTGAAAAATTAATCTTCTGGCAGCATTAGCACCCTCTTAAAGCTAAAATACCAGTTAGAAATAATAACAGATAGACTCTCATGTAGTGAGATGGGGGCAAAAAAAAAAAAGAAAAGTCTAGCTTTTATAGTATATTAACCAATTTTTATTTTTGACTAGTTAAAGTAATTTTTCAAACCTACTGATGTATTTTTGTAACTCTTCTGATGGATTGGAAGTTGGAGTCATTTATTTTTTGAAATGCAGTAAGAAAAACATCTAGTTAGTATTACAGTGGGAAATGTAACCTGTGATCCTATTGTACTTATTTTAAGTCTGAACAAACTTCTCTTATTATAATGGAAATGAAAAATGTTTGAATCAATAAAGGATGCTGCAGTATTACCTAGCAGAATTCAGGAAGTGCAGCTGAGGATAAAAAATAGCTATAGGCTGCCATGTAGTGGTTACTGATCTACCTTGTGAAATCTTCACCTTTGTATTTTTTCTTTCTTCTTTCTGAGAAGTAACTTCAGTCAGTTTATTGATTTGTTTTTACTGCAGATTTTTAAGCTGTAAAAGTAGTTGTGACTCCCAGATACCATCACCTTGACAGCACCTGTAGGCTTGAATCACAGCTACCTGCTATGTTTGGAGAAGTCCTTAGGTTATGAAGGCCCTGCTAGATCGCAGGTATCTTACTACGCTTATTCGAAACACAGCAGTGTACATCAACGGAGTATACAACAAATGTGAGCTTTAATAATATTAGATTCTTATCTAAGCACTAGTGTTTTTAAGCTGGCAACACAATAATATGAAGAAGACAGAGGGTGTGGAGTGCAATTATTTATCAATCTGGATTAAGAAATACATGGAAGGGTCAATGTACTTACCAAATTATGACGTGGCTAATCGATTCACGCTTGTTCTTTCTTTGATCTGCTTTACTGAGTTAAATCCTGATGTTGTCCTTTGCGGTTACAGATGGCTCCTCTGCTGTGCAGACAACCTGGCATTTCTGTAGGACAGAAAAGCGATGATGACCACATGGGTAGGTATGGCCAGTGGAACACAAAAAGCTTAATTTCTTGCTCACGTTGTAGTAATGACCAGTAATATAAGTAAGTAGATGAAGAACAACTAATTCTAGAATAGAGATAAATTTAATGATGCACATGCAAAAAGTGACCAGGTATTTTTATTCTAGCATCTGAGCTGTAGAGTAAGAGTTGTGCTATTTCATACTATATAATGAAGCTTCCTGCCTCATCTTTCCCATCTTTAGAAGTCTATATCGTTTCTTGACGTCAAAAAATGTGTACAACCACTCTATTGATTATGCAAGTTTTCTTCCAGGAGACTATTTCTAACTTAACATGGTTGCCTTCCTTCATGCCTATTTTCTTTTGTAATAATGCTCATTATTTCTGGTTTCTGTATCATAGATATTCTATGTCAGATTACTCTCAGCCCACTCTCCTAAGTTCTTATCCCAGCGTGGTGGTAGTTGCCATACCACCCTTGGTCAATTTTCAGAGACATTACATAATTCTCATAAATGCTTCTCATCAGTCAAAATGTTCTGGTGCTTAAACATTTGCGTTGCTTTTTCTTCCCCCTAAGCTCAATATCTCACCATCTATCATTACCCTTCATCTATAGCTTGTCAAACGATTTTAAATCCGCTAGACAGTGCTCATTTCAAACCCATCTGAGACTAATTTTTCAAGTATGATTTCTGAGGTATGGCGTCTGATGTCTGCTAATGCTGCATACGTGATCCAAAATTGCTCTTTGTTACAAATTTTTGACCCCCACTGTAGTCACCCTGTGTTCCAGCACATATGTGCGTATCATAATTTCACTTGTTGCTGTTTATTGCTCATGTTTCTGTTGTCAGCTGCATACTTAAAAAAAAATAAAAAAAAGCAAGCTCACTTCCATTATTTTCCTAGGGATTGTAATGTGATTTATCAGACGATAATTTCCACGATTACTCTTTATTCGTCTTCTAAAGTTCAGTGCCATCCAGCCATCTGGTGTCTCATTAGTTCTGCAAAAGCCCTAGCCTACATAGAAGAAAAAATTACTCACATGGCTAATTTTAAGCATGTGAATCCTAATGATTCAAAGGAGACTGCTCATATTTTTTAAGCCAGGAGTACAGATAACAATTGCAGGACCAGGCCATAAAATACAGTCAAAAGATTTCCTTGGTTAATTGCATAAAGTAATTAGCTTGAACACTGCAATGTACTTCATAGACAAGCGCTAATAAGCCTGTAGTAAGGCTTTCCATGCAATTCTTTACTAACCTTTTATCAATCATCTAGGCATTTGATATGAAGAGAGGCATAAATCAGTGCTGAAGTGAAGCATGTTGATGAATGTATGCTTTAAGGAAAATTGGTATCAGATGCAAAGTCTTCAGCGCTGCTAAACTAACCATTTTGCTTTTTCTCTTCTTTGTGGTGTTAAGAGACCTGCACAGCATTACACTGAGTTTAGAAATAGTGTGATTATTCTTTTGGTCCTCTTCATTAAGTAGCAGATTTTCTGTCTCAAATTACTTGTCCTCACCGATATACGTATAAAACCTCTCATTTGTCCTGTTTTCTGCAAGCAGAATTCATTTTTTTTCTGTCTTCAAAAGGTATTACTGCAAAGGAGCAGCTCTTTTCCATACCTCCATTCCTGACTTCCTGGGAAACACCTTTCAGATTGTTAATGCGTTGCTCAGTAAATGTATCTAAGCTATACCAATTTTAGAGTGCCATTATTAGGGTGAAAAACGTTTTGTGAAAGGCAGCTTGTTATTGCTATATATTGTACGTATATTTAAAACACCCACTGTTTGAACTTGTGATTCATCGGACTGGCATCTCAAATTCCCTTCTGCTAATTACGACATACTGATTTAGCTCATTACCATCACAACAATAACACCTACTTAGAAAAAGAATGCTGCTGCCTCTGCTGAACTGCAGTGTTTCGTGTTTCATTGCTTTCTGCCACTTAGCTTATTAAATCAGCCAGCGTACAGCCGATTTTTCACACATCTCTGTAAAATCCTGAATGTTCTCTTGTATGCTCCTGAATTCAGGCAGGGTAACCTGGAGTATACAAGTCATCCTGCCCTGAGCGACACGTTCCCAAAATGCATGAATCACAGATTCAGCTATGGGTGTTGCTAAAAGGCCTCCCTTTGATGTTCTGTTGCAGGAATTAAGGTCAGGATAACTTGGGTTTTCAGGAAGATATTGCAAAGGGAAAGAAGTTATAGCTTTATTGTGTTGCATCAAAAGGGACATGCAATGAGGTGTTTACTAGTACTATTTTCTTCAATCATAACTTTTTTTCCTGAAGACTTTTATTAAGTTCAAGACACAGTATGGTCTATCACAGACAAGAGAAGGAAATCAGAAATTAAACTGGAGATCAGGAGGCCTGACTATCTGTTCCGAATACTTAGAATACTTTCATTAATTGATGTTTTCTAATTAAGAAAACGGGGTGACTTTCACCTTAAACAAGGAGATTGTTTAAGGGATGCTCTGAAAGTAATGCATCCTATTTGATTATGTTGGCCCATGACGTCAGAGGCAGATGGTGGTGGTATGCAGTAGAGGTTGAACCTTCCCATCACAATTCTGTTAAATTTTGTTGCTGTGTGACAGATGGCAGCAGAGGGGCAGTCTGACATGGAAGTACATATGAAGCAAAGGTGTGTCACTGAATTTCTCCACTTGGAAAAACTGGCACCCGCTGACAGTCATCAATTCTTGCTCATCATTTGTGGAGACCAAACAGTGGATGTGAGCGCAGTGAGGCAGCGGGTGGTATGTTTCAGCAGTGATGACAGCGACGTGAAAGACAAGCCACATTCCGCGTGGCCATGCACAGCTGTCACATCACAAAATGAAGAGTGTCTCGATCAGCTCATCCACACAAACCAGCAGATTACAACTAGGACACTGTGTACAGAGCTGGATATCAGCTTCAATGCATTGGAAACGGCGGTGGCAAATTTGGAATATCACAAAGTTTGCACTTCGAGTTTGCACCAGATGAGTCCCATGAATGCTCTCACAGGAACGGAAAGACAGCATACGCACGTTTGTCAGGACCTGCTGAATCAATATGAGGCCAAAGGTGATGATGGTGTCACCACTATGAACCATAGTCTAAGTGGCAGTCCATGGAGTGGCGACAGGCGAATTCCCTATCGAAGAAAAACTTTGAGATGCAGGCCTCAGTGGGTAAAGTGAAGTGCACTCTTTTGGGATAGGAAAGACGTGATCCATCTGGATTTCCTGGAACCTGAAGAAGCCATCAACTGTGATCACTACATCACGATGCTGACTAAGCTGAAGGCTTGAACTTCCAGAGTCAGGCCAGAGAAGAAGACAGTCCTTCTCTTGCAATACAGTAACACCAGGCCCCATTCCAGTTTGAAGACCATGGAGCACGCTGCCAATCTTGGCTGGACTGTCCTACCACACCCACAGTATAGTCTGGATATGTCACCTTCTGAATTCCGTCTGTTTGGGCCAATGAAAGGCGGACTGTGTGGACAACGTCTTCCTAGCAACAACGCCATCATAGAACCTGTGAAACAGTGGGTCACCTCTGCTGGTGCAGATTTTTATGAGCACAGCATGCAGGCTCTTGTTCATTACTGGCAAAAGTGCATAGCTAATGCTGGTGACTAATGTTGAAAAATAGTGTTTTGTAGCTGGGAATCTGCTCTATCAAATAGTGTTATTGTGCTCTTCATATCTGTTAGAAATAAATAGGAGGCATTACTTTCAGGGGGACCTATGTACATCAGAGTTGTCTAGAAAGGCTTTCACTGGTGTGTTTTGACATTGATATATGTCACTTTCTCAGAGCATCTCTGGAATTATGTTGATTTTATGGATTTTCTACTCTAAATGTGGTTTCTGTCCTGCCATCTGGCTAGCCATGCTTCTCCACAGATGCTCTCAAGAGCTTGGAGCTGCTCCATAGTAAGGATGCTCAGAGGAAACCCTGCTGCAACCACTCTGCAGCTCCAGATCTCCAGACTAGGCAAACTGTCCTGCGGCCAGGCTCCCCAGCCAGTTGATTTGCCTCTTAGTGCATCTTGCTTTGTTTGGCTGCCTTTTCATGAGCTCTATTCCCCTGGAAGATGGGCAGGACATGGAGAAAGGAGGATCTCTGATGCCTTTTTCTTTTTTTTTCTTACAGAATGAAAACTCTATTGTGGTTGTTGTTTTGTGAGTTTCCTTTCCATCGATGGATTATCCCATGACTGATCCACTCTTCATCTGAGTCACCAACTGGTCAATACTTAGAGTCTGAAGAGGGACGTACAAGTATCAAAGATCAAGACACTTTGGATAGATGGTGGCAAGGAACATTAGAGTACCTCAGAAAGTTTCATGAACCATGTTTGACACAATAATTGCCAGTCAGAGACAAGTCAAAAAAAATAGCTGAATGTTAAGGATCCTGTACAGATTGTATAGGTAACCTTTATTCACAAGTAAACATCAGGTAGACATCCTGACAAAAGAAAAAAAAAGTCACTTTTCTGGATGGCCTCCAAATTAAAAGCATTGTGAATTCATTTCAGGAATAAAATTACAGTCCTGATAGCCTAATCTTCTCTTTGGGATAAGAAAACACGGCATCTCAGGAAGAGGCTTCAGTAGAGCCAAGTGAGTTCATGATCATTTAATTCAAAATCTCCACATAATTTCCTTTTATTTAAAGCGTTATTAAGAAATATCCTCCAGCTTATCACATGTGAAGCATAAGCTTCCTTTGATATTAACTTTGACACATACAGAGCAGTTGGGGAATTATATTCATTTAGGTGATGGCACCTGTTAGTGAGCATTTGATTGCCCTTAGTGTAGAAGGATTTACTCTTGTTATTGATTTGTTGGCAAATATATTGGCTGGAAATCCCCTGGTATTGCTGGTAGCTGCAGATTCCAAATATTATTGGATTTGTGAGCAATTTTCCTCCCTGTTTAAACATCTGATTGCTTTATAAAAAGAAGAGCCTAACAGTAAGGTGAAAAACAAATGCTAGATTTTATTCTGTTGAGAAGGAAAGCTTCCTTGTTTTGCTTTTCTCCTGGTTGTTGTTTGCATTCATCTGGCTTTTGTTATGGTTACTCTTACAACAGGCACAGAACTGGGAATACATTGCCACAGGAGCCAGCCAGAAAGATGCCATTACAGCTAATGGGCAAGGGATTGTCAGTGCAAATACTGTCCCGTGCAGAGGATAGAAATCAGACCCATCCACCCTTTAAGTGCCACAAATAAATGTATGGGCTGCCGTGACTTCATTTGTATCACTGTTTTCCTTCTGAATAATTTTCCTTGATCGTATGGACAGCAATTAGTGAAAGCCAAGAATAAGCCAAATAGAAGCTTTGCCATCCTGACCCCAGATGGTATGGCCACGGGCAGCCAGGCAGCTTCTCTCCGCTCATACACACTGTGGGCACCAGCCTGGGACCAGTCTGATGCAGATGACTGCAGTGGGCTGTGGGTGAGACAGAGCCAGGGTCAGGTAGCTCTGGGAGCACTAGGGGATGGCAGTCTTCCCAACGCCCATGCTGTGCCTTGGTTTGTTCTCCAGCAGTCACTGTATTTTTAGTTCTTGTTACTGGATTCTCAGGAAAAGTAAATTGATTTGTCTTTATAGGTTCCTTGCCAAGGCCCCGTTCCTCTGTCACTATACACTGAAATTTCTGGTAGAATACTACAGAAGTGCCGCAAGTCATGAATGCAGAATTGAGCCTCTAGGACAGAGAAATGTCTCCTTTTCAGATTTTCTGTAAGACTGATTCACAAAACTTGATCAGAATTTATAACAACAACAAAAAAGGGAGTTTAATTAGACCCAGATTGGGAGATGTCTGAAGAAATTAGGTTTCATTATGTTCTCATATTATATCCTACAGTATTCATCCAGTTAAGGTTGGTGCTCAAGTTATTTTTAATATGGGGAATGAATAAGATAACCTAAGATGCTGTATGATTGCTCCAGCTGAGACATAATAGTTGAAAGTCATTCTTTCCAATAAAAGTAACAGTGAACTGTGCTATTAATTCATGGTAATGATGCCACTGGGAGAAGTATATGTCTTCCACTGCTGAATAATCAACAAAAGTAAATTAACTTCAAGCAGCAGAATATGTATGTGTGTATGTCTATGTGAGTTTACATGACCTTGAGAATAAAAAACAGAAAAACAAATTAAATACAGTTTTAAGCAATATAAGAATGTATTTTTAAAGTACTTATTTTGGGAAGTAGTCCGTGTGAATTCAGGAGTCCACAAAGCGAAGTGAATCGTCACTCTCTTCTTGCATATCTTAACTAAAATGCATAGATATATGCTTCTACCTGAAACCTTTCCAAATTTCAGCTCTGATACATGTAGAAATATGGTTCCTGGTGCATTTCATTTTAACATCTAACTCAACCAAATCAAAAGGAAAACACTGATTTTAATAAATCTGTGGTTTCTTATCCTTTGTCACTCAGTCCTCGTTGACTCTTTCAATTTGGCTGCTAATTAAAGAGAAAGCATTTATCTCCTTCGTAGACATTTTTGATCAGCCTTTTCAAGCTAAATGAAAACACTCAACTTCTTAATATGAAAATTGATTTTTAGCTGTGTTTATCTACCAATTTATTTTTTTGTCTTTCTTTCCTACTCTTCCTCCCAAAAAGTACAATTTTTTCTGATGCTGCATGCTTTTCACTCTAATAACTTTGTTATGATTTAATCACGTATGCTTCTGATGAACTTCTACCTGTTCAGACTTAATGTGTTAGCTCAAATTCACTCTTATCAGCTTTGAAGAAAAAAGACATTTCCCTTTTTTTTTTAAGTCAGTTTCTTCTTTTTTTTTTTTTATATGTAGATACTCCACTCACCTTCATTCAGTCAGTACTTCTTTGCATTTCTCCAGATCACATTCCTGTCATGGTTTTATCATTTTCGGTTATTGGTACTCCACATCATAACATCATGTAGTGAATGTACCTGGTTCTCAGAAGAGAAGGACTACTACATTCCCCACGGTACATTTACATTTTCCAGCCGGAGGGAAAAGATAAAAGCTCGCAGTATAAAAACTTGCAGATCATGAGACCTCGTCCCTTTTTCCGCCGTCTCTCGTCTTGGCAGCACCTCGCTCTCCAGCCATCTTATCGTCGGTAGCAGAGTAAGGCCTACCTTGATTTTGGGACATTCTCTCTCTCTGTATTGGATTTATCAGCTTAAATTGTAATTCTGTTGTATTATAGTGTGTTGTTTTGCATTCCGATATTTTATTTAGTAAATTAGTTTGTTTTCAGATTGTCGCCTGTTCTTTGCTCTCAGGGCCATCTCCTTACCCTTTTTTCCCCTTTTCCCTTTTCCCGGGGCGTGGGCCCGTGGGTCCCCCGTCCCCTTCGTCACGGAACCGGGCCGAACGCCTGTAAACCGTTGACAATTCCTTACAGTTCTTTGAGTAGCATCACAGTTTAAGAAACCAAAATCTTACAAACATGGTAGCATAAATGATACGAATGTGCTAGAATGTCTCAGTGTTTCAGTAAGTATCGACAACAAAAACATTATTACAACAAGCCGATGTGTTCTATGAGTTTGGAAAAGTTAATGTGAAGTTAACGTGCTCTTGTTTTGTTTTGGAGTCAGTTTCCTCATTTAAGAAACACCATGGGAAAAACATGTACTCATAGTGAAGGCTTACCAAAAGATTTTGGCTGGCTGTGGTGCACTATCCTATCCTTCCACATGTTCATCTGCAGTGCCATCTTCTTACAGGGAGTTGGCTGTTGTGGTGAAGGACTCTTCTTGGCAGTTAATTACCTGAAATAAATGCTGCAATGTTCACATTGATACATCATATGTTATTATTCACTGAAAAACATGTAAATAATTTTGAATATATATATATGGTAAATTTATTGTGACTATGCTGGATGTCACTGGATAAGTAAACAAATGTGTCTTTCATTGTTCAAACTTTATGCCTTAGATTTTTGATCTCTGGAAATCCCTAAGACTAAAAATTTATGCTACTTTAATTTTATATTTTCAGTTATGGATTTTAATATGAATCTTTTTAAGGGTATTTAAATAAGACTGGAAAGCCTGGGCATCAACAAAGCAATGAAAAAAAAAGAAATCAAGGTATGTCTGAAAGTTTGTGATGTTTTCTCAAGTTGACACAGGTCATAAAATCAGCAGCTGTTTTGCCAACTGAAATTTGGTTATCCTACATACATCCCTACTGAAGACATGGAAAATTAAGAGAGAAATACTTTCACTGAGTCTGAATTTGAAACAATTAAGATATTAAAGCAACTTCTAAGAAGGCTGGGGAAAAAATCAAGAAACAGAGTACTATCTAGGAAGGGCCGCTCAGGAGGTGGTTGTCACCTGAGATGGTGATCAAGTCATTTAGGTCAAAATTTTTTTTTTGTTTTTCATTTTCACATGCCTGTAAGCTAGGCAAATGAGAAATTTCCATTAGCAGAAGTGATAAAGCAGAAATTTTCGTCCGTTCAAGTTGAGATTTGCTCGGTGAAAGTTTTTAGCTATATGACAATCGTAATCATTTCGAAGTCTTGCAGGTAGTTTGCCAGTGCAGTGGATGTTTCACACTGAGCAAGTACCTTTCATCTAGCATCTGTTATGCTAGATTCCCAGCATAGCTGGGGATTTTCATACCTGTTCTGAAAGAATTTGGATCTGATCCAAAGTAATCTACATGCCGTACGTGTGGTGTTTTCAGAACTTTCTGTTCAGTTTACACATTATCTGAAAATGTATATCCGATTCATGAAGAATGTATGTATAAATACTAGCCCTGCAAGAAATATTCCAGACTATCAAAAGGGAATTGGAAAGTTTGCAGCACTCTGGAAGCTAGTGTGTATGTGGAGGGCAAAAGGTAAGAGTAACTTCAGTAACTTCTATGTTTTTCTTAAGGTATGTTTACTTAAAGCCTGGAACATTGTTTTGGTTGTTGTTTTCTTTTTTAATAATTTTGATTTTATATATATACACCAGCTGTATAGCTTTTTTTTGAAGATCGAATCAATGATACACTGAAGGACAACAGAGATGTACTGGCAAATGAAATATTTTATGTGTTTTAGAATGGAAAAAGGAAAGCTTCTGTTCTAGTTCAATTTTAAGAAAAAAATATTTTGAAAATTATGTCACTTAAAGTAATATGTTAATAACAGAAAGACCTACTTTTTATTAAAATCTTTGCAGCTTTTTCACAATTAATTTGTAGGTTTAACTCCATTTGGGGAAAAAAAAAATGTCTTTGTAAGCGTAAAGTCCCCAGCAGAATATATATTCTGGTTCAGCTGTAACTTTCTGCTTGTAAACATAACCATATTCTTAAACTGATTTTGCAATGGAATTTTTAAACTTAATTAAACTTATTAAGCTATTAAAGGTCAAGGTTGGTTTGAAAACTTGAGTATTAAAAGCTGGGCCTTCAGCAACCATGATATGATTTTCAGTATCAAAATTGTTTCTGGATATCTAAAATATCTAATATCTAAAAAACATAAGCGATACTCCTGAATTTTTGGGAGATTTTTAAGATGCACTATGCTAACTTTGATATAGTTTAGCAAATTGAACCATTTATCTTTGTATCTTCTAATGTTCTAAGTATGTAGATACCATTACTAACTTTATTGTTGCTGGTAACATTTATTTTTTTAGCTCTCTCTTAAACAGTCAGGTGAAAGATTCTCTTTCAAGTTAAGTAGCTGAAACAGAAGTGCATTTGGTGCTCTGTTTGGTGTTTTGAGCAAATTTGGTATTTTAAGCACAGATTTATTTACTGTTTTTCAGAACTGCCACTGTATCAGGTAGTATTCCTGCTAGTTCTGTCATAATGATGATGATTTTGGAGGTCAGAAAAACCTCCAAAGTTATTTCATCCTTTGCTGTGATAATTATGTAGTGTTTAAGGAACTTGGCAGTAACTCAGACTATCCCTAAAATACATAAGGAAACTATTTTGTATGTTGCAAAATTCTCATTTGCTTTGCTTATCATATTTGATACATAACCTGTAGGGGACAACATTCACCAGTGTATTACATACCAAGTGATCTTAGCTTATGAATTCCTCATTCATTTCGAGCTGCTACAGTACATCAGAGTTCAGATGTTGTACTGATGATGGAGGCAGGATTTTCATGTGCTTTCTACATAACAGAAATAATAGATGAATGAAAATGTCTGCCATGCAAATTCTTTCCCAGAATGGTAAATGAGTTCGTGACCCAGTTACTGAGTAGAGGTGATCACCGCAGTATTGATCTGTGCTGTTCTGAGGCTACAATAATTAAGAGACATAGTAATTTGGGCATCAGTCAAAATTTCAAGGACTGATATAAAATATGTGGATTTTCTACTATTTTTAAAATTTCTTTTAAATATACTTACCGCATAATGTCTTCTTTATAAGTGAAGCATTCTGACAACTTTTTTTGGAATGTTTGTCAGTAGATCTATTTCATAAATTTTAATAATCTCTATCTGTAAAGGGCCAAGGAGTTCCGTGGGCACTCATCTAAAGTAACAGTTAAATATTAAAGTAAAAACTATCCACGTTTATAGATGTTTTTGCCTTTGACTTTTCTTTCTCTCCTTTCAGTTTAAAATGGATGTCATTTTCCAGCTTTACATATTTTTGCGTGTTGCTTTGGTTCTAGTTAGATGTCTTAGAAAAGACAGACACTTGGGAAAATGCATAAACTCTGTAAGTTACCTATGAAAAGCTTGAAGAGAAAGTTCCTTTACTTCCCCAACTAGATAATTCATGATCAACAATTTCTTAGATTTCTTTTTGAGCAAGAGATGCTCATACAAAAATAGCATTTATTCTCAGATTTATTCAATATCCAAATGTTTCTCCACATATGTTTTAAAATCATTTCATCTTTAGTATGATCTCCAGGTCATGTTGTTTTGTTTATCTGTGAGCTATTTTGTTGTGGGTTTGGGATTTTTTTCCCCATCCACTCCCTCATGAGGTGGTTATCCACGCATTTCAGTTTAGAGCAGTGAAATGGGAATTCTGCACAAGTAATAGGGAAGAGCATCAACCAGCTCTCGTATAGAAACAAGTACAGAATGACTGCAAACTTTGAAGAAAATTCATTCACAAACACTTAGAATAATTATATCGTTAGCCACCTTGTTCTAATCTTACCCAATTATAACCACACATTAGCATAAGGCTTAAGCTATTTGCAGACTATGTTCAACAGTTAATGTTGTGTGTGAAAACAGACACTCAACTTTCAGCTTGTTAAACAAATGAGGGATACTGAGCAATATTTATGTCTTGTCCTTATAAAGAAAGTGTAGGTAAGAAAAGATGACAGCATCAGTACCGACACAGCACTTTGCGCCTGGAGAGTATGTAGGCAGTATGGTGTTGATCTAAAAAACACATTCCTGTGACACTTCACACTAAACTGAGAAGAATCAATTTCTGGTAAAGATATATTGTCTGCAAAAATTGAGGCAGCTCTTTTGCTGAGTTCTTCACAATAACCCATTTAAATAGCCTGGATCAGGGCTACATGGAAATACCAAGGTGAATAAGAAGGAAAGATCTTAGTCTCTCCTGAGGGTTGCATTAACACTGCTTTTAGCAAGTTGGAGGTAGAAGACTTTAAGTCTGTCCAGTAACGTGTCCTGGTAGGAAATTTTGGCCATCTTGGGTTCTTCATTTTTCCATAAGGTTTTGCAATACTGCTTTTTTCATAGTCAGGAAATGTTCAGTCTTGTTGTAGCATATGCATGAGACTTATTCAGAATACTATGCAGTTTATCATTCCCAGACATACCTGTGTACTGCCTCTCAGAAAAAAAAAGAAAAAAAAGGAAACAAAACCTCAGGAAATTGGTTAGCATGATCATGTCAGTTGCTGACCATATAGGGTATGGAGTTTGTTCTGTTTGTCTGGTTTCTAGGAGTCGATGCGGAGGGAAAGTAAAGACATTTCTTTTTGGAACTCTGTGTTAGTCAAAAAGACAAATTCCAGTTTCTGAAGCTGTGAAAAACAGGGCAGTGACTACTCAGTGGGGGCAGCGACCTTCATAGGCTATTTTGCTTCATGAAGTGTGTGTGTGTGTGTGTGTGTGTTTATTCAAGTGTACATGTGTAAAACAGTAACAAAGACACTACCGGGACTTTCCAAGCCCTATGTTAAAGTGATGTTTCTATTTCAGATATTAAGGCCTGAAAGCTTCAACACTGGTTGAACCTACTTATTATTATTTTGCCTTGAAACTATCCCTTTACTGTCTACCTGAGAAGTAGCCGCATCAGTTATATACTTTGGGTCCATTATTTCTCTGCTTTGTTTTTTTTTATAGCATTTTATGAAGTGAAATACTTCAGCACACAGAAATTTCTGATAAGCTAAAAAGCCGAAGTTCTAAAGATAGGCTAAAAAAAATCATTTTGAGGTTTTATCCAGAATATATTGATGTTGACAGTTAGATAGTAACAGTGACAAGTGGTAGTGTGTCTCAGTAGTGTGTCCAGGAAGAGCCATGGCTGAAGCAGTGATTCAGAGATGCTACCGGTATGATGCAAATGGGTGTCAAAGTGCAGGTCAGACAGGAGCATCCTGAAGACCAAAAGACCAAAGTGGAAAATCATGTCTTCTGTACATTCAGACCACTGTGAAATTTTAAACAGTGATATGCAACTTGCTGGCTAAGTCTAGACATGAAAACCTGGATTTAGCCGATCCGTTTTGGCACCCAAAATGATATTTGGCTATTTGGTTTAGCCTGAATCCTATGTGGCCTGGGAACGGGCTCAAAAATTTCTTCCCCTCAGACCATCATAAATCGTATATTGCTTGATGAGAAAATAGCAGGTGACTAACATTTTTGTAGTTTAATGCATAAATTGCACACATGAATCCATAAGAACAATGAAGTGCAAGAACGACTCTAAATGGTAAAGTAAAAGCTCATATTTCAACATGTCTGTTTACCTGTGAAAGAGCATTTAATGTGAAAAACTCATTCACATAAATGAATTTTGTACATAGAGCTGAAGAATCTTTTAAACAAATGGCCCTCGATTACATGCTTATCTAACATGCTGGTTGTGTTTTAATATAAATTGACTTCAGAGATTTGCATTTTGGCCTTGCCTAGTAAAACAGGAGTATACTGCGGAAGAAAGTAGATGTAGCAGGTATGGTTACTTTCATTTTTGTACGGCACTTCCAAGCTCGTTTTTAGCTGGACAAGTACTTACATGTGACTGAAAGTGCTTTTATAGAGAGAAATGCCACACAACTTGTTTCCCATGTTCAGTTGGAGTTGTAAGAGAAACTTTTCAGGACTTGAGTTGTAAACGTCTTCCTAAGCAAATAAAATTGTAATAGTGATCTAACATATGCCTTCAACCATCTGCGTTTTGCTGGCTTTTAAAATTTTTATGAGAGTTTGTTTTGATGATGAAAGCGGCATTTTCTCATGCTTTCTCTACATGAGACTACAGACAAATGTAGTTACACCACAGTACCATTCCATAAGTGAAATGTTCTCAATAACCTATTTTCTGTGGGAAGCGATACAGTACTGGCACTCTGTATCTTCTCCAATACTTAGACAGCTATAGATCCGAGCCTTAGGAAAATAAGAAAGAAAACAGCTTTCATATTCATATAGATTGTTTTTTTTTCTTCCGCTTTCTTCTGTTAATGCGAATTTTATCAAAAATATTTCGTAAGTCTAATCTAAGGATTCCTCTGCTCATGATTAACAAAAGCTAGAAGAGCTTAGAAAGCTTGTCTGACAAAGAACAAGAACAAATTAATATTATATGATTAGTGTGAATTTCTGGAACTAAACTTCCTCCTGAAAGGAGATAACATACTTCTTTTACAGAACGAAGAGGAAGAGGGCTCTAATGTCAAATCTCTTTGATGCTTTAAACATGCCTAACAGATTTAAAGCTATCTCCCTTAGACTAAATCTGAAGTGATGGAATTTTTGTTTTATTAAACAGAATGGTAAAGCCACTATGGCAGATTTCTCCATTTCCATAAAGTTTCTAGGAGCAGTCGTTAAGATTGAGCTTAGAAGTGTCCATGCTCTTCAAAACCTTTCTGATAAATTTAATCCTCCATTCTTCTGACTTAGGTATTCAGCTGAAATCCTATAAACACAAAAATAGCCCCTAGAGAGCTTTTTCTGAAGTGCTCTCTGGACTATGCATTTTGCAAAGGTGCATTACAATTTTGAGGCTGGCTTCTCTTTGTAGGGCTGTTCAATGTAAGTACTAGGTGTTCAAAGAGCTGGGAAATCTATTCACTTACTTACCCATCTGTCTTTTACTTTTCTGGTCAGTACTTCAATAGCATGTTGAGAAAATAAATTTACAATGCCATGTTTTCTTTTATATAATTAGATTTTCTGCTTACTAAGTCATTTACCATGCAAAGATGTTCAAATTACAAGATAATTGTCTACTGAATCTTTAATAGGAATGACAAAAAAAAAGATCATTTTTGTTTTCATCAAGTTTGCTGATGTTAGAGCTTTGTCTGAACCTCTTCTTTAAATCTTCACTGAGGGATTTTGTAAATTCATTTCTTATACTGGATTCTGAGCTTTCTGAAAAGGAGAGCAAGCGAACCAAAGATAAACATAAGGCCAAATGAGAAGCTGAATTGTACTGAAGTCCCTACAGGATCTTTCTTTATTCCCAGAATGGATTTAGTTCCGGTTATGTGGGAGGAACAGGAATGGTGAGGAAGAGGAATAAAAACTGAGAACAGTTCTCATGTATGTGCTTTCTTTTTATAGGTTAAAGTTAGATGTGCTATTCAGTGGATGCTGAACAGTTCACAGCATCTTGCTAATCATTATCATTTATTCTTTTCTATTTCTAGCAGTTCCTACTATTCTGGTTTGGGGGGAGATATCAAGGGGAGAGGGGTGGAAACAGAACACTACAGTTAAAATTGTTTCAAATACTGTGGAGCAAAAGGACATAGGCTGAAAGGATATTCCAAACATTGCAATGCCAGCAAATTTAAACAGAGACTGACTTTGACAGGGCATCGATACAAGCATTGGAAGGGGACGGCTGTATTTGGAGAGGTATGGTGACCCCACCACATATGCTGAACTCAACCAAAACAGTGTGCTTGACTGCCATGTACACAAGACTGCCTTTCTTCTGCTAGGATAACTTTCAAAAACTTCATCATCTTTGAAAAGCAGAACATAGATCTGAGTAACAAGCAGAAGAGTTTGACAAATTGTAGACCTTTTGCAGTCTTGTAAAAAGCTGAAAAAAGAACTTATACAAAATATATGTAGAGAGGTAGATGAGTTCAGCCGTATTTTGCTAAAATGAATGGAGTAAACAAATTTATGGAAACATCCAGAAGGCATAATTCAGAAGATATTTCAGCTGTAAAGCACTGACTGTCAATAGCTTAGACTCTTGGTGCTAGTTGGTTGTCTTCACGAGTGTTATCAGTATTAGTTTTGGATGGCAAGGACTTGTCCTGCAAAATAAGCATAAAGATATAATATTTGTACATTTGTACATACTTGTGTACATTTGTACATACTTGTGTACATTTGTACATTTGTACAATGTACACAAGAGCATTGGTCTTTTCTGCATTAATTACTTTGTAGGCTAACTATGGACAGAAAACACGAAGTAACCAATTCCACTTCCAGTACTAGCCTGTGAGCAGTAGCTATTGCACCTTGAATGCACACAACAGCCTTCTTCCATCTTTCAGTACCCAGAAGTGTGTTAATTTCTCTGTAAGTTAGGTCTGTCTTGTGGTCCTAATGCTCTTGTCTTCTGGTGGTGCTATGAAGCTGCAAGCAGTGATACATTTTAGTAACTCAGCCCCCTCTACCAGTCTTACTGCAACAGAAATCTCAATTTAGATTTTGGATAGCTTGATCCTTATTTTCTCCACACTACATTATCCATTCTTTACATTTGCCCATCTTGTTCACTGTAGGGTAGTTAGAGCAGATTATGGGATGGCAAAGTTGCCAGAAAAAGTCTTTGCAAAAGATAGTTCTTCCCAAAATGACATTACTACCTTAGGCAGTGGATACATTCTGAAATCCTTCTCAGCCAGCTACGTGCCTTGCTGGAAAACTTCTTTGAATAGTGATTTTTTAAATACGGCAGAGTTTAAAGCTATTAGCTCCTCTGGTATCTTTGAGCTTAATGTCATCTGAAGAGTACGCACAAACACACAAACTCATCCATTTTTCAGCCCGTGTGTTTGGATCTCCAGAGCGTGAAAGACTTGGAAAAGCAAAGGCAATGTGACCTTCCTTCCGGTCTCCCTTCATTCTCCCCTGCCTATCTTCTTCAAGGTCAAGTGTCTTCGGCTGTCTCAAATGCAAAAGTAAAACTCATGCTTCTTGCCCCTGTAGAAGCAATGTTGCTCTCTAACAGTAAATAAAAACTCTTGAGGGTTTGTTGCTGTAGCAGGGAGTCTCCAGCCTGAAAACACTGTGAAGGAATAATCTGTATTATATTTAAGGTAGGATAAAAATGAAAAGACTAGAAAACTTCATGCTTAAGAGGCATAAATCAATCTGCTGCTGTTTTACCCAAGGAATTTGTCACATATGAAGTTATCTCATAATTTTTGCTTACATCTTTTTCTCGCACTTTTATAGAAACTGCCCACTTTCAAAGACAGAATATTAGGCAAGATGGACCACGCTTCTGCTTTGGAACAGCAGTCTCAGCGCTCACAGAGAAGGTAAGATATAGCACAGCTGCTGTCTTTTGGTCCTGTAGCTCTCTGTCATCCTCTGATAAGGTATGGCAGCGTGACAAGTCACCTAGGTGTATTTAATGTGAAATGAAGTATGTTGCTTTTTGTTGCCTCTGTCTATTAATTTTTTATTTTAATGGCATGTAATCTTAAAATATATACTTGAAAATTCTTTTGAACTTGGGTGCATATTAGTCTACAGGTCACCTTGTTATTTATTTATGCTTTCTTCCCATACTGTCAATGCTACCATAATTGCAGCAAAGAGATTCTGATTTTTAGGATAACTGCGTACTGTTGCAGTGCAGAGTTAAAAATCATTCACTGTATCAGATGTGATTACCTTTAGTGTGTTTCCTCTTGTTTTTTTAAGACCTATATATGCAGTCTGGCACATAATCTTTGCAGATGAAGATACATTCCATTCTGGTAGGTCCTTTCCTGTTCTGAGCCTCCAGATCTCCACTGAGTCAATGGTCTTTTTTGCATCCTGACCTGCAGAAGATACGGCTTATTATGATAAATCATGGTATGTTGTTTTAAGGTTTTATCATTTCATATGTTCCTGGAATAGAGTTTCCTGATACCTTTCCAACATTCCAGTTAGTGTGGTGTGAGAATGCACGTGTGTATTTATGCACATTTCTCAGTGAGCTCGTATGCCTCTGGTGAACCTCTGCCTGACTGTGGGACCATCTAGCTCTTACTCTCATTACTAGCAAGGCTCACCACCTGCCTTCTCAGAGCTGCTGCTGCATATGCAGTTTGATTTGGTATCATTCTTCTTTTTTTAACAGATAATATCATTAAGTAATTTATAACACAGCTATGCAGTGCCTCAGAAATGAGAATGCAATGTTTACCCTGGAGTATATAGTATTATTTGATCTGCTTGCTCTGAATGACAGCTTTTGATGTGACACCTTTTATACTGATGAAATAACACTGCAGCCACTTTCTGCATCTACTCTCTGTTGCCTGAAAGGGGCTGGAATTATTAACATGATAGCTAATCAACAAAAATAGCTGTCAGGTACTATTCGAAAGCCTCAAACTTTTCTTCTCTAGAAACTAAGTACACAAAAGAGAAAATAATTGTGGACTATGTTCATTCATTGCGGTATGTTCATTCTTATCTTTTTTTGGGTTTGTATTGAAGTCCAGCCCCATAGTTCCATTGGCGTTTCAAACACAATATTGAACGAGATCCTGTTCTACAGTACTTGTTGAAAGCAGAATTAAGCCAAGGCCTGTGGACACTGTTAACTTGTGATTATCTTCCTTGAAAATCACATCTTGCACGGTAGTTGTCAAAAAATACTATGCGTTCTCTATACTGTGAATGGTCATAACACTGTTGTTTGTTTTAGTTCAGTAAGGTTTATATTTAAAACAGCATTGCCATCTTGTGGTTCTGACAAGGTTTATCAGTCTGTTTCTTTCTGCAGCCTTTTTTTTTTCTTTACTGTGATGGCAAGAATTCCCGAAAAGCCGTGGTACGTAAAATATGATTGGTATTGCCCTCCTGCAAAATGTTTGCTGAAAAAAATATTAAAGCTTGTACTTGAATGTCATAAGCCACATCATCAGACTTTCAACAATACAACTTTATTATCTTCCACTGAAAGAAATGGAGTAGATACCCAAGGTTTTCATTTAGAAGGATCATTGTGAGATGCCTGATTGTAAGAGCTGCCTTTTTAAAGACTGCTTGCTTTTGGTAGGGAGTTTATTCCAGACACACATCCTTCAGCAAGTGTCTGCACTCCCCATCTGTGGATCCCAGACCACTGAAAGTTCAGGTCATCATCCATGGTATAAAAAGAGAGCGGTACGGTCTGAAGAATACTTTTATTTTAGAGATTAATGATGAAGGCTCAGAAAAAAACATACCGAATTCAAAGTGGCAGAAGTTGAAAATATTCTTTTTTTGCCTTGGTTTTTTTTTTTTGTGTGTGTGTGTGTGTTTTGTTTAATAATTCTTTTCTGTGTTTACACAGTGCTAGTATTATGGGACCTTGCTCTGACTCACTTGTGGATAATGTTAACAGCATTCCATTGTCACTGGCCTTAGAGGATGCTCTGTCAGAGTGCAAGATGTGCATCCCATTTGGCAGTGGGACAGGACCGCTTGGTACTTTAAAGACTGAATGCAATTGGCCTCTTCATCCAGAAAACTGAAGATACGATTCCTTTGTCACCTTCCGTGAAAAGAATAGCTCAAAACATTTTTATGGCACAAGTCATTTTTCCGATAACTGCCTCATCAGATGAGTTGCTGAGCACCTGATGTTTCTCAGTCCCATTGAAAGAAAAGGGCCATGGCTTCTGATGAAACTTTAGAGATGGATGGGATTTTTTTTTTTCTCCTTTCTATGAAAAATATTAAGCTGCTTATCGTCTACTCAATTTTCTGCTCAAATTTTTACAGAAAACATTGAATCACATACTAGGAAAATTCATATTCTTGATATTAAATCTTCTGATAACACAAAGAGAGCGTCGTCCATCCAGACCAGTAGCACGTCTGAAGTGAAGACCCTGTAAAAAAAGCAGTCGCTTTCATGGGGCTTTGCTCTTTTCTATTCCTCTTCAAAGAATTCTACCTACTGTAAAATCAATATCGTTGTCATTTTTCTGGATTTGAAGACCTTTAGAAATCTGCCAGTACTGAGCAGATATATAGAAAAATCTTATCTACATTGACCATCGTATTGAGGACTGAACTCACTAACTTCCATGTTTTCTTTCAGGACGGTTTCACACTGAGTTTGTGACAATGGATTCCCAGTTTTGCGGGTAAGTTCCAGGGATACTGCATTGTCGGGGAGAGAATCTTACTGACAAAGAGAGTTGCTTGATAGATCTTAGATTCCTGACAAACTTTCTCCATATCAAAGCTCGTCAAAGCTGTACATGTCTGAGAAAGATTTGAATTTTAATAAATCAGTATAGTCTCCTGAAAAAAAACCCCCACCATAATCTCAGAAGTGAAGACAGTCTTCTGTTTACAACATGGCATATGAAGAGGTATGTATATTTGGCATCTATCCATTCCATAACATTCTGTTCTAAAAGCCTATTCTGAGTATTTTTATTGTTATTGTATTGTAAGAGTCTATATCAGGTGTTGCCCTATAGTGGTGTGTAAGAGGCAGTTTCTCAGGCTGTTGTATAAATCCTACACAACATTGATAGTCACCATACTCTCACCACGCTGATTTTTTTGTCAAACTGGTCCAAGTTGAAGTGTTCTGTTTTAACTCTCCTTACAATAAATCCATAAATATAAGTTTGTGGAATTATCATCTTCAGACTGGAAAGTCTCAAGATGAGTAGCCCTCTAATGGAAATAGGCATAGCACAAGCAACAGCTTCATGGCTGAGGTATGCACTATATATGCAATGGTATCCATTTTTGGTGCTTGAGTAGCAAGCACTGCTAGAGAAAATCTGTGCTGGGTAGTTCCTATTTTTATTTGTAAGACAAGTAACCTATCTTGAAAATATTATTTTTACAGGTAATAAATTTTCTATCTAATAATGATGAGACTGTAAAGCAAAGTTATGAAAATAAATTCTGAATGTAAAATTTTTATATCGCCTGCAGATTGGTACCAAAATCAAAGGACGTCATTCTTTCACTGTAGTGATACTATAAAGTGAAGAGCTATCGTGGCTGAATTTTCACAATACACTACATATGACATTGCATATCCTTTACACCTAGAATTCAGATTGAGGAGATAAAGGATGAGGATTGTGTTTGTTTATGCATAAATATAGCGAACATCTGCCCAAATCTATCTATCTAGTTATTTTAATTCTGTTTCAAGAAAGCTGACCATCTGCTCTGTCATCAGCAAGGATTTTGTTCTAAAACCTACAACAAAAGATCACTCATCTTGTGCACTTAACACAAGCGAAATTTTAATAGTATCCATCTGTAGGTATGATTAATGACCTGAAGGAGGTACATACCTAATGAGGCAAAATTACAGCTGGAAATGTAGTAAGCAGAATGACAAGTAAAATGTTTTGACTCTATTGAAAACTAGAAGGTTTGAAATCACGTGTACCGCTTAAAACAGTCCTTCCATGTAATTGTAATACAGAATCTTTACACACCTATAAAAGCCAGTGATGCAGAAAGTAAAATATACGAGCTTTCCTACAGATAATCATAGAATCACAGACTCACTAAGATTGAAAAGGCTTCTAAGATCGTCCAGTCCAACCGTCCACCTATCGCCAATATTTCCCACCAAACCGTGCCCTGCAGTACAACATCTAAATGTTTCTTGAACACCTCCAGGGTCGGTGACTCCACTGCCTCCCTGGGCAGCCCATACCAGCACCTGAGCACTCTCTCGGAGAATAATTATTTCCTAACATTCAACCTCAGTCTCCCCTGGCACAATTTGAGGCCATTCCTTCTAGTCCTATTGCTAGTTACATGGGAGAAGAGACCCACTCCCACCTCACCGCAACCTCCCTTCAGGGAATTTAGGGAGCAGTAAGGTCACCCCTCAGCCTCCTCTTCTCCAGACTAAACAATCACACCTCCCTCAGCCGCTCCTCCTAAGGCCTGTGCTCCAGACCCCTCACCAACTTCGCTGCCCTTCTCTGAACAGGCTCCATGGCCTCTTTATGTCTTTCTGTAGTGAGGGACCCAAAACTGGACACTGTACTCGAGGTGCGGCCTCACCAGTGCTGAGTACAGAGGGATGATCACTTCCCTGCTCCTGCTGGCAACACTATTTCTAACACAAGCCAGGATGCCATTGGCCTTCTTGGCCACCTGGGCACACTGCTGGCTCACGCTCAGCCGAGAGTCAACCAGTACCCCCAGGTCTGTTTCCTCTGCTCTGTCTTCTAGCCACTCCATGTGGAAAAAATGGCACCCACTGCCGTTCATCAACACTTGCTGAATATTTACGGCAACCCAACAGTGGATGTGAGCACAGTGAGGTGGTGGGTGTCAGCGGTGGCGACAGTGGGTCACCTTCCACTGGTGCAAATTATTCTGAGTGCAGCATGCAGGCTCTTGTTCAAGGCTGTTGGAAATGCACAGCTAATGGTGGGGACTGCGTTGGAAAAAAGTTTTTTGTAGCTGCGAATTTGCTCTCTCAAATAGTGTTTTTATATCCTCTGTATCTGTTGTAGTTTCCATGGAAATAAATAGGAGGCATTACTTTCAGAGCAACCTACATATAAAATGTAAACATTAATAATAGAAAATAGACACATTTGTGTTTTATACAAGAAATTGAGTTTTGTAATGTTCTGGTTTTTAATATAGTTGCTCAAACTACAGAATAATACATTGAACTTTTTGCTTTTTTTCTTGCTTCCCTCCCTGTCAAAGTGAAGGAAAATAAGAGATGGGTATTAGAAGCTTTACACAACTTTAGTGCCCACAATATATAATTAAAAAAAAAAAAAAAAAAGGGCTAGCAAAGAGGATGTTAGTGTATCATTGGAGTTGGTTAATGGGCTTTTATATTCCTTACATTGTTATTGTTGGTCTTGCAGCTTTTTCTTGTGTTACTATTAACAAGAAGATGGAAGCTTTGCATGACCATGAAGCCATCAGTTAAGGTACTAGTTTCTCATAGGAAAAGGTCAGTCAAGGCCAGTAGTCAGCAGGGACTGATCTCCCTGGCTCAGGCTGCCTGAGCAGCTGCAGTAGCAGGAATCTCAAAGCTGCGTGTTTCTGTGGCTGAGGCCAGCTGAACCAGGGCCTAGAGTCTACTGCAAGCACTTAGAATATTCTATTACTGTTAAATCCTGAAGTTTTCTCTAATTGAGGCTGTAGATGATAATACATCGCTGATACCTACCATTTAGCAAAAAGGCAGCATCCGTGCTAGCTGCATATTTGTTGCATGTTTGCATCACCAGAATGAATTCATCTAGCACTGGCGTAGAATATCAGCAAAAATTACATGACTTGATCCTTCTTTCTCAACATTAATTAGTGGTTATTTTCCAGAGCAGCCCAATTTAGATTAAACTAAGCTATTTTTAGTATTAACATTATCTTAATAATTGTCTTAATTCAGCTTCTTTAATTAGGGACATCAGCATGTCTATTTAAGATTGCTTTTAGGTAAGCTGTCATTTCAAAATTTTTTTGTCAGAGTCTCATTAACCTCACTGACACATCATGTTATATTCCAAGAAACACCTGCCAGTCTGGTCTTAACTCTGTATTACTTGTGATCTTTTTGAAAGATTTTTTTTTAATTGAAGAACCACAGGATTGCCTTCAAGGAGTAGGGATGATTTGAAAGAAAAAAAAATTTACTGCATGCAAACTGCATACTAATAGAGACAAGAGACTGAGCGTGGTATTTCCTCATAATTTTCTTTTCTCTTGTGTGACGTTCCCGTCTATCCTCCATAACACTCCTCAGCACAGCACATTCACCGCCCACAAGATTTTAGCTCCACTGGGCACAGGGAGGGCAGCAGCACAGCGAGGCTGCTTGGGCTCATCCCTGGGAACCCACACCCTGGGCTTGGGCTGGCCAGGCAGGGCCTTGGTAAAGCGGCTAGGGTGCAGCCGAGCAGACACCTGAGCCAGTCCATTGGCATGAGAGAGGCTCGCCAAGGTACAGGGACATGGCTGGGACACAGTTGAGGCAGAAATCAGCATTCAGGAAATGCCCATCCCTTCTGGCACCTGCAGCACCTCCTCCTCCCTTCCTTCTTTGACCTTGGTGGTCACAGGGCTGTTTCTCACACTTTATCTCGCTCCTCACTGCCTGCCCACCATTTTTGCTGCTTTCTTAAATATGTGCTCACAGAAGCACCACCAGCTCAGCTGCTGGGTTCAGCTGTGCTCTGTGGTGGGGTAGGAACCAGCTGTGCCTTCACAAAGGCTGCCGCTGTGCACCACTGCCTGCACCTCACTGCAGACACCTGGGAGGGCCCCTGTAAAGGAAATAACCTACAGGCAATGCTTTCCTGTCTGTGATAACCACATCTGACTCTTAATATTTGGGCTTGTTAGATCATGGTACTGACTGGCTTCCAAGGCCAAAGAATAGTTGACACAATATTTAAAGAGTTTTGGGCCTTGAGATCTTAAAAAAAAAAAAAACAAAAAAACCCTACAAATATGGATGTTGACTGATTATCTTCAGTAATTGTTGTAGGGATGTTTACTCACATAAGATTAATCCACTAAAGTCAAATACACCGAATGCTGGAGATATTTCAGACCAGAGTCTACAGTGAGAAGCAGGTGAGAGACCTCCTACCTCTTGCAAAAGCAGGGGAAGACAGACGTCCTAGATGATGTTTATTTTCAGGTATTATTTAAATAATCTTTTTTTTTTCTTGAGTTCTCCAGAGGCTTGGAGCCATGGCCAAGTGACAAGGGTAGCTTCTCGTATACGAGGTCTGTGGGCACTGTCTTGGTTTTGCCTTCCTGTCGTCCATACTCTCACAGCTGCAGGGGATTTCTCCAGATCTCAGGCTGTCCTCTTGAGAAGTCACTTCAACTTAACAGCTCAGCTGGAAAGAACTGGAAAGGACAGGTTTGTGGCATTTAATACATATCTAATACAATTTTTATAACTTACTTATGGAATAACTTGTTTGAATGCATCAATTGTTCTGATATGTGATATAAGCATACTAACAAACTACTTTCCTCTGCACTAAAATTGTCAAGGTAATGGTGAGTAATAATTTTGAAGGCTGATGTTAAGTAGAATTGAATGCATTCAGAGCGCAACTACAAATCTCTTGAAGCTGTTGTTAACCATGCAAAACTACTTCCTCTGTGACAGTTTGCTGAACGTAAAAACAGTATTTAAGAACCTAAGTTATTTATTTCAATTTGATGAGATGCTGAGTAAAGCTAGTATTTCTGTTACGTACACTGGAAATGAACATACAGATGATCCCATCTGTATTATAAGTATAGGTACAAGACTGTATTTCTGTAAATCTTAGTAATAGATTATATATACACATCAGTAACTGTGGTAATCATGTATTTAGTTTGCACACTGAATGCTTTCAAAATGAGCGGCAGAACTGTCGTTTTATAGGCTATTCTACTGCATAGTTTCTAAGGTAAACAGCAGCATGGTTTAAAATAACAGGATTGTGACTGTGACCTCAGTGTTACCATGAACAATTTTGTTAGAATTTCTATATATTTGCATTAGGAAATGTATTCATTCCTGCATTTGACGCAAGGACTTCTGTTTGCTTGTGGGTTTTTTGAGGGAAGAAGTACCTAGTACTTTTGAAAAATGATAGAAAATTACATGGAACTATAGTCTGAAGAGGTGTTGCCAAGGTGCTGCACAACAGTACATACCTAAAACTGTAAAGTAATTCTAATTATACATGTATTTTTAATCAGGAGACAGCTTTCCAATTATAGAAGATTGGAGCTGTGTGTTTTCCTTAGATTATTTTCATCAGAACTACTCTAAATATAGCTTTAAAATATTAACGTTATTGCACAACAGTTAAAGCATATAAAGGCACTGTGGTTCGAGGCAATATTAAAAAAAGCGTCATCAAGAACACTAGGTTATGTATAGAGGTAATAAAGTAGACAAAAAGCAATAAAGTCATGAGAATAGACCATTGCGACAAAATAACTGTCTCGTTCTCATAAGATGAATTTCTTGACATTGAATTGATGTTTATTTTTTGCTGCTGTCTTTGGCATTCAGAGTGCAATGTTATCCACCGCTGTGTTGAACTTACTGAAGGATTCTCTAACAGTAATGCACCCTCTCTTGAAATGGGTATGTGGCTAATATCATGCCACCTACAATATCAGTGGTGGCATACCACTTGGCTGCTTTGGACTCCGGTTCATACTGGAGTTCTAGCATGTCCGGCACAGCAGCACTCAGTGAGGCTGTGACTTCATTCAGGCCGCGGTAGTCTACCGTCAGCCTCCATTCTCCACTGGCTTTACGCACTGGCCATATGGGGCTGTTAAAAGGTGAGTGAGTTTTGCTTATCACTCCTTGGCTCTCTAGTTGACGAATCAACTTACGAATGGGGAGCAAGTAATGAATCCCTGTTGGTGCGGTACTGACGTCTGTGCACTGTTTTTGTGGCAGTCGGTACCTGTTGCTCTTTTACTTTTAGCAGCCCCACCACAGAGGGATCTTCTGACAGGCCAGGCAAAACCGACAGCTGCTTAATGTTGTCGGTGTCTACAGCAGCTATTCCCAAGGCCCATCGATACCCCTTGGGATCCTTGAAATGCCCCCTTCTGAGGTAATCAATACCAAGTATACATGGAGCCCCCAGGCCAGTCACAATAGGATGTTTTTGCCAGTCTTTACCAGTGAGGCTTATTTCAGCCTCCAACATAGTCAACTCTTGGGAACCCCCAGTCACTCCAGAAATATAAATTGATTTTGTCCCTTCGTGACTCAAGGGCATTAGAGTGCACTGCGCACCAGTGTCCACCAGTGCCTTCTATTTCTCTGGTTCTGATGTGCCAGGCCATCGAACCCACACAGTTCAATACAATCTATTGTCCCTTTCTCCCCCTGGCTGGGGGCAGGGCCCCTCTATTTGTTACCTGTATTGTTTTTCTTCTGTGAGTCATGATCAGGGTCCTTAGGGCTTTTGCCACGTCCCGCAGCAACTGGAGCGATCATGTTCTTGGAGGATTTCGCCTTGGTAGTTGATCTGTCTTGCAATTCTTTGACCTATGCTTGTAGGGCAGGAGTGGGTTTTTTGTGCCACTTCTTCACATCTTCTCCATGGTCACGTAGGTAACGCCACAAAGCAATGCGCGACATAGTCTTAGTGTTGTCACTTGCTTGAGCAGGAGGAATTCTTCCGATAGCTGAGATGTTGGATGATGCAGGTCAGGAGGAAAATAATTTGCTCAGCCACTCCAGTAGGCTGTTTCGATAATCCTTATCCTCATCAGGTTCATCGTCATGAGGCACCGTAGTCAGTTCCTCCATTGCATCTTCTTGATTACTCTCAATTCTATCCAGTCTTTCAGTTACTTTTGCAACAGCTGAAATATAAGCTTGCAGAGGGGTTAAATGTAGCTCAAAGTCATGGAGCCTAGAAATCAGTTCACTTAGAAGGGGTCTTCTTTCCCCTCTGCCATACATGGCTGCTAATGTACCAGTGTACTTTTCTGGTGCAGATCTTGTCAATTTACACCACACCTCTGGTGTACACCTGCCTCTCTCAGGATCATGCTCCTAGTTTGGATCATCAGGAATGAACGTGGGGTCATGTAACATATCCACCACGGCACGTTCTCTCAATATTGGATGCCTTTTTCCATAGTAGTCCATTTCTTTATCTCAGGCCTCAGATCGTCTTTGAAGGGGTATTCTTCCTTTACAGCTAACAGCATCTGCTTCCAAAGGATGAAGGACTCATCCTGACATCTACTAATACCTCTGTCAATGGCTAAGTCCCTAGCAGTGCTTCCCAGTTGGCAAGCTTCTGTGCTATCTAGCGACCCATTGTTGGCTCCATTGTCCCAGCATCGAAATAACCAGGTGACATGTTCATTTGGGCAGCGTGAAAAGTCTTTTTTTCAAAACTTCAATTTCAGTTACTTTCAGAGGTCCAGTGGTAAGGGTTACAATGTCTCTCTCACCTCCTGCTCTTTCAGTTGTTGTCACCCCAAACCACGTTCTGGACAGCCATGCAGATTTTATTTTTTTTTTAAACGAGCGCAGCACACAGGCTCTTGCTCATGTTACTGAAAATGCGTAGCAGTGTATGTGTTGAAAAACAGTGTTTTGTAGCTGAGAATTTGCTCCATCATATAATGCAATTGCGCTCTTTGTAGTTGTTTCCATGTAAATCAGTAGGAGGCATTACTTTCAGAGCAACCTATGTTTCTCAAAAACAGGAAACTCTACTGGTATTGTACATCCCAACCAGTAAAATAGTATTAGGAATAAGTAGAACTGTTTCCACCATAGATAATGGAGGGTAAAATTGAATTTTACGTAAATATGCATCTACACGCATACCTAAACTGAAGTCATTTAGTGTATTTCAGTGAAGTTCAAAAGACTTCTGGTTCACATGTCAATATACTCCATGCAGAGTTAAAAAACACAAAACACGGAAATGACAATAAACCACCAATACTCAACGCATCAACATTGGTCACAGAATCTTAAGAATGGCTTGGGGTGGAAGGGACCTTAAGGTTCACACAGTTCCAACCTCCTGCCGTGGGCAGAGTTGCCGCCCACTAGGTCAGGCTACCCGGGGCCCCAGCCAACCCGGACTTGAACACCTCCAGTGATGGGACATCAACAACTTCTCCGGGCAGCCAGTGCCGGTGTCTCACCACCCTCCGAGTGAAGAATTTCATCATAAAAATCTAACCTCAGTCTGCCCTCTTTTTGTTTAAAACCATTCCCCTCTCGTCTTCTATTTTCCCCTGTGAAAAGCCCACATCTCTCGTTTATAAGCTTCCTTCTAGTACTGGAAGGCCTCACAAAGGTCTCCCTAGAGCCTTTTCTTCTCCAAGCTAAACAAGCCCAGCTCCCTCATCAGAAACTGGGTAATATGACCTTACTGATACCAGGGATAGTTTACCACCATTTTACAAATGCAGTCTCATTTTTCAAAACGATTGTATTTGAACTTGACCAATGCCTAAGGTATCTAGTAGCTGAGGGTAAGCAATATTTCCTACAAAAATGAATATTCTTCTTAGACCATTTTAACAATACACATTCTTAATGCAACTTCAAGACATCCCGTAACACCAGTGTCAGCTTACTGCCCAGCAGTTCTTACAGTTGCTACGCACACATCAACTTCATGGTGAGCTAAGTCTACTACACAATATATGGCTATAATTTTGCTCACTCTTTACAATTACACACAAACTTTTTATTCCATGCTCCAACAGATGGTTATTACTCTTGCTTTATTTGCAGATACCAAATGACTCTCAGCAGGAGGTACCAGGGCTAAGTATTTTGCAGAACTGACAAAAGCCACAACAACATGGAGTCAACCACAAGAAATTTTGTTAATTTGATTCACATTTATATTGGTCACTAGAGGACTTGGATTTTACAGATTAAGTCAGCTGCAAACTTGGACTATCACATTCCCACTGCTATCTTTCCGCCTCCCTTATTTTTAGTAATAAAGTCCACAAGCCTTTCACCCACCTTAAAGTTAGATCACTCCCTGCTCATCCCATTAAGTATTAAGCACAAAACAGAAACTTTTTGATCTTTGTCCTCCCAAACTGGCACAAATCAATCATGCCAGTTCACTCACTGCCGCAGTTTAACATGTTCCTCAATACTATCTCTCTGCATCAGTGTGGGGGGCACTGAAAGAAATTACCACAGCTGCTTACCGATCTTCACGCATAGGAATAACTCTAAAGCCAATTTTACATCTTTGGCTTTCTTTATACTGATAACATAACCTCTGAGATCTCCGGTTCTGAATTCAATTAACTGTGAATTCACATAATCCAACCGGGACATAACACTTGTTTGGCCATGCAAGCCTTTAGCAGAGGCACGATGGTGCTAATATGGTGAACGTGTTTGTATAAATTGTCAAAATATTTTGTATCAGTTTTACCTCACAGAAGACAACGGTACCGTAAAAGATCGCTTCAGCTGTGTAATTGCACCTGGATTCAGAATCTAATTGTTCTCTAGACAGAAATTGTTACGGTAGTGCAAAACACGTGATATGCTCACACAGAAAAGTTACACGTACTAGAAAACAGTCATTTTTAACCTACAGAACACACTTCAAAAACTCAGTTCATTACCAAGACTTGGGAATCACACCAAAACTAGAACTGGGCTGTTCTCCACCACATCATTTTAATTCTCACTTAAAATGAAGAAATTAGTGCAAGATGTTTATCCATTTGAGACCTATTAGTCTCACTGTGACACCCTAGGAGAAGTATTCAGAGTAGACTGCACAGAAGATAATGCTAGCGATAGCTACAAGTGTGCTGAGACTTAACTCAGCAATACTTCCTAAAAAAAAAAACAAACAAATACCGATTATGTTTTCTGCATCTTTCACGTTTCTACCCATTGGCAGAGGTGATAAAAGGAAAATGCTAATTCTCACTTCAGATATAGGGAAGGTGAAAAAAGTTATACATTGACTAAGTTTGGAAAGGGATGAGAATTTCATACATGTACATTTGGCCTTGGCTGCTTCCCACTTGCTAACATAAGCCACATAACACACTGCTTGAAGTAAAATTGAGTTGCATTAAGAAGTTCTGTAACTGGAAAGAAGTGCAAAATAATGTATTTCAGAACACTCAAAAAGAAAACATGCTTGGAGAGCTGATAACTCAAAAGATGATACATCAGGTATTTCTAATTATTGGATATCACTTTGGTACCTGATATTTTTTTGACAACTCTGATCCAAAAATGATAATCTTTCAAATTGGGTTGTCGCAAATCATACCTTTGACAATTAGTTTTTAAACCCGATTTGGTATGGATGCACATAGTTGAAATGAACTCTAGATCATCAGATGCCCTCTAGATGAAATGAACGATCATCAGAACCTTTCTTACATCCTGATCAATCCTTCTCCAGATACAAGATTAGAGCTGAATGATATAAAATCACAAGAACAGCAAAGTTTCTTTATTATATTTCTGCTGAGGCAGAAGGGATGTGTTCCCATTGCACCAGCAAAGTATTAAGATGGAGACTTCTATCTAAATAGACATCTAACTGTACATGTATGTATACATGAGTGTGTATTCAATTCTTTATGATAATGGAAAACACATATTTTGTCATCCACTCTACTCCCTTTTCTCCTATCTTGCTCTGTGTATATATAAAAGCTAACCAAATCCACTGGATAGCTTCACAGAATTAATTATCTCGCTTATAATTTAGCTATCCACTTTTAACAGGAAGATCAACCTTTCAAATCAGTGCTTTCAGTTGGGATTTTGTATCATGGGTACAGAAAAAAAACACAGTTTTCTCTCTCATGCTTAAGATTATTCAAACACAAATAGCAGGACCTAAAATGCAGGAATATTTTGACCCCACTTCCTTGCAAAGAATTCTGAAGACTACATGAGAAAAAAGGTGAACTGAACATTTACACTGCTCAAGAGTTTTAGAAAATTAACTGTCATTCTCTCATTCTGAAGTCTAACGTGATCGCTGCATTCAGGTCCTATGCCATTTCTGTCTGTAGATTCTTTTGCCTGTCCCTACTATAATAACCTATCCCATGTGCTCCAGTGTCCCCACGCAAGGTCCTCCAACATCAGTGTTAATCCACCTCATTCCCTACTCATAAGCAAGGAAACTGTTCGAACTATTAGCCTTGATATTAATAACAAGAACAAACTGCTTTGTAGGACAGTAGGATATGAAAAGCATAGCACAGAAACTATTATCAAACAGTAACAACAGTTCTCACAAAGTGTTGAAATAATTTGGAATATTATTTTCCACTATTATCAAACTCCACAGTATGAAGAATACTGCGAATGCATATACTGTTACCTAGCTAGGTGACCTAAGTGCCTGCTTTCCTTTTTCCTCCTTTGCAAAAACCAGGGTATTCAGCAAACCACTAATGCATAATTTTGCAGTGATACTGGATTTGCTGTGTTCTGCCTACACAACTTTAGCCTGCTCATGCTCACATTCTTACCTAGCTTGACGTATGTTCACTTCCTGACACTTAAGAGTGGGCATCTTCTCACTCTCTGGTTCTCTTGACTAGGCTGTCAGCGCACCTTCACTCAAGGGGGATTATTAGCGGAGAGACTAAACAAGTCGTTACCTTTCTACAGTGTTTTATTCACTCACAAATTGCAGAGCAATTAATAGCATATTAGATAACAAACAGCTCTGAACTACCATACGAGGAAAAGGTCTCAGCATTTCCAGATGAACTGCACTCAAAGCAGCATTTGCAGCAGTTGGATCTACTTGAAATTCATTCTCAAGAATGAGGGTCCAACTTGAGTGTATCAGCCAACACCAAGTTTATCAACATCAGGCTTTTTATTTGTTGGGCCTAGTTCTAAGCGGGTCCCTAGTTTCCACACAAAATTATTTTAGAAGAACTCTGACCTACTTTAGTCCCTTCTTCAAAGCATAATGAATCAAGCAAAAGCATAAATACATAGAGTTACCGGCAAACTTTTGTGTTCAGCGACCATAGCGGACGCCTAGGAAAAGAGCCGATGCCTCTAAAAGATCAAATGGGCTCTCAGTCACAATTAAGGTTTAGCTGTGCCTAGTACATACAGATGATGCCTAGGCAGGCACAGTATGTAACTACTATCCTATGTGAGTGGCGTTGCCAAATTGTCCAAGTTACCCCACAGACCCTAGATTAAGTCTAACTCTTCCTCAGATCTTTTCAACAACATGACAATAGTACGTTTACTAATGCTTGCTTGTGCCAAGTCTTTGTAATAAAAATTGTAATTTCTTTTTATAGATACTTGATCCAAGCTGATCCCTTGGCTTACGTTCCGAACACAGCATCCAGCCGAAAAGACAGCTTCTGCAATACAGTGGGACAAGATACCAGAGAGGAAACACAACTTTGATATGCAGTTCAACAAAATTAACAATTTTATACATATAGTTTCCACCAACCATTTTGAAAACTAAGTGGGACATTTTATTCAGTTTTTGGAAACAAAGTGACAGTGCTAAGTCATTTTTGAAACACCGTCTCTAGAAAAACCAATCCTAATGTCTGTCAAGCTTGTAGCCAGTTCAATGTTGTAGTTGAACTTCAGCAGAATTACAAAAACTGTTATGATCTAACCCATCTGAAGAGATGATTAAAGAAGCAACAGATTCCAACATGTTGCACTCAGAAGCTTCTAGGTACCTTTATCAAGGTGGCAGCATGTCAGTGAAAAAGCTCCTGACATACATCCTAAGAGATTATCTGATGCCCATTGAGGGATCATGTCTAATAGGTAGCTGAAAATATGTTAGTATCTAAAGTTGCCAAAGAGGCTGTTTGTGCCCTGAGATAATTTTCAAGCTTAACTTGCCACCCATTTATATTTGAACAGCCTCGTTTCACTCGCATTATGGCCTCTAGTACTCGAAAAAAAAAATCACATTCTTGCTTTGCCATCTGTCACAAAAGGGGAAGAACGTCCTTAAGGTTCAAATCATCCTGCTACCACAATCAATATATGACTGTTACAGAAAAAAATTGACACATGGACTAAAGGGGCAAAATGGATAATTCCTTGAATTCCCTAGATGTTCTCTGTGTACAAAGAAATCCACTCAAAAAAACATGTATATTCTTTTTATTATTTGGAAAAAAATACCGCCGATATTGTTCTGAAAAATAAAACGCCAAGCTGCCTGAAGAGCATGCATGTATGCTTATCAGTATTGCAAGGATGTTAAAAAGTACATCACACTCCTAGTAGGAATAACATAGGATCTGCTGTTATTCCTTCTTTTCCTCTCAATTCTTCTCAAACTTAACTGTTCCACTTAGCTGTAAGACATTCGAGGTCTTAGAGCAGACCGAAGTCATCAGAAATTCTGCACCCAAACACAAGAATTCCATTTTTAAGAGGGAAAAAGGTAGCTGGCAAGTGGAATTTCTCAGCTTTTTTTTTTTTTTTTTGGTATTGACATATTGAAGTAGCAGCAGGGTTCAGAATAGTATCAATGACACAATCCCACACACACAAATCATTTACCGAGTTATTAAATTCTGAAGACAAAGTAATTTGAATGTTCTCCCTGGGCACTTTGGGGAAAAGAGATATAACAATTGAAACAGTTGCTCAGGTCATCTCTTAGATGGAATCTTGTCCAAGTCTCATCATAGAAAGTACCACATTGAAACAATTGTGTTTGTAACATGAATAGCCTCCTATTTTAATACCTCCAATGAGAAGACTACTCCAGTTGTATATTTCAAAAAAAAGAGAAGTGTTTTTTAAAACATGTTTACTCCAAAATATCAGAAGTTTCCCACAGAAGGCCTTTCTAACAGAGCCTCAAGCAGGCAAACAGGATTTCAGAAACATGCCATGCTACTCAGCTTTTGGTGGGATTCAAATAATATATCCCACAGTCACCCAGTTCAGACATTGCCTGTACACTGCCTGAAGTAACCACCAGAGATTTTAGAGTCTCTGCCACAAGAATAATTAGGACTTCACGCCTGGCACTTACCAGCATATAAACAAGGAGAAATAAGTAGTCAGGTGTATCCATTTTTCTACTTAGTGGGACAGTAGCATCTATAGCCACCTGATGTTTCCCAGACTTGATAGATTTTTAAATGCTCCTTAGCCCTAGAAAATTTGCTAAAGCAAGCAGAAACAGGTGGAGACAACCTGCAGCATCTGAACTAAATCAAAGGCAATCTTTCTGAACAAGAACATTTGGTTAAGTGGTTAAATCCAGTCTTTATTATAGATTAATAAGCACAGAGATTCCTAAGTTTATCCTGCTTCCTACCTGACACTTGAAGGGAAAAATGAACAGAGCTACCATTTTCTCCCAAACGCGTTTAGACTAAGGAAAAAAAGCAGAAGATGGACAACAGGAGCCAGATGCAGAACATTAGTCCTTCAGAAGAAAATCTTACGGTGCACGCATGAGCAAGACACCGCTATCTAACATAAGAGTATTTTCACAGATGCCTTCAGAACAGTGCTGACAAGTTACTTTAGCCTCGCTTGGCTCACAATGCACCCCTTCCTCCAAGGACAAGCTGTAGCGCTCTGAAGCAAAGGACAGCCAGAATCCAGAGCATTTGCAACTGCTTCCAATCCAGCTGTGGAGTTCAATTCTTAGCAAGGCCTCCAATTCATCTCAGGTGTTAAGCGTTCCCACTGATAAGCTACATGAATTACCCTGTGCAAATTGTCTGGCTAATGCAGCTCAGCTGTTCCATGTGCAGGGAAGCTTCACACCCCAGCAGACAAACACAAGAGAGAAGCATGTGCAGTTTCCTCTGGCTGTTTTTTTTTGTTGTTGTTGTTTGGTTGTTTTTAATTTAGCTGAGGCAGTGGGAAACAAGGGGAGGTGTTGATTCCTTCTGCTGTAAAAAGGCCTGTTTCTCCGGGAAAATTCCTGAAGTCACTATATGAGACTTATTACCAACTTGAACAAGCAAGACAAAATCTACATGCAGGTACTAATGATAGCTAGAAACATGCAGAAGACACTGTACTTACCAAACCTCCCATTATGAACTTGGACTTCTTAATCATTTATGAACAACATTGCTTAAGCTACATTGGAGAATTATGTAATTCACCACATTCCACCCCGGGATCATTTCATTATTGCCATCTGAAGAGCTACCGTCAGCACTGCCTCCATCGCGTGGTAGGAGAAAAAGAATCAATTCCTGGAATGCTTCCAGGAAACGGTGAATTTGCTTAAAGTACCGCTTCACTACTTCAATAAAGCTGAATACCACCCAGTCACAATAAGCTAATTAGAAGCTTCTTACTCAAAAGAAACGAACGAACCAAGCTTTCAAATACTCTACCGGGCTTTGAGGTATTCCGTATTCTTGCTGCTTGCTACGCTTTTGCTATGCTCTTGCAGCGCTTCTGGCATACGAAGTACTACTCTGTATCAAGCAATTTCAGTTTTCAGGCTAACCTCTTCAAATCATTTACTAATATGCCTAGAAGGAAGAGGAATGCATTTAGCTTAAGAACAGCTAAAACAGTGAGTTCTCTCTGGGCATCTTAAAACGCTGTGCAACTGTTCCGAAAACAATCCTGGTTACAACTGCAAATCAACATAATATCTGTGGCTACAAATTCCATTTTACGTTGGATTGCACTGGTGATTTTTCCTCTGGGTTTTGGGAGAATACATCCATTAAAAAAACTGCACTACCTAGGAAACGGTAGACTGGAATATTTCTGTACAGTGAACTACACAAGCGATTGCCCTGAATCAGAAACCACATAGCCTAAAATATGGTAGTCTCTTCCGACACCTTCTGAAGTACAGAAGTCCTTTGGATAAAGGCCAGGAGACCAAGCCAAAAAGGAAACCCCCATTAGTTCAGCACTAACAAGCCAAAGTGGAAACAACAAGCCAGCTACTACAAAGGCTATTACAGAATCTGGTTACGGATTAGCTCTTTTGGAGATAAGTTTTACATTACTTATGAATGCAAAACTTATTATGTTTTTACCAGCCAATATCAGCATTAGAAAACAATCTCGTATTTGTATTTCCTGAGATTAGTCTTATCAAAATGCAGGAGCCTAACACAGAATAGTTACTTCGCCAATATCCTTGCAATCTCAACAGCAAGCATGCTTCTGAAATATTTAAGAATTTCTTGTGAAAAGATGGTTTCAAAAGAGAGAAAACTACGCAGCTCAAACCTCCCTTGTAACTGTTTGTGCCAGGCCAGCAACTCCAGTGTAGCTGAGAGGCTGAAGGACAGCCCCCAGCCCGCACCAGGCTGGCCTGAACCAGATCTAGCTTACACCACTCCTGCATGCTGAAGCCATTTCTAGGGACTAAGCTCCAGCTCAGAAACTAAAAGAGACAGGTGGCTTTATTCCATTACCTAGCACCACGATACGCTCTCAGGGGGTTTCCTAAGCCTTTCCAGTAATATATTGAAAGAGCTTGCCCACGCTCCTAGATACTTTCACCACATAACCTTGCCCCTTTCAGATTGCCTACTACAAAACATCAGACCATCGCCCTCCCAGTCCTCTAAGCTTGCTCAGCTCCAACAAACTCCCATTTATTTAAAACTTCTCCCCAACACCCCACCCCTACTCTTCTCCCCGCCTATAACACACAGCTTGCTTGTAATTCCCCAATCAGCAGAACCACCTGTGTCTGCAGCCAGCCCTCAGAATTGGCATCACGTCTTACATAAGGGTGTATTTATTTCATCTACAACAAAGAATCTTAATATTTTTCACAAGTTCAACAGTAAAAATATGAATGTAACGTGCGTTTGTACCATGACTAGTGCAAAATCCAATCTCACTTTTTCAGGAGTTTGTTGTTCTGGGAGCAGATAAAAAAGTTTTGAAATAGTTTATATAATGAAAAGTTTATATAGTAGGAAAACACGTAACTGAAGGAAAGCAGTATTTAATAGCGTGTTCTCTACTTCTGGTGCCAGATGCACATCTCTGTTTGTTGGTGCGACGTGAGTCTAATTGCACGGTCGTAACACGCATATCAATTTGACACACTCAGTAAACTTTGCCAAATAAGCAATTTTTTTTTTACTTAATTGGGAAATTTGCAGCAGCAAGATTATGGAGCTCTGGAACAGCGTCCTGAATCAAGTCCCCTCTCACTAAGAATTATTATTGCCGTAATGTCTTGGTTCCCATCCAAATGCTACTGCAGTCAGTCAGAACCTCAGCAGGCTTTCGGTAGGTTCCTACAATCATATCAAGTCACACAGTCACAGAATCGCAGGGTCGTGCTGTTTGGAACGGAGCTAAGAAGCTCTGCGTGCACATCAGCTGCTCAAAGCAGGGCCAGCTACGCTCTCAGATCAGGTTGCTCGGGGCTTTGTCCGGCCTGATCCTGAAACATTCCAGTGACGGAGGCTGGACGCCTTCCACGGGCAACCAGCTCTGCTGCTTGCCTGTCCTCACGGGGAGAAGGTCGCTCTATACGTCATCACCTGAGCCTGTCTTATTGTAGTCCGTGCCCTTTCTCTCTCATCCTCCCACCAGAAACCGCTGTGCAGAGCCTGGCCGTAGCCTCCCCGTAGCTGTTACCAGGGGCTGCTGTTAGGTCCCCCCAAAGTTGCCTCTTCTTCTTCAGCTTGAGCTTCAGCATAAGAAACTGTGGAGAAGGATCCACAAAACCTGTCACTGCACGGGAGATTTATGCGACAGAGCATCTCTCCCCGCTCGGCACGTGTCTGAACTTGCTTGTACTATGTGCTTGTACCTAGGTGTACAGAACTATGTGTGAATGATAATTAGAAAAATTCTGAGGTAGTTTCCAGTGCTCAGATTTGAATGCAATTGCAGCATTTCTTTTCTTCCAAGGCTTTTTATCTCCTTCTTGTTAATATTTTCCAAGGGGCATCATGAGATTTATCAGTATTGCTTTAGAGCAGCACGCAGACAAGAGGTGAGTTTTTAACTCTCAGTTAATTGAGCTTGTAATCTGCAGTACTGACAACACCAAACCAGCAGTGGCAGTTTTTCTAAGACTCATATCAGTAATAACCTCCATAACAAAGGATATTCTGCAGCACTGCCTAGTGCAATTTCCTCGAGTGTGATTTTCAAGTACCTTCCTCAGCGTGGTGTGGTTTTTTTCTGCAGTTCCCCTTAAGAAAACTCCCGGGTGACCAAGTTACCAGCACATACTCCTCTACCGGATCCAGCCGTGGCACGTTCCGAGCTGCTTCCTGGGTTCGCTGCGTCATTGTTAGGGGCTTTCCACAGCTTGGAAGAGTGGTAGAGTGGCCGTGCATTTGTGGTAATTGCCCAGCTAGGGCAATGGGAACAGAGAAACACCGAACTGTCAAGTTTTGAGCGGGACACACACTGTAGATCCCCTGCATGCTTTTCATGGTGCAGTCTTTTTACGGTGCACGGGGTGTAGCTCAGTAGAAGGCGCACATTTTGGCTTATTTCAAATACAGTGATGAGGTCTGTCTGTGCTTACAGGGGCACACGCATGCTAAGGCATATGCATGAGAATTTACAGGCCTATATAGAAATATGTGCAGTACATCTGCTGCTATATATTTGCAGTTCAGTTTTTATTTTATAGATCTTGCATTTAAAATGTTCTATAGCAACTCCTTTGTAATCTTGTTCTTTGCCTACTTTGTGCCCCTTCTTCTTAGCCAAAGTTTCTAGGTGACATCAAAACCCCGGCGTTAGCTGCTTTTCTCCGTGGCATTAGTAACAATAAGAAGAAAGGAGGCCTCCAGCTCGTAGTATATGCTGATATCAGCTTTGTCAGGCCCCAGATGCAGGTATTTGTGACAAACCTCTCAGTTTCAAGCAAGTGGAAGCAGCTTTGTGCAGAAGCTTCGGTCCTCAGTGCTCACGAGGCAGTGGTAAGGTTCAAAAAATTGTCGTATACAACTGTATACAGAACAAGAAGATGATGTTCCCTGTTTTTAAAAATGGACTGCTTCTCGCTGCATTGTAGGCTGCCCTGGAATGGGGCCGGAATTGCCAGGACTACAGGGTTTCTACTGAGCTGGTAACTGGGCGGTTTGCCGGGCACCCCGCTGCGCATGTGAAGGTGGAGTGGCCCAAGGTTCCTTCGAGTGTCAGATCAGTTGCTGAATGGTGAGTTTTTAGCCTTTAGTGCCACTTGCATATGATGAACTGTGTTCATATAAATTCTTCTTCAGCTGCGGCAGAAGAGACTGAAATTGATTTCCATGTAGGAGAAAAGGCTATCTCAGCTGTTTGTTGTGAATACTTGGTACGGCTATGCTTCTACAGTGCTTCTGAATTCCTTTCCAGATGACCCTGTATCAAAAAGCCACGAGGCTTCCTCCGCCACTCCCTGTGGGGCCAAGGATCCCGGCTTCAGAGCTGCAGCCTCCAACCTGGAACGTCTGTGCTGAAGCCCCCTCTGAGGTGCTTGAGAGTTTGAAAGGTCAGAGCTGGATAAGGTTCAGGAGCAGGATGTCCTCAGTGTCTGGAATCCATTTGAGCATCTTCTGTTTTTATTTTCTGGGATTATCTGTCTCCAGTCCATTAGGAAATGGGATGCCGTAATGCTCAGATTGTTCATCTGGGAGAGAATGTTGTGCATGTAGTAGAGAAAGCATTTCAGGGAGATCAAGACTGGCAGTTATCTGGAGTGGTGACATATACTTCCTGGCAACTATAAGACAGAGGACTGTGTTTTTCATGCATTCTTTTTTCAGAAGTTATGGGTGGCTGGTGGCAAAAGCCCTATAATCTATACAAAATATCAGAGAGAGGAAAAAACCTAGAATAATACAGCACTAAAAATAAAACATGTCATCTAACAGCTTTTCTTAACAAAAAAGCAGATATTCCCTGGCATTTTACTTAAACCAGCTCGCTGCTCAGGTTCACACAACAAGATCCCAACCTTCAATGAAGTATTGTTCTACTACTTGACTTAATTCTCTGTATTTATTCCTGGCAGACCTAAGAACTGCACGTATACAGGAAAAATAGGCTGCTTTCTTCTCTCCAAGCAGGGATATTTTTCCTGTAAGGACACAGGAGGACATTGCCAAATGCTTAGCAGAGAATCAAGCAATGCACAATGCATATGTTCCCTGACTGTATATCTGTAGTCTATGATTTGGGCTAAATCTTGCTGAAATTAGGTTAGCATCTGCCCGTGCTGCGCTCTGCCCTAATTGTTATGTACTTAGTGAGTGGTAATTGTGCTGAAAATGTCTCCATTGACAATTATGTTGTGTTTTGTGTTTTCTTACTCCGGTGCAGCGTAGTCAGAGTTTTGTATAGCTGCCCAAGTGTTATAAGCAGCTCCGTTACCCTTTCTAGGAATAAACATGATATGCTAATGGCCCCAAGAAAAATAAGTAAATCTGTGACAATTGTTTTCCATCTTTTTACGAACACCTATCATCTATATATACACTCTTCTGTATTTTTTTTCCTGTCTGTGCTTCTTGAGAACTGGTGTGGAAATCAAAGCGAAAGAGCATTTTTAACAACGTGATACCTACTTCTTTTCTTTATTAAAGGAGACAGTTTGGGCCTGTTTGTGTAGGTTATTTAGTTTTGCGTTTTCATCTTCTAGGTGCATCTCTGGATTCACAGTGAAAACCAAGGGCTTGTACTCGTTGCCCCAGCCTATGGTACTGACAAATTGTACTTGGATGGACAGACGCTGTCAGTGATGCTTCCTCTTCATAAACCTAGATGAGATAATTCCATAGGCTCTCCTTGAATCTCTATGTGTGCAATAATGTACTTTAGCAAAGCTAAATCTGTCCAGGCGTCCTCCAGGAAACCCTGAAAGAAGACAGGGCAGCCAGCGCTGCAGAGTCCTTCTCTGCATGTCAGAGGACGTGCGGGATGCTGGTGATGCACATGTAGCATGTTCATGTGAGAATGAAGAATGCGGTACGTGGAGCTGTACGTTGTGGTGCAGGGGAATACAGAATAATTTCAGTTCTTCTGGTGAGGTGTAAGAAGACTCGTATGAAGAAGCAAGAGAAATGTTAAATAAAATGCTTAAAGAGGTGGGGAATTTTCCCATGTAATTTACTGTTTTAAACTTGTTTATTGTAGAAATGATTCTAATGGCCTATACGTATCTGATTTTGTAATAAATGTGTGCATGGAAAAAATTGCTGAAGACTTCCTTCTTTCACTGGGTGGGGCGAGGGAACATCTGCTTTGCTTCTCTTCCCCCCCACACTTTGTAGACTCGGGGCTGTGAAGACGTGCATCAGGCAAGGGTCTGTGTCAGGCCCCGCCTGGGACAGGGGTTGAGTGGAGGGGCAGAAGCTGCCTCCCAGCTCCAGCTTGTTTTCCCCTGTGCTGGACATCCTGCCCCCCCCCCAGTAGGAACAGGTTGGCTCTGGGTGAGGCGGCACGCTCTGCAGCAGCAATGTAACGAGGTGCTGTGCAGTGACAATGTGATGGGCCTGCACTGTTGTAGGGGCCAGCCTTCTGGAAATAAACCCGAACCTCAAGCATACGGACAAGGCTGCACTGAGGGAGGCAGGAAATTTGTCATCCCTGACACACCCCACACGGACGCTGGTGCGAGTCAAGGGTCTCTGAGCAGACCCGGGCTGCGATGCCCACCCACAGCAGGTCTCTGTGGGCGTGGTGAGGGATGTGCTCGGCTGCCCTGGATGCTGGAGGCCGGACGGTTCCAGCCGTGTGCTCCCGGTTGGTGTTTTGGGCTGGCAGGCGGCATGCTGCCAGGTGGGCTTGTCCCTGAGGGACCTGCCTCGGGAGAGGGCAGGCGCAGCCCCTGCAGTGGCTGAAGTCATCGGGAATCTTGTACAAGTTTCAATAAAAATATTGCACATTTTTATCTGCCCTTCCTCATCATTGTTCTACCGGTTCACCCACGCATACCCAGCCATTTTTATCACTGATCGACAGCACTCATTTCTCCACTGACCTCTGCTAAGCAAAGCAGAACGGTATCCCCCTGAGGTGTTAAAAGGGTAGTTTTAATTAATGTACCGAAAAAGAGAAATAAGTGATTTGATTCTTAAAATCAGGAGCAGCCAGTGAAGACAAAATGCCACTTACCTCTAACAACGTTGAACGGAACAGTGGTTGCAGGGCGAAGGGATTGAGAAAGCTCTGTACAAGTTGTGCTATTCCGCTTTCTGCAGCAGCATGGGCGCTTCCGTGTTCGTATGTATGTGGGTTTTATAGTTTGGAAAGGCAGCGTCCTCGGTACTGAAGGGTATAGCTGGAACGTCAGCATGAAGGGCAGCCACCTGGGCAGCGGCGCAAAGGCCGCGAGGGGCTCTGAACCCAGGGGCTCGAACCCAGGCATCGGGGCTCCCGGGAGCTAGAAACCCCAGGGAAGCGCGGCCCTGCCCGGAGCCCCATCCAGCACGCCAGAGGATTGTCACAAAGCTGCACTGCTGGCTCCTCTCCTCAGCCAAAGCTGCGGTGCGGCTGCCGGGGGCCCTGGCCTCATCCCGCCCTGCGCTGTGGGCACTGATTGGAGCTCCAGGGAAGTGGTGTTCACGGCTGCTCTC